>NC_083237.1:20892210-21199020 GCF_032191835.1 Heteronotia binoei
TTTTTATAAAAATCTGCAATATATTTTTCTTTATCAGCCTCTGTCACACACCAGTCAGGGTAGCCGGAAGATTCCTGTTTCTGTCTGAGATGTCTTTTAATGTATTTTGCAAACAACTGACTGGATTTGTCCTTGAAATGCCAGACCTCAAAGATTTTCACAATCTGATAACCTTTGGCTACTGCTCTCTGCAATTCTGCTGTAACCCACATGCCCACTAGAGACCTCTCCTCATCCGTATGGGTGCAGGTTTCCTGCTGTTTTGTTTCAGCACAGGTCCTGCACAGTGTAAAAAACAGCTTCCTGCCCACCTTGGAAGGCAACACCAGGAAGAAAAGCCCTCTCAGGGGATAGACGTTGACCTTAGCCAATCCAAAATATTCTGTCAGAGGTGCAAAATTATTTTGAATGATTTCAGGGTGGCCTAGAGGATATGTTTTCCTAGCATTCACAAAGAGGTACAGGCTGATGAAATCATAGTAGGGGATCTCCTCCCCTTCCTCCGCTTTGTAGTAGAAGGCAATGGCGTTAGTGCACCCCCCAAACAGAGCATCTCTAGGAACCAGAGGTACGGGAAACTGAGCTGATTTAAGAAAGGCTTTCACAAACTCATCCAAGTTTCTTAGGTTATTCCACTCGTGTTCCCAGATGCTCCTGACTTCAAACCCCATTCCTTAAAGGTCATTACTCCTCTGCCTGGATGCCTAGTAAAAGTAATGAAACGGTTTCCCTACTGCTGTATCGCTTTCGAAAGGATCACAGCATTGGGTGCAGCCATGCCAGAAGCAGCTGTTAAATTCAAAAGCTGGGGTTTTTTACCAATTACCACTGCATACCCATCCAGGGAATACTTCCCTACCTTATATTTACCCCCCTTTAGTGCGCGGCGAATTTCGACCTTTTCAGAGTGTTCTAAGTAGCAGAGCCACTGAATTGAAGATGAAAACCTCCTTGTTTGCCTGTCGTAACCACCGTGTGGCAGAATGGCCACAGACAGGGGCACAGAAAATTAAACCTGTACATGGCTGAACAGACCCCTGTTAACGTGAAGTACTGTAGAGGGTCTATGCAGAGGGTGTCCTGAGATGTCAAGTTCATAATTTCAGATCTGTACAAGGTACAAGCTTGTTCCAAAATGCAGACATCTTGCTGGCAATAAAAAGCTAGGTGTTTTTGGAGATCAAAGGTCATAGTTTTGTTCTCCTCATGCCATTTTAAGAAAGCCTCCCTTTCTTTGGGCATCACCTGGTCTACCCCATATTTGGGCTCTGGTAAAGGACCTACATAAGCTTGATTTTCCTCTGTGTTGAAAAAATGAGGGAAGTAGCCTTTAGACTGGTCAAAACCTAGGGCTTTGAGCAGCTTTGAGAGGGCCATGGGAAGATGGTTCAGCGAGTCGATGAACTTTATGCCCAGGCTTTTTATATTCGCACACATCAGCTTTCCCCCTATGGCAACTAGTTCAGGATCCATCCTCTCTTTGATCAGCTGCTTAACGATAAAGTAAGAATCATAGGCCTTGGAGTTATGGGCAATAAATGTCCCTTGGAAGTAATTGTCTTCACAAATTCATACACGCATGTTTCACCCCTAAATTCCCAACTTTGACCGGATATGTGCCATTCTTTGTCTTGGTCAAAAGCCTTAGCAAAAACCATAGTTAGGGTTGTGCTCCCAAGCATCTTGAGTGAATTCAGCATCATAAAATATGTACTTTGCTGAAACAGAGGGCTCTTTCAGAGGCTGTAAATAACAGAAGTCATGAAAATCTTCATCTTCCTCAAGCTCCCCACCACACTAACTACAGACCAGTTTGGTGTAGTGGTTAAATGAGCAGACTCTTATCTGGAAGAGCCGGGTTTGATTCCTCACTCCTCCACTTGCACCTGCTAGAATGGCCTTGAGTCAGCCATAGCTCTGGCAGAGGTTGTCCTTGAAAGAGCAGCTGCTGTGAGAGCCCTCTCAGCCCCACCCACCTCACAGGGTGACTGTTGTGGGAGAGGAAGGTAAAGGAGATTGTGAGCTGCTCTGAGACTTTTCGGAGTGGAGGGCGGATATAAATCCAATATCTTCATCTATCTCACAGGGTGTCTGTTGTGGGGGAGGAAGGGAAAGGAGATTGTGAGCCGCTCTGAGACTCTTCAGAGAGGAGGGCGGGATATAAATCCAATATCTTCATCTACCTCACAGGGTGTCTGTTGTGGGGGGAGGAAGGTAAAGGCGATTCTGAGCCGCTCTGAGACTCTTCGGAGTGGAGGGTGGGATATAAATCCAATATCTTCATCTACCTCACAGGGTGTCTGTTGTGGGGAAGGAAGGGAAAGGAGATTGTGAGCCGCTCTGAGACTCTTCGGAGTGGAGGGCGGGACATAAATCCAATATCTTCATCTACCTCACAGGGTGTCTGTTGTGGGGGAGGAAGGGAAAGGAGATTGTGAGCCGCTCTGAGACTCTTCGGAATGGAGGGCGGGATATAAATCCAATATCATCTTCTTCCCCCGGCACTCTTTATATTGGTGGTTCATGTCAACGTAAGACCTGCATTTTTTACACCACATCCTGGAAGGACAGGCAGCTTCATCTTTGGCAGTCATCTCCCCATGTAGTTTTAAGCAAAATCCACTGCTGCAGTAGAAACAGCAGTTGGGACATTTCTGTGGGGTACCACTGATCGATTTACATTCAGAATTCCCGCACATTCTACAAAATAAGGAACAGTCATGTCTGTGGTTGCACAGGGTGTGACAATGCTTACAGAAGTTCAAAAATCCCATAAGCCCCTGAATATTCAATATGCCAAGATAATGATCTTGACACAAAAGCAAAAAATGAGTCTCCGGATATCTCGAAGACTGCGTTTTAAATATGCCCCATCCCTTCTCTGAATACAGCACCACCTGGATGCTCGCTTTTAAATGCTCTTCAACAAATGATATGTCATTGAGACCCACTTGTTTCTGATCAGACCAACCCAGTTCAGCATGTAATCTCTTAGCCGTCTTAGAGGCTAAGAGATTCTGCATTGGTGGGGCTTCTGCCTTTTTTTTTTTCATTACACCCATTTGCCCTGTCGCAAAACAGAGGTTGTTGTCATAATAGGAAAAATCTAGCAGGAAGTGCCTCTTTTTTTCAATGACTGAACTGTAAGGAATAGACTTGATTTTGTGGCATGCACCGCCACCCCTGGGAGGTTTGGATATCGTCACGATTAAATGCAAAGTTTCGTTCCTCAGAACCTCCCTGTTGCTTTGGAGCACATTAACTATAAAGTCCAGAAACTCAGAAGCAATTAGCTGATTTTTCCTTGTTTTAAGTGAAAAGAGGGGATTCTGTAGCCCTCCTCCTTCAAGCCTCAACTGTACGAAGTCTCCTTCCTGTAAATCCCTATTAATCTCATCCAAAACCTCCAGAACCCCTTGTGTTAATGCTTCAATGGAGTAAGCAAAGGAACACACACGTTCTAAATTGACACACCAGAACTCCTCACTGATGACCAAGGATCGGAATCTATCATAGGGTCTCCGCCACCCCCTGAAACGTTCCACGGAGACCTCTGGAGGTGGAGTGGAAGCTACACCCTTCTCTTCATTTCCCCCCATGCCATCAAAGCTAGTAGAGACTTTTGGAGGTGGTGGGGAGGCTACACCCCTCTCCTCATCTCCCCCCATGCCATCAGAGTTAACAGAGATTTCTGGAGGTGGTGGGGAGGCTACACCTCTCTCCTCGTCTCCCCCCACGCCATCAGAGTTAACAGAGACTTCTGGAGGTGGAAGGGAGGCTATACTCCTCTCTTCATCTCCCCCCACGCCATCAGAGCTAGTAGAGATTTCTGGAGGTTGTGGGGAGGCTACACCCCTCTGCTGGTCTCCCCCCACCCCATCAGAGCTACTAGAGACTTCTGGAGGTGGTGAGGAGGCTACACCCCTCTCCTCGTCTCCCCCCACACCATCAGAGCTAGTAAAGACTTCTGGAGGTGGTGGGGAGGTTGCTTCCATCTTCACCCTATTGGAACTAGCAGACTTCAGGGAGGGCTGCATCCCTCTCCCCCCACCCCATCAGAGTTAACAGACCACTGTGATGAAGGGGTGTCTGGAGCCTCAGTAGCATTCTCTGGCAGAGCCCCCCCCCCACCCTGCAGGACAGGGTCCCTGCAGTCAAAACAGTGATTAGGACTTTTAACCAATTTAGTAACGTAATTCTCGACAAATCAATTGTATTCTTGGTATTTCGCATCCAAAAGACATGTTTCGGCCTATCATCAGCTCCTGTTTTCTTATGTCAATGCTCGTTCTCTCAATAAAGGTCTCGCTATTATTTATCTGCATCATGAACTTGGAGACCGCCTGCCCAAAATCCTTGTGCTTTTTCGGATCAGGACACCCCAAGGCATGGTCTGGCAAAGGACACTTCTGGGGGATATAGTTGACCCGCTCTGGTAAGGGAGTGGAAGACGTCTCAGGAACTTCATCTAGGAAAAACAGCCACAGAGAGGGGGTTTATTCTTTGACCTGTGTAATGGGCTCTCCCCACTACTA
Source organism: Heteronotia binoei (assembly GCF_032191835.1). Lineage (NCBI taxonomy): Eukaryota > Metazoa > Chordata > Lepidosauria > Squamata > Gekkonidae > Heteronotia > Heteronotia binoei. The sequence continues at coordinate 20,896,746 of NC_083237.1, forward strand.
GAGGCCTCAGAGTGGCTTACAATTTAGTTGAACGTGTATCAGAGAAAGTAGCCACCTCCTGATAGATGAAGCTTTCTCCTTCCTCCCACTCCGCAGTGAGAACATAAGAGCATAAGAGAAGCCATGTTGGATCAGGCCAATGGCCCATCCAGTCCAACACTCTGTGTCACACAGTGGCAAAAAAACAACAACAGGTGTCATAAGGAGGTCCATCAGTGGGGCCAGGACACTAGAAGCCCTCCCACTGTTCCCCCCCCAAGAACCAAGAATATAGAGCATCACTGCCCCAAATTGTCCCATGAGCAGTCATGGCACAATGTTCAAAATGTTTAAGAACTTCTAGAAATCTAATACAAAAGGCTGCAGTACAAAAAAACTAGAATTAATTTATCCCCTCCAAAGGGATCTGTTGAGGTGAGATGAGTGGGCATCAACGTGGCAAATGAGGTTCAACATGGCCAACTACAAAGTAATGCACACAGGGGCCCAAAATCCTAACTATACATACAAGTTGATGGGATCTCAACTGGCAGAGATTGACTGAGAGATCTTGTGGTTGTGGTAGATAACTCACTGAAAATGTTGAGACAGTGTGCAACTGCAATAAAAAAGGCCACCATTATGCTGGGGATTATTAGGAAGGGAACTGAAAACAAATCAGCCAGTGTCATAATGCCCGCTGTATAAATCAACGGTGCAACCTCATTTGGAGTACTGTGTACAATTCTGGTCACCACACATCAAAAAAGACTTTACAGATATAGCAACTAAAATGATTGGAACACTTTCCCTATGAAAAAAGGTTAAAGAGCTTAGGGCTCTTCAACTTGGAGAAATGTCGACTGCGGGATGACATGATAGAGGTTTATGAGATTATGCATGGGATAGAGAAGATAGAGAAAGAAGTACTTTTCTTCCTTTCTCACAATACAAGAACTCGTAGGCACTCAATGAAATTGCTGAGCAGTCGGGGTTAGAATGGATAAAAATGAAGTAATTCTTCACCCAAAGAGTGATTAACATATGGAATTCACTGCCACACAAGGTGGTGGCAGCTGATGCTCCCTCTAAACTCTGGAGTTTTGTGAGCAAAAGTTCTACTTTGTGAACTACTGTCATTAAAGTTGTGAGCTACTGCATAAATTAGTTTGCTCTGGAGCCATTTTTCCTGAGCAAGGACAAAAGTGTGTAAGCTGCAGGCTAAAAAATGGTGAGCTGGCTCACACTAATTCACCTTAAAGGGAACACTGGGGGCAGCTACAAGCATGGATGGCTTTGAGAGCGGATTGGATAAATATGTGGAGCAGAGGTCCCTCAGTGGCTATTAGCCACAGGGTATAGATGGAACTCTCTGTCTAGGGCGAGTGATTCATGGTGTTTGGAGGGGGCAACAGTGGGAGGGCATCTAGTGTCTTGGCCCCGCTGATGAACCTCTTGATGGCACCTGGTTTTTTAGTCGCTGCGTGACAGAGTGTTGGACTGGATGGGCCATTGGACTCATCCAACATGGCTGTTCTCAGGGCTTTTTTTGTAGCAGGAACTCCTTTGCATGTTAGGCCACACACCCCTGATGTAGCCAATCCTCCAAGACCTTACAAGGACCTTAGTTCAGGGCCTGCTGTAAGCTCCAGGATGACTGGCTGCATCAGGGGTTTGTGGCCTAACATGCAAAGGTTGCTACAAAAAAAGCCCTGGCTGCTCCTATGTTCTTAACTAAATTTAACCTATAAATAATTTATTATAATTTATTCCTTTCTTGCATTTTGGCCTTGCACAACTCTGTGAGGAGATGCAAACTGGCACCCAATCCCTGCTAGATTCCACCCCCCCACACACATACACACAAGAATTTTTCCTATTTTAAAAACCACAGGATAAAAGTACTACAGTTGTGTTAAAAATTGCTTATGAAGCTTCACCCCACACAGAGAAAAAGAGCACAAACACATTGGCAAGAGGAGCTCAGCTCTTTGTTCAAAAGGTCCTGACGATTACTTTTAAAGGCTGTTTTAAGATTTTAGAAAAAAAAAATCTTACCCGGTTCCACGGCAGCTGCTGCTGAAATAGGCCCTGCCAAATGGGCAGTCATTTGTTGTGGGGGTCTGCCAGGCATACAAATCATTTGCTGGGGGGGTAGTTCTGCCCCCTGCAGTTGGCAATTGCTGTGGGGCTCTGACAGGTGTATCTGCTGCTTGTTGGGGGTTAGCAGTGCCCCCTGACATTGCCAATTGCTGCGGGGAAGCATCCGTTTCCACTGTGAAAACAGAAAGGAAATTAATCCTAACGTTTGGCATTCCTTTGAAACAACATAACTCATCAAAAGCCCCAAGGTCTTTGCTGGAAAATACTATGAGAGGCAAGAGATCTGAGCATGGTACAATGCCATAGAGTCTACCCTTCGAAGCAGCCCTTTCCTCCAGGGAAGCTGATCTCTGCCAGCTGGAAATCTCCAGGCTCTGCCCAGCGGTTGGCAAGTCTGCACATACCCTCATCCTCCGTGCTGTACAAGTCTTCTGCAGACGGCAGGGGTGCCCCTGTGCCATAGACATTGCTGTGAACGGGCACCTGCGCGTTCATTTCTCCGCTTGGAATTTCTGCAGGCAAAGAACATATAAGAGGCTTGAGGAAAAGAACCCTGGCACCTATTGGTATTTTAAAAAAAATTTGACACAAGACGCAAGACTTACCTTTGATGTCCTCAAAAAGTTGCTGCTTTGGGGGATCCAGGCTGGAATTTTGCTGCACAGAAACTTAGCTGCTGGCTTTTTTAAAAGGCCATGGCCAGAGGACCCTCGGCCAAGTCCCCTTCTCTTCCAGGGTGCTCCCTGCCCATTCTTATCTATGCAGTCCAAGACAGCCCACAGCCTGTTCCACAGGGCTAGCCCCAAAAGTTTCCTACTGCTCTATGCAGTTCAGAGACTGTAATTCTATTTTAAAAACACTCTAGTTGCCACCGTCCCTTCAACATACTGTGAAACATGAGGGTCAGTGTTTTAAACTCCCCCCCCCCCCTGCAAACAAGCTGGTTTTCCATTGTTTCATAAAACCATACACAGCTCTGGGGAGAGAAGGAAGGGGGAAGGATTGATTCTTTAATAGACACACTGAGAAGGGGAAACTGAAAACAGCTTTTTAATATTCATTCACTGTTCTGTAGTGAAAACAGAAGGGGGGATTCCTCTACAGGAAAGCACAGGCAGAGGGGAACAGCTCTCATTGGTTAATGTGCCCTCACACGTTTCAGCCAACAGAGAGGGTTGAAGAGTGGAGTGACAGATGCTCTAATTGGCTGGGTTTTTAACATGTCCCGCCCCCGACTGCAGCTACCACGGAGTTCAATCGCTAACAGCGTCTGTAGCCCACTGCCTGCCTTGCAATACACATTGTTCAAAGGAATTTCATTTCTTTTAGGGGGGGAAAAAGGTTGGGAAAAATTGGGTCTGCTTGAAGAGTCTGCAGTCTCTCAGGGGAAAATGCTTGGTTTTGGAAGGACTCTCTCCTTTCCTCTAAAGCGGCTCTCTGTTGCAGCTACTGCTTGCAAGGTAAAAACTTTTTGCTCTGGGGCTTTGCAATCTGTGGCTGTCTGGGGGGGATTTCTCTTGGTCAGTGTCTCTGTCAGGGGAAAATGTCTGCTTTCTCTGGCTCTCTCAGCACTTGCCATTTTTAGAATGGCTGTGCCTCCATTCAAGGGGCTGGGGAAATTACGAGGGACCCATGCTTTTAAGGGTTGCTGTGGGGCTGTGGTTTGCAATCTCTGTCTCTCTGCTTTGCTCTCACGCGCGCTCGCTCTCTCTCTCTGTGTTGCAAACCTGCTGCTACTGGTTCTTTAAAAAAAAAAAAAAACCTTTCCTCCTATGGAAAAAGTGGAGGAAAGTGCAAGCCCCTCCCTCTGCTTTGCATCTGTGACTGCCTGGGGGGAGGAACAGGGTCTCTCTCTCTCTCTTTCACGGGAAGGGGGGTGCATTAAAGCCTCTCCATTCTAGTGACTGTGCCGGGGAAGTGTGCACTGACTTTAATTTTTAAAAGGACACTTAACAAGGGACTAGGAATTCTTGCAGGAAGACAGACCAGTTTCTTCTGGTTGCTCTAAGCACAGCAGTAGGTCTCCAGGAGGAGGGCAGGGGCTGGAGATCACCTGGAATTTGTGATTTCCACTACTGTTGCAAAAAACACAACCCCAAAAATACAGTTTCAAAAGCACACGTTTGCACCAAGCATTTCCCCATATAATAGAGACCTGGAAATCTCCTCATTTTCCAAGACCACTATACAAAGCACAGCTCCCCCCCAAAAAAATAACAGTTTCAAAAAAGCACAAGTTTGCACCAATCATTTTCCATATTAAAAAAAAACTACAGCAGCCATATTGTCCCTTCTTCTTCCCACCATTCCCTCCTAGCCCCCAGTGGCTGGCTCCACCCTCCCCATAGAGTCCCAGGTTGGTGGGTGGGGAGGCTGGGGCGGGGGGAGCTGGGAAGGTGGGACTAACCCAAACGCATCACATCATGGATTTGAAATAAGTAATGTCCTTTCTCCTCTTTCCATTCCAAGTTTTATACATTTGCACCCCCAAAAAAGAAGCAGCAAGGAGGTGTTCCCCTGAAGAGTGCCACTGGCGCAGAATATATTAGGAGACACAACGCAACATGTATGAGGGTCACTGGCCATGAAGGGCTTCCTAGAGAACACCCAGCAACCTTGACCTGGGCCTGCATGGAAAATGGCCACCAGTGCAGACAGTGCTGTATGTCTCCCGGACAAAAGCCTGACTGCCACATTTTGCACCAACTGAAGTTTTTGAGTCATCTCCAAGGATAGCCCCACAAACAGCATGTTGTAGCAGTCCAGCCTGGAAGTTTATGGTGGTGTGGGATCAGGGTGAAAAGGTCAGCAGGCTCTAAAAAGGGCGCTAAGTGGGAGAAGGCAGCCACAGTACGGGCCTGTCTATCAACAAGCAGGTTCCTTGTCTGAGAACTCAAACCCCATTTTGAGAGGTTCTGCTGGCCAGGCAAAGGGATTCCCCAGGCACCTTTGCTCAGGGTCAGCCACCTGGTGAAAAGCTCGTTCTAGACCTGAGCAAAACAATGGTGCATACTTCGTTTGCAATCAGGCCTTTGCTGAGACTGTGCCGGCACCCTTCTCTGAGCACTTGTTGCTGCCTGGTAGAGGCTGCTGGGCAGCTTCAATGAGGTGGTGAGCCTCCTCAAAGTTGCCCAGGGAAGCGCTCTGCCTTAAAAAAGCGGGGTCTTTCCAGTGTGTAAAGCCAGTACAAGAAAATCACTGGAGAAATATAGCTATTCAATAAAAGTATTCAAACTTTCAAAACTTGCACCGAAAGCATTCATATATATTCAAAACTCTCAGCAGCTCAGGGCAAGAGCCCAGCACAACAAGCACAATGGCAATTAAAGGCGCAGTAGGAGCCCCACGGCACAGTCGTAAAGCTGCAGTACTGCAGTCCGAGCTCTCTGCTCACAACCTGAGTTCGATCCCGGCAGGAAGCTGGGTCCAGGTAGCCGGCTCATGGTTGACTCAGCCTTCCATCCTTCCGAGGTCGGTAAAACGAGTACCCAGTGTAGATGGCTGGGGAAGGCAACGGCAAGCCACCCCGTAAAAAAAAGCCTGCCAAGAAAATGCCGTGATGCCGTGGCGACTGATGCTTGCACAGGGGACTACCTTTACCTTTTCACATATGTAACAGAAGAGAATCACAAAGGCAAAAAACAGTCCACAATGTTGCAGTTCAGTCACTGCCCCAGAATAGCACAGATACTCAAAACACCAAGTCTTGATATTTACAGTGAAGACTTTAAAGAACCTTTCTAGTACAAATGAAGTCTTTTAGTTGCCAGCTCTCCTGGAAAGGACCAAAGAAGTCTTTAAAGAACCTTTTGTTGTTGTTGTGCCCGGCTCTCGCCGTGAGCTGCTGAGGGTTTTGAATATATATGCATGCTTTTGGTGGAATTTTTGAAAGCTCTCTGCCTTGACATGTCAAGCTGAAATGAGCCTCAGTATTCCAGGCATCTCTGCACAATTTGGAGTCGCGGACAAAGGCTCAGCTGACAGAGGGACACCTGAGAAGCTGTCCCAGTGCCCCAAGGCCCCCCTGAACACATGTGATGTCAAAGGCAGCTGCAGCTCACCCACATCTCTTGGCACCTCCTTCTTGTCAGATTTGGGGGGATCCCGGAAACAAGGCTCTTGGTCCTCGCCACTCTCCATCCTGGAGATCAGATCAGGTTTCTGGATGGGGAATCCTGCCGAGAGGAGAAGAAAATTTCACAGAACGAATTGTTTTTTTTACAAATGCCAAAGCTGTCTGTCACACAAGGCACCGCTCTCCTCTGCTGCTCGCTAATCACATATACAGCCAGAGAGCCAGTTTGGTGTAGGGGTTAAGTGCACGGACCAGTGATCCCTCTAAGCTGAGTGAGCGCGAACTAGCTCACAGATTTTTAGCCTCCAGCTCACCCATTTCTCTCTTACTTCCAAGAAGGATGATCCCAGAGCACTCTAATTTAAGCAGTAGCACACAACTTTAATGCCAGTAGCTCACAAAGTAGAATTTTTGCTCACAAGACTCTGCAGCTTAGAGGGGACGTTGGCGCAGACTCTTATCTGGGAGAACCGGGTTTGATTCCCCACTCCTCCACTTGCAGCTGCTGGAATGACTTTGGATCAGCCATAGCTCTCACAGAGATGTCCTTGAAAGGGCAGCTTCTGTATGAGCTCTCTCAGCCCCACAGGTTGTCTGTTGTGGGGGAAGGAGATAAAACAGATTGTAAGCCACTCTGAGATTCTGAGATTCAGAGTGTAGGGCAGGGTATAAACCCACTATCTTCTTCTAATGTCATGACTGAGCATGGGATGACATGGGATGCCCCTGCAGTCACATGCTCCTGAAGTGGCTCAGGGTAAGCTCTGGATAACAGGGTGTGGGTGTGATAAGACTGCTTTGCCTTGCAGCATGTTGCAAATATCAGGGGTGGAATTCTAGCAAGAGATCCTTTGTATGTTAGGCCACACACCCCTGATGCAGCCAATCCTCCCAGAACTTACAAAAAAGAGCCTTGTAAGCTCTTGGAGGATTGGCTACATCAGGGGGTGTGGCATATATATATATATATATATATATATATATATATATATATATATATATATATATATATATATATATATATATATAATAAAAAAAATTTGGCCACTGTGTGACACAGAGTGTTGGACTGGATGGGCCGTTGGCCTGATCCAACATGGCTTCTCTTATGTTTTTATGTTCTAAATACTACTGCACATGAGGGGGACCTGCAAGGACTCACGGAGGAGGGGCAATCTCTCCCTTCTGCTGGCCCAACCAGCCATGCGTTCTGCCTTCCCTCTTGGCTAGCCACCTGCCTGGTTCTTCCTCACCCTCCTTGTTCGCACCCCCGCCCACCATTTCTGCCTACCCCCACTTGCTCTACCTACCCACTGACATCTCATCTATCCCACCCACTGTTTGAATTCCTCCCCTGCCTCTCGCCGACCTGCCTGGTGCTCCCTTCCCTGTGACCATTCAGCTATCAGACTTTCTTTGCCCCCCTGCCCCCTTCCGTGGTGTCACAGAAGGCCACTCGCCTACCTGTTCCAGGTGGCCACCTCCACACTTTCACACATCATCTTGCACTGTTTGGCAACCCGAGACACCCACAGTAACAGATGGTGCTGTCTACTTTCTGTGGGGTTTTAGAGTCCTCATATTTTTCTGCAAACCTGAGGTTCCCCCTGAGTTTGCAAAAACTTCTTACTTTAGCCCTGGGTGGTTCCATTTTGCAATATTTTCAAAATGAAGGGGGGTTTAAGGCATTAGAAGAAATCTCTTCCTGCCCTTCTAGCCACTACTTCCTTCTTTGTCCACTTCCCCCACATACACACCCTGAGCCTACCAAAACACATTTTCCTCCCCCCCACCCCACCACCTTCCTGATCGCTGTTTGGTGTAGTGCGCGGACTCTTATCTGGGAGAACCAGGTTTGATTCCTCACTCCTCTGTTGCAACTGCTGGAGTGGCCTTCGGTCAGCCACAGCTCTCGTAGAGCTGTCCTTGAAAGAGAAGCTTCTGTGAGAGCTCTCTCAGCCCCACACACCTCACAGGGTGTTGTAGGGTAAGAAGGTAAAGGAGATTGCCAGCTGCTCTGAGATTCAGAGTGGAGGGCGGGATATAAATCCAATACCTTCTTCTTCTCCACCTTCATCAGCCAGGTTCTCTAACATCCCCCTTGCCCAGGGCCAGTTTTCATTTTCACACTAAAAAAAACCCCTGTGATGTATGCACATGCGCACCTATTACACCAGGCTGAGTTCTGAATCAGCTAATTTAGTGAACCCCCGACATCTTGAGGGAAGGGGAATGTGGAGGCATCTATCAACACAAGAATCACATCATCTCTGGCAAAACAGATAGTCCAGTTCCATGGGTCCCGCCTCATGGATGTTTTTTGACCCTATCTATCAGATGCATAATTCACTGCATGAGAGCACAGTTATGCATTTGATTCATGAATTTGCTGGACTGTTTGAAACCCTGCTGATCGCTTTAGAGGTCACCCCTGCTTTAATTTTTAATTTCCCTTTAAAACAAGAGCTTATTAAAAGCTACAAGGGGCCCGGCCGTGTCAGAACATGGCGTTCCACCTTCTCTCACACGTAAGAAAGACTGCTTCTCCCAAGCCAACCCTCTGGAACTGGAGATATAAGAATGCTCATTCTTTAAAAAAAGAGAGAGAGAGAGATACTCCTTTTTTTCCTATAAAGCTGCTGTCGTGTGCAGACAATTATTCAGATGTCATCAATTAGAACGATGAAACCTGGCAGTCATCCAGTCAATCCCCCTACAGCATGGTTCTCACACGTTGGGGAATGAGGTGGCGGAAAGGACAGAAGCACTTCAGACAGTGCCAGTGGTGGTAGATCCCATTTTGGAAGGTTGCCCTATGTGAAAGCACTCTGCAAAATGAAAATCAGCACCGTGAGCAAGGGGCCTGGGGGAATGGGACTGTTGTGTCCTAGGCTCAAATGGGAGAACTGTTACTTTTGGAGGGAACTGTTACTTTTGGAGGGAAGCCGAACAAGCCAGAGCTTGAACTCCACACCAGGGTTCCAGAGAAGGCCTAAGCGTGCCCAATCAGGGGAAGGATTGAAACATAAGTAGACAATCAACATCCAGGCTCATACTGTACCCTGATAGGCCCTTAGGGCCCTGTAAATAGCCAATCCGTGTAGATAGTTAAGGACCAATCAGAAGGGGGCAAGAATTGTATAAAGGAGCGGGAAGTTTGAACAGAGCTCTGTCTGTGTGTGTGTGTGTTCCTGAAGTAAAGCTTGCTGAAATCACTCTCCGACTCTGGTCTCTTACTGCGCCGACCCCAGTACTTTACAGGGACAGAAGAAAAAGAAAAAGATATTGGATTTATATCCCACCCTCCACTCCGAAGAGTCTCAGAGCAGCTCACAATCTCCTTTACCTTCCTCCCCCACAACAGTTGTTTGCAAAATACATTAAAAGACATCTCAGACAGAAACAGGAATCTTCTGGCTACCCTGACTGGTGTGTGACAAGCTGATAAAGAAAAATACATTGCAGATTTTTATAAAAAAGAGGGAGTCCTTCTCCGCCCCGAGCATATCAGCCCCGACCCTCCAAAGCGTCAGATTGCTAAACTGTTTCTCCATGCTCTGTTGGGTAAATTTGCACAGAGAACAAACTTGCCAATCACTGAAACTGAGAGATCCAATCCATTATTTTGAGCTGCTATTTTCAAACGATTACAAGGTTGCTACATGCAGTTTTATCAGTGAGGATGCTGCCTGTGTGTCTTGGAAACACTAAAGAGCATTTGACATCTTCCGGTTACACAAATGTGTACATAGCGGCTTTCATCACCACTTATGCGTGGTTGGAGCTCTACAATCTGCTCGACAGTTTAGGGAAGTGGTGTTTGTACCATGATAAGAAGATGAAGATATTGGATTTATATCCCGCCCTCCACTCCGAAGAATCTCCGGCTCACAATCTCCTTTACCTTCCTCCACCACAACAGACACCCTGTGAGGTGGGTGGGGCTGGAGAGGGCTCTCACAGCAGCTGCCTTTTCAAGGACAACCTCAGAAGCTAAACAGGGTTGGCTCTGGCTAGCATTTGGATGGGCAACCTCCAAGGAATACCAGGGTTGTGACACAGAGGCCAGCAATGGCAAACCACCTCTGAATAGTCGCTTGCCTTAAAAACTAGCTTAGCTCACCACTTAATGGTGTGTATAATGCTAAAAGAGTGTATAATGCTAAAAGAGCTAGAACTGCTGGCTGCCAGACAATCTTAGGATCTCCTGGCTATACTACACAAACTGCCATGTGATAATTATTTTATTATTAGCCGGAACCTACAACCTCCAGGCCATTCTACCACCTTCTACATAAATGCAAATTAAACACAAATATGGTGGAATGGCTCTTCAAGGCATCTAGGAGGGGTTTCTCCCACTCTTTCTTTGGTGTGCTGCCAACTAGATGGCCATTTTAGGAACTACCAGCCACACTGGAGGTCTGGTTGCTAGAGGGGTGGCTGGCCAATCTTGGACACACACTTTAGTCACTGACTGCCTTTTTTCTCCTGGTACCCATGCTAAATAGTGTTTGAACAGTAGAGGGCTAAGTAATATGTATATTCCAACAGTGTTTTGTATGTTCCAAGCAGTCACCACTAGAGGGCTCCAGCAGTAGGCTGACAGCTCAAAGCCAAAACAAACACTCATACTGAAGTCTTCCCTAACCCAGCTCAAAGGTACAATATAAGAGCCTGCCAGTTGATTTGGCTTTTTCCCTCAGGGTATTTCTCCACAGAATCACAGAATTAGAAAGTGCGATACCGGCCATCTAGTCCAACCCCCTGCTCAATGCAGGATCAACCTTAAGCAGGGGTGGCCAAACTGTGACTCAGGAGCTACATGTGGCTCTTTCACACATATTGTGTGGCTCTCAAAGCCCCACCGTCCTGTCAGCTGGCTTGGAGAAGGCATCTGTCTCTTTAAACCACTTCTCCAAGCCAAACCAAACATCAGCTCGGAGAATGCACTGCTTAAAGACCGCCAGTGAGGGAGAGCTCATCACCTCCCTCGGAAGCTGATTCCACCGATGAACAACTTTTACTGTAAAAAAAGGTTTTTCCTAATATCCAACCGGTACCTTCCCACCCTTAATTTAAACCCATTATCACTGCTCTTTTTTTTTTTTTAAGCAGGAACGCAGTTCCAGTTGGCTTGGCATCAGGGGGTGTGGCCTAATATGCAAATAAGTTCCTGCTGGGCTTTTTCCACCAAAGAAGCCCTGCCCATTCTTGTGAGTCCTCTCCTTCGCTGCCAACAGGAACAGCTCCCTGCCCTCCTCTAAGTGACAGCCCTTCAAAGACTTCAAAAGAGCCATCATGTCCCCCGTCAGCCTCCTCTTTCCCAGGCTGAACATTCCCAAGTCTCTCAGCCTTTCCTCAGAGGATGAAGGCAGCATTGCAAGCTGTGGCAGGGTGGCTCAGGCTGAGTGGACTGAAATTAAATCCAACAAAGACGGAGGTCCTGTATCTGAGTCGCCGCAGTTCGGGACCGGAGGTCCGTTTACCGACCTTCGATGGAGCGCAGCTCACGCTGGCGCCCAAGGTTAAAAGCCTAGGGGTGCTCTTGGATCCTTCTTTAACAATGGAGGCCCAAGTAGCTGCCACTGCCAGGTCAGTCTTTTACCATCTGCGGATGGCAAGGCAGTTGGTCCCCTTTCTCGAACGCGACGACTTGGCGACAGTGATCCATGCTGCGGTCACCTCGAGACTGGATTACTGTAATGCTCTCTGCATGGGGCTGCCCTTGTCCCAAATCCGGCGACTCCAGCTAGTGCAGAATGCTGCAGCCAGGCTGCTTATGGGAGTTCCTTTTCGGGAACACATCCAGCCTGTGCTGAAAGCGTTGCACTGGCTACCGATAATGTACCAGATTTGCTGGTTATTACCTTTAAAGCCCTCTATGGCCAGGGTCCTGCATACCTTAGGGACCGCCTTTCCCTGCACATGACCCAGCAAGCACTTCAGTCCAGGTCTCAAAACCTGTTGACAGTTCCCAGCATCAGAGAAGCAAAGCTCAAAACAACGAGAGCCAGGGCCTTTTCTGTTGCTGCCCCTAGCTGGTGGAATGAGTTGCCAGTGGAGGTAAGGGCCCTGCGAGAGCTCTTACAGTTCCGCAGGGCCTGCAAAGCGGCACTCTTCCGCCAGGCATTTACATGAATGGTAACATCTGCAGCAATGGGACTGGCCCATAAGAACACCACCAACGGCCTACTTCACTGAGCTATGGCGATCCTGAGACCTCTGAGTATTATTTATTTATTATTTATTTATTACGTTACGCTTATATCCCACCCTCTCCGCAAGCGGACTCAGGGCGGCTCACAACATCACACTACTTCCATTAAAAACCAATAAAACATTAAAAACATAATTACAGATTTAAATTATTTAAAACATTTCATGGTGCTGTATTAATACAGTACAGTATAGCGGTTCTGAAAGTTCGATGGTGACCATCGGTACTCTGCATGGTGCTCTATATGATGTCCAGTGGCAGCTCTCTCGGTTAAATGTCAAAGGCCTGTCGGAACAATTCGGTCTTACAGGCCCTGCGGAATGTAGACAAATCCCGCAGGGCCCTTATGGCCTCTGGGAGAGCGTTCCAGAGTTCTGGTGCTGCCACCGAGAAGGCCCTGGCTCGTGTCGTGCCCAACCTGGCTTCTTTTGGTCCAGGGATGGACAATAGATTTTTCGTCCCTGAACGCAGTGCTCTCTGGGGAATATGCAGAGAAAGGCGGTCCTGCAGATAGACAGATCCCTGACCATGAGTATAGCTAACCACCGGAATTTAAATTGCTGCCTGAAATTATGATCGTAGCACATGCAATTGTTTTAAATTTGTTTTATGTTTTTATTGTTTTATTGTATCGGTCAGACCAGTGTGTTTGTGTCGACCCTTGGTTTGTGAGCCGCCCTGAGCCTGATTTTGGTGGGGAGGGCGGGATATAAATTAAATAAATAAATAAATAATTTAGGAAGCCAGAACTCAAAATACTTTCTCTCAGCATCTCAAAATACTTTCTCTCAGCATCTCCAAGAACAACTGCCCCAGAGTACTTTGGCAGCCAGCGTAGACTTTCCGCCTCAAGGCAACCTTTCCTGACCTGTTTTGGGGATGTGCGGCCATATTCTCCACAAGCTAAGAGCGACATCAAGTCCCAGAGGGCACACTGCTGTGAAGTCAAGTCTTGAGGAGGAAGCGAACAGCAATACCTCCACGGACCCCAGCTGCACCTGCAGGAAACAGGGCTTGCTGCTCCTCCCTCTCTCTATGTGGAAGTCAGGGACACCAACGTGTTCCAGAGATCTTCCCCAAACCCCCACATAGGCTTCCAGGGCCCTCCCGAGCCACCAGCTGATGCTCCTTACCCAGTGAGCGGACATTCCCATAGTTCTCCAGCATGACCGCCCGGTAGATTTGCCTCTGAGTTTCGTCCAGGAGCCTCCACTCCTCTTCCGAAAAATACATGGCCACTTCTTCAAAGGTTACCAGTGCCTGAAACCAGACAAGTGGGTTAGAGGTCTGCCCATAGAAAAAGAAATACCAGAGCTCATTAGCACAACTATTTGCATAACTCATTTGCACATGCCACATACCCCCGACGTTGCTGGAAGGTGTACTGAATTATAGCAGCTCAGCATCTACTTTAAAATGTTTCTTGAATTAAAATTGTCATCAGAAAACCTTACTCCCGTCAAACTTTTTAAATTACTTTCTCCTCCTATGTGGCCAAAGTGGCCTGATGAAGATTTCCATCTGTCTGCATTTTAATGTTTTGGCTATTTCCCCGTTTTTTGTGGGGAAAATATTAGAAAGTTTGTCCAAGTCTTTGAGTTCAGCAAAATTCTCAAAGGGGGTTTGAATAATGGAACCCAGAAACAAGTATTGGGAAGGAAGGTAAAAAAAAAAGAACACAATAAAAATGTAGAGGTTTCAGAGCTCCCTCCGCTCCTATGAGCTCTTGCCCAAAATGAGACCTGGGTCTGTCCCCTGGCTGGGTTAAATGTGCCCTCTCCCCACCTCCCACTCTAGCTGCAGGCTTCACAGACAGCCTTCAGTTACTTTCCCTGTAGCTGCGTATCCCCTGAAGAGCTAAATTCGAGACCAAGAGCACTTTTAGAGACCAACTACATTTGCAAGGTGTACATTTGTGAGAGTCTAAAGCATCCTTCCTCAGACATGAGTTCTGATTCTTAGAATCGTAAGAGTTGGAAGAAATCACCGGGGTCATCTAGTCCAACCCCCTGCACAATGCAGGAAATTCACAAATACCTCCCACACAAACACACACACACAGTGACCCCTGCTCCTTGCCCAGAAGATGGCAAAAAACCCTCCAGGATCCCTGGTCAAACTGACCAGAGAAAAAATGCTTTTCAATCCCAGTGGCAATCAGCATTTCCCTGGGCATATAGAAGATGATGATGATATTGGATTTATACCCCTCCCTTCACTCTGAATCTCAGAGCAGCTTACAATCTCCTTTACCTTCCTCCCCCACAACAGACACCATGTGAGGTGGGTGGGACTGAGAGAGCTCTCCCAGAAGCTGCCTATTCAAGGACAACTCTGTGAGAGCTATGGCTGACCCAGGGCCATTCCAGCAGCTGCAAGTGGAGGAGTGGGGAATCAAACCCGGTTCTCCCAGATAAGAGTCTGCACGCTTAACCACTACACCAAACTGGCTCTCTGGAAGAAAGGGCCAAGAGAACCAAGCAATGATGCAACCCTTCCTTCTCGTGATCTGCCTATATTCACAGAACCAGCATTGCTGTCAGATAGCCATCTAGCTTACACCTCAAAAATCTGGCTGGCTTCTAAAGAAGAAGAGTAGTTTTTACACCCTACTCTTCACTACTCCTAAAGAGTCTCAGAGCAACTTATGATCACCTTCCCTTTCTCTCCCCACAACAGACACTGTCAGGTTCAGCCTGCCAGGTTTTCTTTCTTCTGAAGTATGCTAAGTTTCGTTTCTCTAGTGCTTGGATTTCTCTAGTCCATGCATTGTTAAAGTGGGTGCAGGAGGGGGATGGAGGAGAGAGGCCTTATTCTATCATTGTTGCAAGAGCTTGCTTATCTAGTTGTTACAGCAACGGGCCAGTTTGGCCTGGGAACGAATGTGTGGCCTTGGAGGTGGGAAGCTTCAGAAGCCTCCTGCCTTGAAGTACCAACATCTGTGGAAACCAACAGACCAAGGGGGGGGAGGAGAACATTAGCCTGCGCTTTTCGCTGTATATAACTGTAATCCCTTTGCCTATTGAGTCATTTCCAGCAATGGCTTCCAACAGTAGCAGAAGACTAACTCTTGTATTGACTTTAATAAATACATGCAGCCCCATTTTGGGCAGGAGCTCAGATGCAGAGCTCCGGAACCTCTAATTTTATTGTGCTCTTTCTTACCCCCCCCCCCCCCAAAAAAAAAATACTTGCTTTTGGTCTCAGGGGAATGCTGATTGTCCCTTTGGGATCAGTAAAAATTTTCCTCAGGCCTGTTTAGCCAAGGATCTTGGAGGGTTTTTGCCCCTATGTTTTTATTATGAATTTTTTTTCTCGTTTTTTCAATTTTTAAGTCAAAACATAAACAGTACAAATATTAATTTTAACAACAGAAAAATATATCAAATGTACAATAAAACCAGAATAAATATCACATGTTTAAGGGCAGACAGGAAAATAGTTGGTGGGAGGAAGAAGTGGAAAGAAAGCAACTTTAACTTTAAATGCATTCTCCAAGCTGCTGGCTGGCTTGGCTAGCAGAAGTGTTTCAAAGAGACAAATGCCTTCTCCAAGCCAGTCGACGGGGTGGTGGGGGCTTTGAGAGCCACTCAATATGTGTGAAGGAGCCACCCCCAGTTTGGCCACTCCTGCTTTAACCCCTCCACCACAGTGGCTCTCAATTCCGATAGCTCCTGGAAATATCAGTCAAGAATCTGCCCAGCAGCCTAATCCAGGCCAGGCTATCCAGGGACAGGTGTGGCACGGGTGCCTATTGAAAGCGTAAGCCGCTTTGTTCTGTTTTGCATGCGGTATTGAGTGTCACAGGTATAGTTTGTATAGTGCTGTTTGCTCTTTCTGCTGCGCCCGTCTGCAGTAGAACAGCCAGATTCGAGTCTGACGAGGAGAGCTCGGACTCTTGAACCCCCAAAATTGTGCCGTTCCCCGTTGCTGAATCGAGCTGTTCTTTTTACCGTATCACACAACAGATTTGATCATTGGGAAAAAAACAGGCTTTGCAACTTTGGGTTTTGTTCTTTTCTCCTTTCCCTCTGACACAACATGTGGCCTTGCGTCACCAAAACACGGCTGTCAGGAAAGAAAACTGAGGGGAGATAAAGCACAGGAGAAAGGGGGGGGGGGAGAAGGAAGATTGCATCCAACAGCATACCCAGACAGGATTGTGGAATTGTGTAGCTGTTTAGTATGTGTTCAACAGGTGGGGGAGACGGGAGAGGACCCAATATGATGGCCTTGTGCAGGGTTCAGAAACTGAAGCAATGCCACCGGCTGAGGCCAGATGGGGGGAAGGCAACGGCCTGTCCCTCCTCCACATTTCTGGCTGCCCGAGTGTCTCTCCTCTCAAGCTACTGCAGCAGAGGCCGCCCTGAAACCACACTGGGGGTGCATTCACAATATACTAAATAATGCACTGTGCAACTGGATTTTTACTCTGTAAGAACAGCAAAAATCCAGTTGCAAAACGCATTTAATGTGCGAACTCACCCTGAGAATCCCTTCTCTCAAGCATTTCTTGGGGCTTTTAATTACAGGTTAATTAAAATTAATTATTGGCTTTTAATTACTGCTAAGCTGCTTTCTGTCTGAAAAATGGGATAAAAATATAAAGCAGCCCATCAATCAGTACTGCAAACAGAGCTCAGAACCTTAGTTCCCATATCTTGTTTTCCCAAAGTTTCCAACCCTCAAAAATAGCCAGACAGGCTGCAGTGGAAATGTCTGAAGAAATTTCTAAAGGAAAGCATGAAGTGGGGAAGGGTGGGGGGGTCAGAGAAGTTAAGTGCTATTTCCAGCTGTGAGCAGATGTTACTTTAGGGGCACTGCCAAATTTTCTGCTATTATCCATGGCCCGCAGAAATCGAATGTATTATGTACAATAACGTCTGAACATCTGACAGGCATGATTTCTATAGACTGACTGAAGAAATTTAGCATATTTTGAGCACAGCCATCATAATGGCCATGCTGTGCAGGGGAAACTGCCAATCACGGTTCACCCACAGAAGTATGAAGCCAACCATCATGCCATTGGTCCTCAATTAATGAGGCCACTGGTCCTCAATTAATGCTCGCTTCTCGGCCCCAGGTGTAACTTGTGCACATCCCTCATGGGATCCAGGATTCCTAGGGATGAATGAACATATGAATCAGACCCTCGGTCCATCAAAGTCAGTATTGTCTACTCAGACTGGCAGCGGCTCTCCAGGGTCTGAAGCTGAAGTTTTTCACGCCTACTTGCCTGGACCCTTTTTAGTTGGAGATGCCAGGGATTGAACCTGGGACCTTCTGCTTACCAAGCAGATGCTCTACCACTGAGCTACCGTCCCTCATGACGAGTCATGAACTGCAGGACATGGAAAATAAATGCCTCTTCCCTACCTAGCCTGATTTTAATGTTAAACAGGTGGTCACAAATGTATTACCTGCGTGATTTGCATACGTTTCAAATCGCACTTGGCACCCAATGCTGCTGCAACTGAAGCATGAACACACCTCTGCAATTCTCACAAACGCAAACGTGGCTGCTCTCTACTGAATCAGACCCTTGGTCCATCAAGGGCAGTAGTGTCCACCCAGACCCTCTCCGGGGTCTCAGGCAGAAGGCTTTCACATCACCAATTGCCTGATCCTTTGAACAAGATTCGAACCTGGGACCTTTCGCGTGGCAAGTTAATGCTCTGCCGCTCAGCCACAGCCCTTCCCACATAGGCTGCAGATCCCTGGCATGCTAAAGCTGCATACAAAGTTCCACACACCCCTGATGTAGGCAATCCTCCAAGAGCTTACAGGGTTCTTAGTACAGGGCCTACTGTAAGCTCCAGGAAGACTGGCTACATCAGGGGTGTGTGGCCTAATATGCAAAGGAGTTCCTGCTACAAAAAAAGCCCTGAATAACGCTGATGATGGATATTGTTATTTGTTAATGATAAGAATATGGAGACAATTTCATGCTATCAAGAACTCAGGCAACCTTCCGGGTCCAATACCTCGCTGCTTTTCCTCAGGGAATTGCTCATATCTTCTTGGCTATTCAGTCAAAGTCACTGTTGAGCTGCAATTCAACAGTCTTCCTACCTCATTTTCTCAATTCTCACAGCCACTAAAACCCACTATGGAATGACAAGCTACACTGAATCCCACCCGCAACTGTGCCTCATGGCCTGTCCACAAACCAGCTCCTTCACACCCCCACCGGGCTCTCACCGCTTTCCCGTGTCTCTCCAGCAGCGAAAGTCCTGTCTGGAAGTTTTCCACCAGATCCACCGCCTGGGCACACGATGCGGGGTGCTGCTGCCACACCCAAGTCTGTATTTTCTGGGGCAAAATGGCCAAGAACTGCTCGAGGACCAACAGCTCCAAGATCTGCTCCTTGGTGCGGCTCTCTGGCTTCAGCCAGAGCCGACAAAGGTCTAGCAGTTGTCCGTAAGCCTGCCGGGGGCCCTCAGCTTCTTGGTAGCGAAACCACCGGAAACCCTGGCGCATGGTCTCTATATCAATGCCACCCTCTCTCAAAATGGCCGCTTGATCTTCCCCATCATCTCCCTTGTCCACAGCTTCTGGGTTCTTACAGGCCTCTTGGGGTTTTCCATCACGCTGGGTCACTCCTTCTCCTTCAGCGTCGGCCATTTTACAAGGGGAAGCTGCACTGGCCTCATTATCCTGCTCTGACATTACCTCAGTCTGTGTTGATTCTTCTACATGGAAGTCAGCTGCTTTCCTCCTACAGGCCTCACAGGGCTTGTCTTCCACTGTCTCTTCTGTCTGGATGGCCTTTTCTTCTTTGAGGTTCTCAACAGACCCCGTGTCCTCCTCAATACTACCTCCGTCTATCACCTGAGACTGGGCCACTTCTTTGCCATCAGTATCAGCTGCTCCTTGCGAGGAGATCACACACGTCTCAATATCATCTGCTGGGGCTGACCCCGGGATTGCTGACTGCTCTTCTTCAAGGCCAACCTCCTCTTCTTCGATTGTAATCACGCAGTTTGGCCCGACCATCACTTCTGTTTTTGTTCCTCTTTCCTCTCTGGGATCGAGTTCATTTCCAAAAGGAATGACACAAGTCTCAATATCATCTCCCAGGGTCTCCTCAGGAACCTTGGCTTCCATCTCCTGCTCCTCTGGAGTAGGTAGAAGCACCTGTTGGCGGACTTCCCAACATTGGGGCTTCACACCCATTTCATTCCGGTCCAACCGGTCCTTTCGAGACCGTGAGCGCTTCAGGATTTCTTTGATGGTGCCCATGGGAGGGGAGCTCTCCTCCATTTCAACACTGATCTGGACCCCCGGTTCCAACGGTGAAGGGAATCTGAGAACCCAAGTGGGTGGACCCCCAGGCTTGGTGGCCATGGTACGCTCGCCTTCCAGAGATAAGGAAAGAGATCCTCTCCCACGCTTGTGCCGTTCCAACACTTCACATCTGGCCCATGAATAATTGCCTTCTCATGGCATAGAGTAGTGATGATTCCTTTGGACCCACAAACCTGAGAAAAGAATGCAAGAAAGGACATCCAATATTAAGAAACTGACATGCACACAATATGTTCATAGGACCAAAGCCAAGGAGACCCTGAAGAGGGGAAAAGATCCTGTCAACACAGAGAGAAACCAATGTATCACCATCCTTATTGATACCCCCAGTCTAAAAATGAAATAATTTTCTGCTCTTTCACAACTCATTCCCACAGAGATACCAAAGCTTAGAGCACTGGTCTGGCTCCACACAGAATCAAGGCCAATTACCACTATCAGTTGTTATCATAAGTTCTGGCTGTGAGTTACGGCATTTGTTTCCTGTCTTTATATCTATCACCTGCTGCTTTTTGCTACAGGACCGGTTCATCCACACAGAAGTGGCAAAACTGTGACCCGGGCAGGACTCTACCACCTCAGTTTCACATGGGATGGCATACTTGAAATCAGTCCCAACAAAAGAGAACCTTGGCCTCTGAGGTGTATATGTTAGTGGCAAGATCCTGGAGGTTTTGGGGGTTTTTAAAGTTACAGATTCTCTCCAATATGGCAATTTCCATGATTTTCATAGGGAGGAAGGAACAATTTTAGAAAAGAGCCCTCTCACCTGAAAAGATGATATTAGATTTATACCCCTCCCTTCACTGAATCTCAGAGTGGTTCACAATCTCCTTTACCTTCCTCCCCCACAACAAGACACCCTATGAGATGGGTGGGGCTGAGAGAGCTCTCATAGCAGCTGCCCTTTCAAGGACAACTTCTGCCAGAGCTGTGGTTGACTCAAGGCCATTCCAGCAGCTGCAAGTGGAGGAGTGGGGAATCAAATCCGATTCTCCCAGATAAGAGTCTGCACACTTCACCACTACACCAAAGAGTCAAGAAGAGCCTCCAGAGTGCACGAGGTACCATCAACTGGTATTTTGGGGAATCACATAAAGGAGCACCAGGAGATGACCCACAGATTTTTGTTAGGACATGAGTTTAGTTTTTTATTTCCTTCATTTATACCCTGCCCTCCTCCTCAAGTGGGACCCAAAGAAGCTGACATCCTTCTCCTCTCTTCCACTGTATCCTCAAAACACCCCTTCCAGGTAGTTTAGGTCAAGGGAGTGTGTGACTGGCCCAAGCTCACCCAACGAGCTTCCATGGCACAAGCGGGGATTCAAACTTCAGTCTGCAAGATCCTAGTATGAAACTCCAGCTGCCAGCTTTTAATGTGCTGTTTTAAAGTGTTATTAGAACATTTAACATTGTTTTTCTATCATTACCTCCTACCTTGGGTACTGGTGATCAGTGTTCCCTCTAAGCTGAGTTAGTGTGAGCTGGCTCACAGTTTTTTAGCCTCTGGCTCACACATTTTTGTCTCAGCTCAGGAAAAATGGCCCCTGAGGAAACTAATTGATGCAGCAGCTCACAACTTAAAGGGAGCATTGCTGGAGATGTCAAGGAGAAAGGCAGGTATGCACATATTTTAAATATGTAAATAAAGATACCTAAATAAAGAAAGGTATGTAAATATTATAAAAGAATACATTCACCCTCATCAAAAGGAACGAGGGAACAAGAAACGTTTGTCTATGCTCAAAGAAAATAAAGGGGAAAGATGTGTTCTGTACTCCCCAGAGCATCTGTTCTCTCTTCTGTCTCCCTGGTCTGTGTCCTCATTTGCCAGGGCTAGAAGAACACCGCCATTCCCACAACCCTTGAATCCCCTATTATCCCAGGAGCTGCTTTGGGAGCCAGTTCTGTCTGAAAAGAGGGTTATTGACACCGTAAAGACCTTGAGGTCTGCCACTCCAAGAGAACCGGAGTTACCCGTGCGTGGGGGAGTGCGGAGGCCGTGCAGTCCAAATTCCTCTCCAGGGCTTGGGAGTAAAAGCAGAAAGACTGGGGCAGGCAGGGGGGCGGGGGGTCAAGCAGCTGCGCTCTGCAGCTCCTAGCTGAGGAACGGGGGGAGGGTCTAGGGAGGGGCTACGACGCCTGGGTCTCCCTCCCCCCGCCCTTGCCGAGCCGAGGGGAAGGGCTGCTGGGGGCAGAAGCCACCGGGCTTTAGGACTTCTGGATCCTCCGCCCTCCCCAGCTCTGGGGAGGAAGGGGGCGGGGCCGCGGCGACTCCCAAGCAGGCTGGGCTGGAAACGGCAGGACGCCGGGGGTCCTCTCCCTCCGTCGCTAGGAGGTCGCAATGCAATCGTGCATGCCTCTCTCCGGCGGGGAGGAGGGGGAGTTGCACAGGGGGTCGCATTGCAATCGTGCATGCCTCCCTCCGGTGGGGAGAAGAGGGATTCCACAAGGGGGGGGGGTTGCATTGCAATCGTGCATGCCTCCGGTGGGGAAGAGGGGGAGTTGCACAAGGGGGGGGGGCTATATTGCAATCGTGCATGCCTCTTTCCGGCGGAGGGGAGGGGGAGTTGTTGCACAGGGGGAGGGACGCCCGACTCACGAGTTCGCTTCCCACGCTGTACTCCGGGGGGCGGGGGGGAGGTAAGAAAGCAGACGCAAAAAGCAACTTGCTGCCGCCCCCTCCCCCAGGCAGCAGCCTTTATGCACGAAGAAGGGGCTGGGGGGCATTCTTCGTCGCCCACCTTCCCACCCATTGCTTTGATCCTTCCTCACCCGCCCTCCCACCCCCCGCATTCTCAGGCTTGCGACTTACCAAAGCGTCGCCGTCTCCCTTCTCGGCAGGGAAGCGTTGCAGAGTCTGTGTGTGCGCCCCCCGCTCGGTGCACGGAGAGCTCCCCTTCCACGCTCAGATCTGGGGGGACAGAGGAGGAGATCCCCCCCCCTCAGGAAATGAGCGAACAGCCCGCGCTGCTACCAGCCCCTCCCGACGAGCTACTGGCTTGCCCTCCCCTTCCGTCTCTCTGCACATGGAGGGGGAGGAGGGGAGAGAAAGCAGCTGTTAACTCTTCCCTGCCAGGCCTGCTTGCCAAAGGGGTCGCCCACCCCCTCTCTGGTTTGCCGGGCGGGCGCCTCGTGATCGCGGCTGACTGCAGCCCGCAAGCTGAAGTCTGGGTGCGTTTACTCGGAAGTCACTCCCACTTATCTCTAAAGGACCTGCTCCCGAGTAAGAGCGTAGAGGATTGCATTTTCTTTTTTGTGTGTGCCCCCTCCCCCGCCCCAGTTTACACCTCTAGATAGCCTTCTAACGTTTTGCCAACTTTTTTTTTTGGGGGGGGGGGGGAATAGTTAATTTAAAAGGTGCCCACTTCGATTAATCCGATTTTTTTCCTTTAACTGCTAATCATGTTTCACCCAAGGACCCACAAAAAACTCTTGAAGGGTGTGTTCACACTACACTACATAATGCGTTTTGCGACTGGGTTTTTGCTGTTCTGAGCCTGTGATCACACACACTAAATAATGCACTTTCAATCCACTTCCAGTGTACTTTCCAATTGGATCTCTCTGTGTGAACTGGCAAAATCCAGTTGGAAAGTGCATTATTTAGTGTGTGTGATCGCAGCCTTACACAGGAAAAATCCAGTTGCAAACAAAATGCATTATTTAGTGTAGTGTGAACGCACTCTCAGAAGAGGCTTTCCTTGGAAGAGGCATGCCTTGGGCCATGACCACACCCTTATCAATCTATAAGGAAGGTGGAAGGGGGGGGATTTGCTCTTCCGAAACTGTTGCTGGATGGATGCACACTTTTGTGGAGTTTTGCAGAGTACAGCTTGGTCGCTTTCCTGGAAGGACGTTTCATTGAGTGGACTCCAGAAAGATTCTCCATGGACCTATTTAGGAAGGAGAGTCCCACTAAATAACCAGATTATTCAGAATATATAACCAGAGTACACTAGCTCAGGGATTGCTCCCTTCGTCACTCACTGCTCCATTAAAACTCATAGAAAGGATTGGGCAGCAGGCTGGGTTTTAATGTGGTTTTTAAATCAATATTTAATTGTTACAGACAGTGTTTTATTCTGGCTTTGTACTTAATCCAAAAGAATAACATGTACAAAGTCAAAATTCAGCTCACTATGCAAGCCCAATTAAAACAAACAATCCATCCCATGATTCAACTTCCAGGGGGGTGTATTTGACACAGGAATTAGCAGCATAATTGTTTTTTGCTGATTAATCAAACAGAAGTCCACTGACAACTTCAAAAGGACTAACAATTTATTTCAGCACAAACCTTACAATGATGCACACCTTAAATAATTACTTTCAATCCACTTTCAGTGCACTTTCCAGCTGGATTTTACTGTGAACTGGCAAAATCCAGTTGGAAAGTGCATTATGAAGATGATGATGATGAAATAAACATTGGTCTTTAAGGTGCCACTGGACTTTTGTTTGGTTTTGCTAAGACAGCTGAAAAGACCTAGAAATTATTCTTGTTCCCTGTGGCCTCTTTCCAAGATCCCTGTCTCAAAAGAACAAAGACCTTCAAGTTGCAACTGACTTATAGCAACCCACTCCCAGGGCATTCCAGGCAAGGGTGAAGCAGAGGTGATTTGCCATTGCTTCCCCCCTCCAGCCTTCCTCAGTGGTCTCCCATCTAAGTCCATTCCACGGCCAACCCTGCTTAACTCCCCAGCTCTGACAGGCTACTCTGGTTCCTACACTTCTTTGTGGGAAAGGATCAGTGCGGATGGGACGAACGGGTCCTTGGAAATGCGCAAGTCTGATTGGCAGGGACTCCCTGTTGAGTGTATGCTTAACAGCAAATTGAGTTATTTCATAGATTCAGGTAGCTCTTATGAGCATGCATATCTGAAGAAGTGTGCGCACACACAAAAAAGAGGAGAGCAGGGCTTTTTTGTAGCAGCAACTCCCTTGTATATTAGGCCACACACCCCTGATGTAGCCAATCCTACCCCTGATGTAGCCAATCCTAGGGCCTACTGTAAGCTCCAGGACTGGCTACATCAGGGGCGTGTGGCCTAATATGCAAGGGAGTTGCTGCTACAAAAAGAGCCCTGATGATATTGGATTTATGCCCCGCCCTTCACTCTGAATCTGAGTGGCTTACAAATCTCCTTTCCCTTCCTCCCCCACAACAGAAATCCTGTGAGGTGGGTGGGGCTGAGAGAGCTTTCCCAGAAGCTGCTTTTTCAAGGACAACTGTGCAAGAACTATGGCTAACCCAAGGCCATTCCAGCAGCTGCAAGTGGAGGAGTGGGGAATCAAACCTGGTTCTCCCAGATAAGAGTCCACACACTTAACCACTACACCAAGCTGGCTCTCTCTTATACCCAGAATTAAACTTGGTTGGTCTTAAAAGATGCCACTGCTGCTGGACTCAGACTTAGTTCCAGTTATTTGTTGTGAGAAATCTTGTTTGCAAAGGCAGGCCCTGTCCTGAATTTCTTCCTCTGTATTAAAACTGGTGTGCTGTTCTGGCTGATTGCTCCTGTGTCCTGGGGGGGCTGGCTAGGGTTTCAAACAACGAGCGCTAATGGCTCTCCCCAGAACTCCAGATTCTCCATTTGTTTTTAAATGAAGTCATTCTGACCTTAAAAATACAGGGCGGGGAGGTAGTCCCCTGCGCAAGCATCAGTTGTTTCCGACTCTGGGGTGACGTCGCATCAGGGCGTTTTCACGGCAGATTTTTTACGGGGTGGTTTGCCATTGCCTTTCCCCCTAACAAGCTGGGGACTCATCTTACTGAACTAGCAGCCTAATTAAAAATTCTCTTAGTCAAGTCGACCCCCAGAGTTGTTGTGCACAAAGTACCTTGCTGTCCATTGGCCTCCTAAAGATAGTGAAGGAAAGACCAAATTACATCATGTAAGTACAATGGTGATGATTGAGAACTGGGAGGGAGGGAGGGGTTGTAGCTTAGTGGATGAGCCTAAGCTTGGCATGCTGAAGATCCCAAGTTCCATCCGCGGCATCTCCAGCTACCAGGATCAGGTAATAGGTGATGCAAAAGATCTCTGTCCAGGACCCTGGTGAGCCACTGCTAGGCTGAGTGGATGGTACCTTGCTGGACCTATGCGCTGATTCCGTATATGGCCGCTTCAGGCCACAGCTGGGGAATCATGAGTTTAATTGCCATGGTAAGGATGATCTTGGGAATCAGTGAACTAAAA
Source organism: Heteronotia binoei (assembly GCF_032191835.1). Classification (NCBI taxonomy): domain Eukaryota; kingdom Metazoa; phylum Chordata; class Lepidosauria; order Squamata; family Gekkonidae; genus Heteronotia; species Heteronotia binoei. The sequence continues at coordinate 20,922,637 of NC_083237.1, forward strand.
TGAACAGGAATGGGTGGATTTAATTCAGAGGATCACTACATCTATTATTGTGGGCAAGAGTCCCATAAAAGAAATGGTGTGGCCTTCAGTAATGGCAGTAATGGGATACAATCTCAAAAATGACAGAATGATCTCGGTCCGTATCCAAGGCAAACCATTCAAGTCTATGCCCCAACCACTGGTGCAGAAGAGGCTGAAGTGGACCAGTTCTATGAAGATCTACAACACCTTCTAGAATTAACAGCAAAAAAAGATGTCCTCCTCATCATAGGGGACTGGAATGCCAAAGTAGGAAGTCAAAAGGTGACCGGAACAACTGACAAGTTTGGCCTTGGAGAACAAAATGAAGCCAGGCAAAGGCTAATGAGTTTTGTCAAGAGAACAAGCTGGTCATAGCGAACACCCTCTTCCAACAACCTAAAAGGTTGGCCATCACCTGATGGGCAACACAGAAATCAAATTGATTATATGCTCTGCAGTCAAAAACGGAGAAGCTCCTTACAGGCAGCAAAAACCTGGAGTTGACTGCAGATCAGATCATGAGCTACTCATCGCAAAATTCAGGCTTAAACTGAAGAAAACTGGGGAAGCCATTAGGCCACTCAGGTTTGACTATGATCACATCCCTTATGAATATACAGTGGAGGTGAAGAATAGGTTTGAGGAACTAGAGTTAATAGAGTGCTTGAAGAACTATGGACGGAGGTTCGTGACATTGTACAGAAGGCAGCAATCAGCACCATCCCAAAGAAAAAGAAATGCAAGAAAGCAAAGTGGCTGTCTGATGAGGCTTTACAAATAGCTGAGGAAAGAAGGAAAACAAAAGGCAAAGGTGAAAAGGAAAGATTCACCCAACTGAATGCAGATTTCCAGAGAAAAGCAAGGAGAGATAAGGAGGCCTTCCTGAAGGAACAATGCAAAGCAATAGAGGAAAATAATACAATGGGAAGGACAAGAGATCTATTCAAGAAAATTGGAGAAATCAAAGGAACATTTCGTGCAAAGATGGCCATGATAAAGGACAAAAATGGTAGGGACCTAACAGAAGCAGAAGAGATCAGGAAGAGGTGGCAAGAATACACAGAATTATACAAGAAGGATCTCAATGTCCTGGACAACCATGACAGTGAATTGATGACCTTGAGCCAGACATCCTGGAGAGTGAAGTCAAATGGGCTTTAGAAAGCATTACTAACAACAAAGCAAGCAGAGATGATGGTATCCCAGTTGAGCTATTCAAAATTCTAAAAGATGATGCTGTTAAAGTGATGCACACATTATGTCAACAAATTTGGAAAACACAACAGTGGCCACAGGATTGGAAAAGATCGGTTTATATTCCAATCCCAAAGAAGGGTAATGCCAAGGAATGTTCAAACTATCACACCATTACACTCATTTCACATGCCAACAAGGTCATGTTAAAGATCCTACAAGCTAGACTTCAGCAGTATGTAGATCGGGAACTACCAGAAGTTCAAGCTGGGTTTCGGAGAGGTAGAGGAACTAGAGATCAAATTGCCAACATTTGCTGGATTATGGAGAAAGCACAGGAGTATCAGAAAAACATCTATTTCTGCTTCATTGACTATGCTAAAGCCTTTGATTGTGTGGATCACAACAAACTGTGGCAAGTCCTTAAAGAGATGGGAGTACCAGACCACCTCACATGTTTCCTGAGAAACCCGTATAAGGGTCAAGAAGCAACGGTCAGAACGGGATACGGAACAACTGATTGGTTTAGAATAGGAAAAGGCGTTCGACAAGGATGTATATTGTCACCCTGCTTATTTAATTTATATGCAGAGTACATCATGCAGAATGCTGGCCTGGAAGAAGCACAAGCCGGAATTAAGATTGCCGGAAAAAACATCAACAACCTCAGATATGCAGATGACACTACTCTAATGGCAGAAAATGAGGAGGACCTAAAGAACCTCTTGTTGAGGGTGAAAAAGGAGAGCACAAAAGTAGGCTTGAAACTTAACATCAAAAAACCTAAGATCATGGCATCTGGCTCCATCAAACCTTGGCAAATAGAAGGGGAAGACATGGAAGTAGTGACAGACTTCACATTTCTGGGATCCAAGATCACTGCAGATGGTGACTGTAGCCATGAAATTAAAAGACGTTTGCTCCTTGGAAGGACAGCTATGGTGAACCTGGGCAGTATAATAAAAAGTAGAGACATCACCCTGCCAACAAAAGTCTGTATAGTTAAAGCGATGGTATTCCCAGTAGTAATGTATGGCTGTGAGAGCTGGACAAGGAAGGCCGAGCGCAGAAGAATAGAAGCTTTTGAGATGTGGTGCTGGAGAAGACTCTTGAGAGTCCCTTGGACTGCAAAAAGATCAAATCAGTCAGTCCTAAGGGAAATCAACCCAGACTGTTCACTGGAAGGTCAGATGCTGAAGCTGAAGCTCAAATACTTTGGCCACCAAATGAGAAAGAAGCACTCCCTGGAGAAGATCCTGATGCTAGAAAAGACAGAAGGCAAAAGAAAAGGGGGACGGCAAAAGATGAGATGGCTGGACAATGTTACTGATGTAACAAACACGAATTTGAGCAGACTTCAGAGGATGGTGGAAGACAGGAGGGCCTGGCATGACTTTGTCCATGGGGTCGCGAAGAGTCGGACTCGACTGTGCGACTGAACAAGGATGATCACTGGAGATGCAGGTTCCCTCCATCTGCGTTGGCAGTTAAGGTTCTCTGTGCTGGCCACTGAGATGGGCAAATGGGCCCAATCTGGGTTCCCAGCTTCCCAGTGGAGCCTAGAATGGTGACTATCTGCAGAATAGAGGCCACCTCTACAGCAACCATCCCTGCTGAGCTCCCTAATCAAACTGTATCCTCTCCAGATAGCACCCTAAATATCCAGGAACTTCCCAGTTGCCACGCCTGGGGCAATCCTCCTCAGCATCCTGGAGCGAGGACTGGCCTCTTGAGGAAGAATACAGGAGACCCAAGATGAGCCACAGTGATGCCATTTTGATAGACTTTGCAAAGTTGCTGGCCAGGGTCATTTGGTAGAAAAAGAGGTGCCGGTGCTCATTAGCACAACTCATTTGCATATACCACACCCCCAACATCACCGGAAGGTGTACTAAATTATATCAGCTCAGCATCCACCTTAAAATGCTTCTGGAATTAGAATTGTCATAACAAAACCTTACTCCCATCATACTTTTAAAATTACTTTCTTCATTGTGACCACAGTGGCGTGATGAAGATTTCCATCTGTCTGCTTGATATGCTTCAGTTATTTCCCCATTTTTTGTGGGGGGAAATATTAGAAAGTTTGTCAAATCTTAAGAGTTCAGCAAAATTCTCACAGGGGGGTTGAACAATGGAACCCAGAAGCAAGTATTTGGGGGCGGGGAGAGGTAAGAAAGAAAGAGGAAAGGAAAGGTCCCCTGTGCAAGCAGTAGTCATTTCCGACTCTGGGGTGACGTTTTCACAGCAGACTTTTTACAAGGTGGTTTGCCATTGCCTTCCCCAGTCTTTTACACTTTCCCCCCAGCAAGCTGTACTCATTTTACCAACTTCGGAAGGATGGAAGGCTGAGTCAACCTTGGGCTGGCTACCTGAATCAGTTTTCGCTGGGATAGAACTCAGGTCGTGAGCAGAGAGTTCAGACCACAGTACTGCAGTACTGCTGCTTTACCACTCTGCACCACGGGGCTGCTTTTAAGAAAGAAAGAGCACAGTGCAATTTAGAGGTTCTAGAGCTCCGCTCCTGTGAGCTCCTGCCCAAAATGGTTGCTGGCAATGGCTAACATTGGGCTGAGCCTCGCCCAACTTTGCAAACTTCGATACAGGTTTCTAGACTAAGGGATGGGCATTCTTGGAGGCTGGGGAAAGAGTACCAAAGAAACGGTCTATGTGTTTCAACTAATTCAAAGCTTATCTGCTTTCTACAACCAACTTTGTCCTCCACAAGCTTGATTACTGTACTGTAACGCCCTAATGGTGGTGGAGCTCATTAGCATGTCTTAAGCAGACCCTTTTGGCAGTTTTCTGCTGGGGTCTCTTTCTTCCATATAAAGTTCCACTCTGTTAAGGAAGAATCTCTTCTGTTGTTTTTATTGGAGGCAAACGGCCTGTTTTGCTTACCAGACCCCTCCTATCCAGTGTTCCCTCTAAGCTGCAGAGTCTTGTGAGCAAAAATTCTACTTTGTGAGCTACTGGCATGAAAGTTGTGAGCTGTTGCATAAATCAGTGTGCTCTGGGGTCATCCTTCCTGAGCTATGACAAAAATGTGTGAGGTGCGGACTAAAAATCTGTGAGCTAGTTCACACTAACTCAGCTTAGAGGGAACACTACTTCTATCTATTATTTTTATCCCACCTTTCCTCTCCTGATTTTCCCTTCCGTTTTTCTCCCTTCAACAATAAACACCTTCCTCATCCATCTTCCTTCTCCCCACCCCTCTCCAATTGATGTCCCCCTGACTTAGATGGCCCCAGCTAGACTAATTTCATCAGATCTCGGAAGCAAAGGGTCAACCCTGGTCAGCAGTGTTCCCTGTAAGATGAGTTAGCGTGAGCTAGCTCACAATTCTTTAGCCTCCAGCTCACAAATTTTTGTTTCAGCTCAGGAAAAATGGCCCCTGAGCAAAATAATCTCTTCAGCAGCTCACAATTTTAATGTCAGTAGCTCACAAAAGAGGATTTTTGCTCCCAAGGCTCCACAGCTGGTCAGTACTTGGACAGGAGACCACTGAGGGAACCCAAGGTCACTACAAAGAGGTAGGGAATGGCAAACCACCTCTGACCCTCTCTTGCCTTGATAACTTGGGGAAGGGGCACCATAGGTCGGCTGCAACGTGATGGTCCTTTCACCCCCAACTGCCGCTCAACTGCCCTCCACATTCCGTGCCTCCTGAAGGGCCACTAAGTGTGTTCAGTAACTGTTGGACTGTTAAGGGGGAGGAGTACTTTTGTTTTTGAATTTACAAAACTAACGTTTCTACATAGTTGGAGACAGGGATCGTTTTGTAGAAAAATAGGCGGTGGAGCTCATTAGCATAACTCATTAACATATGCCGCCACCCCCACCAGCCAAAAGCAACCTGACGCAAGAAAGTAGAGCCCCGGGCAAGCGAAGCCTGCTTGGGCTGGCTAGAGATCGAGCCAGCCCAAGCAGGCCTCGCTCACCTGGGGCTCTCCTTGGCTGCCCCCCCCCCACAGTCAAAAGGCCAGCAAGCCACTCGCTGCCCAAAATCACATAAGAAGTGCAGAAAGGGTGGATTGAGCTTCTCCAGGGGTTAATGAGGGCTGCTGGGGGCATGGCAAAGCTCCTGATGGCTGGCTGGCTGCCCCCTCTCCTAATGCAGGGATTGTTGTTATGCAAGTGCACCTACTATTCAATAGACAAGGTAGGTGGGGAGGAGGAGGGGGAACCCTCAGAAAGGTTCAGGAGCTGCGCTCCTGTGAGCTCCTGCTGAATTCAAGGCCTGGTTGGAGAGTTCCCCGGTCTGGAAGGAATGAAGAGATCAGATGCGGTTACAAGCTAAAGAATAAGCCGCAGAAGGGGAAAACAGAAAGGAAATGCCAGCAGAAGAGGGAAAGGGAGATGAAGTTTGCCAGCAGCAACAGGAAATGGATCCCTAAGTGATCTTGCTTGTGGGGGGGCAGGATCTTCCTGGCACAGGGAACAATCCCCCAGCAGTCCTGACTCCTGTGCCTCCCCCAAAGGAGTTATTGTTTACTTACAGTTGCAACTGGCAGTTAGAGAAGAGTTCTTTCTGGCAAGGGGAGGGAGAGGGAAGAGAATCAAGCTCCTTGCAGCTCCCATTCTCCAATTAACAAGCTGGTGCCATGCTGGTCTTCCCTCACTATGGTGTTCTTCTTGGGAAGGGCCATGCCTAAGTAGCAGATCAGGTTTCCAGGCTGAAAAACCCAGGTTCGCTTCCTAGCATTTCCAGTTAAAAGCTAGCAGGGAATGTGAAAGACCTCTCCCTGAGACCTGGGAGAGCAGCTACCAGTCAGAGCAGACAACAATAACCAATGGATTGACTCAGTAGGCAGCTTCTTGCGTTCATGTGACTTCTGGGCACTATGGCAGAGTGTTCTGCTCATGTCCACAGTCCCTGGGAATCTGATCACTGGGGCGGGGGTGGGGGCTCCCTTTCTCCCTTCCCTACAATTTAGCAGATGAGATATATAATCCCCAGTTGCAATCAGGGAACAGTACAGACACACCCAGGGCTTTTTTTTGTAGCAGGAACTCCTTTGCATATTAGGCCACACACCCCTGATGTAGCCAAATCTCCTGGAGCTTACAGTAGGCCCTGTACTAAGAGCCCTGTAAACTCTTGGAGGATTGGCTACATCAGGGGTGTGTGGCCTAATATGCAAAGGAGTTCCTGCTACAAAAAAAGCCCTGGACACACCCCTGACTCCAACCACCCCATGCCAATCACATTAAAGCAGTACAAATTGTCCCCATCTTAGAGGCTCAAAGATGTGTGCGCACCCTGCCCACACCACTCCTTTGGTGCCAGTGTCCATTTTGATGATCAGTTGTGGCATCTGAGCATAGTAAAGAACAGGGCATTCTTTGTAGAAAAAGTCCAGCAGGAACTCATTTGCAAATTAGGCCATACTCCCTGATGTCACTATTGATTCACACAGGGTTTTCTGTAGAAAAAGCCCAGCAGGAGCTCATTTGCATGTAAGGCCACACCTCCTGATGCCAAGCCAGCCAGAACTCCATTCCTGTGCGTTTCTGCTAAAAAAAAAGGCCTCTCTTATTAGAGGAAGAAACAGCAAAGAATGTAAAACCACTCCTGAACGCTTACAACAGCAACTGATTGTATGTCAGGTAAGACGTGGAAATGTGGGACACAAACACACAAAAATGTAGCTGCTGTTTTAGTAGCAAACTCTATAATGAAAAATATATGTATGTACACACCATGGAATCTACAGCACATGGAATTCAAACTGTACCCAGATTTGGCACCAGAAGTCATGGCGAATGGGCCCCTTCTCTCCAACTGCTACCAGCACCCCTCGCCTTCTTCAGAGGCCCTCAGGGCAGAACCCAGGAGCCATGGCTCCAACGATTCCCTTCAGCCACAAGACCCTCTATTCTTTGCACAGAGCCTCAGCACCATCTCAGAGTCTCGCAGGCCCACCCCTCAACTCCCAACAGGTGAGGTTTGCAAATCTCCTCTCCTCCTGTCGGCAACAGAATCCCAGATCTTCTGGCTCTCCTCCCAGGCCTTTTGAGAGCGGAGCCCCAGATTCTAGTACAAAGGCAACCAACCCCTAGAAATAGTAATGCATTGATAATACAGACAATACTTTTGAGAACATGAACGATGCTTTGCCTGCACTGCTTAGTTAGCTGAAATAAAGCCCACAACTGGAGTTAAGCAAAAGGTCTTTTTAGAATTGGATGTGTAACTCATTGGTAGCCTTGAACATTAGAATGAATCATCTTAGCCACGGCTTTTTTTTGTAGCAGGAGCTCCTTTGCCTATTAGGCCACACACCCGTGAAGTAGCCAATCCTCCAAGAGCTTACAGGGCTCTTAGTACAGGGTTTGCTGTAAGTTCCAGGAGGATTGGCTACATCGGGGTGTGTGGCCTAATATGGAAAGGAGCTCCTGCTACAAAAAAAAAAGCCCTGATCTTAACAATGAACAACCGGTTTCTTGCTTAGCCTGTAAACCAGTGTGGGGGCTGTCATCCTGTGGATATAATACTTTCCTCCCCAAAAGCATATCAAGTTTCTAGCTCTTATGGTTCTGAACAAAATTGTTTAAAGATCTCCATGGTTCTCTCCCATCCTCTGAATCACAGAAGCCATACAATTATAAGTAAGCAAACACCATCAAACAGCATATTTTGTAAGATGTGGATCGGGCACATGAAAGTGCTGCCTTGCTTTCAGTCACAGGATGCCCTTCCACTTTCAATTCACTGGGAACCCTGTAACTTTTCTAATACTTTTTTTTTTTTAACCATCCTGTTGGCACTTTGCCTTTTGGCAAATGTGCTTATAAGCAGGGGTGGAATTCTAGCAGGAGTTCCTTTGCCTATTAGGCCACACACCCCTGATGTAGCCAGTCCTCCTGGACCTTACAGTAGCCCCTGTACTAAGAGCCTTGTAAGCTCCAGGAGGACTGGCTACATCAGGGGGGTGTGGCCTAATAAGCAAACGAACTCCTTCTAGAATTCCACCCCTCCTTATAAATGCCACCCCAATGCACCCAGTGTAATTCTTAATTCCTCTAAAGGCAGCCTAGAGAGATCAGGAAGGCACTATTTTCAAGCACGACTTCCTTTCTTCCTCTCATCCGCATTGGCCCTACACAGTTTCTGCCAACGTTCTGTTTCCATTTGTGCTTTTCCTTTTAAATCACCCATGCCCAGTGTTTTTTAAAAATGGCTTCCATTCACAAAGAACCATGGTGCGTCTTTGAGCATCCGTGAGTGCCGCCATGTTTTTTACCTACAACTGCCGTAAGCTTGACGTATGCCTCCACCAGGGAGCAGCAGGAATATGGGAATGGTTCACAAGTGGCCGATTTTTTAAACCTAACATTGACCTAATACATTCATTTCCAGAGAGTTCTCCACAGACATACACACACTGCCAAAGAGATGGAAAAGGGTCGAGGCAGGCCTGTGCTTAGGCCTCTGAGGGCTGGCTGGGCTCTGATTCTTGGGGCTCAGTGCAGAGACGTTTCGGCGGTGGTGCCCCCAGCAATGACAGCTCTTCAGCCTCAGGTATCTGCTTCTCATGGGATACCGTGGGCTCAAAGGAGCCTCCTGCATCCTTCACCTGGAAGGGGAAGAAAAGAATCAGAACTGAAACAAGCTCCCCGAAATCCAAAATTTAGCAAAAAGTCACTCCATTTTTTCCTATATTTAACTTTCTGAAATTCGGGTGGGTCGCTCCGTTGGCCCAAAGCAGCAGAACAAACTTTGAGTCTAGTGGCAATTTTAAGACCAACAAACTTTTATTCTGGGTATAAGCTTCCACCCAGGATAAAACTTTGTTGGCCTTAAAGGTGCCACTGGACTCCAACTTTGTTTTTTCTGAAATTCAGTTTTGTGATATGCTTTTTTTAAAAATTGAATTCTCAGCCTAGACAGATATTAAAACACAATTATCAAGTATCGATATTTTACACTTTGTGAAGGAAATCTTATATTTAATAGTAACCACAACTGGAAAGGCTGAAAGGAAAAGCCTTATTCAGTAGAATATACATTCAGATGTATATCAGCAGCTTTGAATTACTTGTTCCAGCCCTACTAACGGGCAATTAGGTACTTGCAAAGAAAATTAAATAAATTCATGTTTGTTGTTAACAGCTATTAAAGAGGCAAATATTTCTGCAGTCTGTTGGTACCACTTACTCGCTAACAATGGCTTTGCTCAGTGGTCTTTGAAGGCTGGTGGATATTGGCTATTTGGCACGCTCCCCTTAGCTTAAGGGCTTTTTTTGTAGCAGGAACTCCTTTGCATATTAGGCCACACACCCCTGATGTAGCCAATCCTCCAAGAGCTTACAGTAGGCCCTGTAAGAAGAGCCCTGTAAGCTCCAGGAGGATTGGCTACATCAGGGGTGTGTGGCCTAATATGCAAAGGAGTTCCTGCTACAAAAAAAGCCCTGAATGAGCATGGGAAGGATAGATTGTGGCTTTGTGAGGAAGTATCTACTTTGTATGCAGAAGGTTCCCGGCTCTTCAGTTAAAAGAATAAGGCAGTGGGTGTGATGTGAAAACCTCTGCCAGAGACCACAGAGAGCTGATGCCAGTCAGAGCAAATAACTATGACAGACAAATGGGCTGACCGGGGCTTTTTTTCCTCTGGAAAAAGAGGTGCCATAACTCTCAAGATGGAAATGAAGGAGAAAGAGATGGGATTCTTTGAAACAATATTATTTTCATGTGCTACAGACTTACCTCTACTTTAAAACAGTTTCCAAACTTTAGGCCTCTCACCAACTCCCTCAGTTCTTTTTTCAGGGCTTGCTTTGGATGCCTAACGCTGAATGAGGACCTTGAAGCAACCATGTTTTGTTAACTTTCTTGGGTCAAAGTTTGTCATGGTCTCCCAGTGCTCCTCATGAATTTTAGACATTTTTTAAAAGTATTTTGTTTTCATGAAGAGGTTCTGGAACTCCATTGTGGTGCGTTCCCCCAGGAAAAAAAGGCCCTGGGTCTGACTGAGGGGAAAGCAATTTCATGCATGTTCTTTAGTTATGTGCCACCATCTTTCCCTCTTTGATAACCGCCCTCCCTCAATCACATTTGTATCTCACTCTGTCTCAGAAGAGCTCAAGGCAACGTCTGCGGTTTTCCAGTCCTCAGTTTTACCTTCCCAACAACTTGGGACTGCCTGTTTCCAGGCGGTAGCTGGAGATCTCCTGGATTACAATTGATCTCCAAGCAACAGAGATTGGTTCACCTGGAGAAAACAGCTGCTTTGGAGGGTAGACTCGATCGTATTATCCCTATTGAAGTCCTTCCCCTTCCCAAACCCCTTCCTCCTTAGGCTCCACCCCCAAAAATCTCAGGAGACTTTCCCATTCCCTAAACAAATAAATAAAAATACAGCAGAGCAGTTCCCCTGAATACAGTCTTAATTTCTTCATCCTCTATTTTTTTCCCTACACTGGCAGCTGCACTTCCAGTGAATGAAAGTGAAATTTGTCATATCCCGCCCCCCATACAAGTCCCCTTGTCAGGCTATGGAAGCATTTCTAAGCATGGCCTTTTAAAGAGACACACATACACTCACTCACAAAGCAGCCAAAGTAAACAGTGTTTCCAAGTCCACACTTTTGTGATCTTACAAGGCAATTTACTCATAGGAGTTGCTGAACCTGCTGCATTTCAACCAGCTTCTTTAGACAGAGACAGGAACAGGAAAGGAGAGCAGCCTAGGGGGTGGAGTTTTTCTCTATCCCAAAATCAGGTTCTAGCGAACTCTTTCCTATTCATTTTACTATAGAAACAAACTTCTGAAGCAAATGCAAAACAGAGGGATTCTGCTCTCTGCCTTTCTCACAGCTTCACAAAACTGGTGGGTCTGCCTGCTCACCCCGCTCCCTGCTTTCTTGTTGCTGAGATTTAAAGGCACACATATGTTCCAAAACACAAACAGTTGCAAGCGTCTTCTAAACCGGCCAAGATTTAATGGCACATGGTGGCTGCTGGGGTGGGGCTTTCCCTACTGGCCAGCTGGTGGGTGGCAGGGAGGAGCTTGCAAAACTGGGGCATCCCCTGCTGGGACCCGGGGGCTGGCAAGCCTAGTTATTCTGCTGTCACTCCCCATCCTCATCACTCACCGGAGCATCCAACATCTTGGGATCTGGCTCTTCTTTTGTAAGCATGGGAGGCTCATCTGTTCCCTCCAAATGCAGCACCCCAGGATCTGTGCCCAGGACAGGAATGGAAACATTGGAATAGGCAGACATTTAAAAATAAACCCCAAGGAGTGCTCCCCACTAACCGCCATTGCCCTCCAGTTCTCCTCCGACTGAGCCTACCTCCTTCCTGCCCCAGCAAGGGGGGCTGGGAGTCCTCAGCCTTCAGCTCTCCCAAAGGGGTGGGAGTGACTGTCTGGCTGCGGTCCAGGGTGGGGCTGGGGCTGGGGCTGTTGTCTCCCCCTTTCACGAGGGAGGTCTCGGAAAGTGAACTCTGGTTGCTGTTCTCGTCTGGGGAAACAGGAAGTGGACTGTTAGAAACCATTGCTCTGCTGAGAAAGCTTCAAAAACAAAACAGCAGCCTTCTCTTTCTCATCCCACCCCACAGACGCCTGTTCTGCCTCAGTCTGCACAGATGTAAAAACACTGGTGGGAGTTCTGCGCATGTTAGCGTTGCCAGATCCAATTCAAGAAATCCCATGGGACTTTGCAGGTGCAGCCAGGAGCAAGGTTGTGGCAAGCACAACTGAACTCCAAAGGGGGTTCTGGTCATCACATTTAAAGGGACTGCACCCCTTTTAAATGCCTTCCCTTCGTTGGAAATAATGGAGAATAGGGGCACCTCCTTTTGGGTCTCATAGAATTGGACTCCCTGGTCCAATCCTTTTGAAACTTGGAGGGTAATTTTGAGGAGAAGCACTGGATGCCATGCTGAAAATTTGGTGCCTCTACCTCAAAAAGAAGCCCCCCCTCAGAGCCCCACATATGTATGGATCAGTCTCCATAGGGAATAATGGAGCGCCCAGTGGACATTTCCCTCCCCGCCCCCCACTTTCTGATAACCTTGAAGCAAGGGGAGGTCCTCCAAACCAGGGGATCCCCTGCTCCCACCTGGGGATTGGCAATCCTTGTCTACAGTGATCAGTTCCTCTGGAGAAAATGGCTGCCTGAGAGGGCCAAGTCAATGGCATTTTGCCACACTAAGCTCTCTGCCTCTCTCCCCTCTCTAAACTCCGCCCTTCCCAACCTCCACCTCCAAAACTCCAGGAATTTCCCAGTGCTGGCAACCCTAACTCCGGCACGGCCTCAAGTAGCACATCTTTGGGGATCCAATCTGACCCAACAGAAATTGTTTCGGTGCTTGTGTGGGCAGAGGCTTGTGGGGAGGGGGGGTTAGGACAGTCCTACCTTTTCAGTCCCTCCTCCTCCCCTTTTCTACCCTGCACCTTCCTACCATTGAGGTCCAGCATAAGCAAGGCAGGGTCGCTCCGCAGTGTGGGAATCCGGCCTCTCCTCTCTTTGGTCCTCTGCTGGCTTGCCAGACGCCGTTTCTCCTGTCGAGAGAGAACAGAGCAGAGAAATGGGAAAGAGGGTCGCCGGGAGATCGGAGGTTGAAAGAGCTCGCAAGCACTCCCCCTTACCTCATCCCGGGGGTCCACGATGGGCACCCACTTGTAGATCCGTAAGGACGTGTCCCCCACAGTAACCCACCGTTTTTCCCTAGGAAGAAGAGAAGAAGAAAAGGCGTATAAGATGGGGATTTCATTTGTGAACCTCCCTAACTTTTTTCATCTCAGGGAATCTTCCTATTCCTCCTCAATCTGTTACATTTTTAAACCTTCAAAGAAGAAGAAGATATTGGATTTATATCCCGCTCTCCACTCTGAAGAGTCTCAGAGCGGCTCACAATCTCCTTTACCTTCCTCCCCCACAACAGACACCCTGTGAAGTGGGTGGAGGTGGAGAGGGCTCTCACAGCAGCTGCCCTTTCAAGGACAACCTCTGCCAGAGCTATGGCTGACCCAAGGCCATGCTAGCAGGTGCAAGTGGAGGAGTAGGGAATCAAACCCGGTTCTCCCAGATAAGAGTCCTTACCCTTGACCACTACACCAAAATGGCTCTCCAAAGAGCTCAGAGTAGTATACGTGACTCTCTCCCCTCATTCATTTCATCCTTTACCAAGCCCTGTAAGTAGGATTGCCAACCTCCAGGGGGCACCTAGAGGTCCCCTGGAATCACAACCGATCTCCAGGCAACAGCGATCAGTTTCCCTGGAGGAAATGGCTACTTAGGAGGGAGGAATCCAAGGCATTATAACCTGCTGAGGTCCCTTCCTTTCCCAATCCCCACCCTCCCGAAGATCCATCCCCAAATCAAAATACATCAATTTATTGTAGAGTGCACTTAAAATACAGATTTTTTTTTTTAAACAGGCCTTGAATGGACCAGGGGTGTCAAACTCAACTTGTTATGAGGGGTGTCAAACTGGTTATGTGGGCTGGATCTGGCATGAATGAGACCTTGTCAGGCTGGGCCGTGTGTGTCATAAAATGTAATGCCAGGTAGCAGAGATATAAACTTTATAAAGGACACAGACGAACGAGATTAAAAATTTCTTTTACTTAAAACAAAACATGCTTTAAAATTAGCACTCTTGCAATGTTTTGTTTATTTAGCAGTCTCTGATAACTGACCCCTCTCGCTCTGAGTTACTGCATCAACATCTGGAGTCCAGATCAAACGTCTGTGCTGTAGCTATCTTGAGTATACCATTCAAAGTGTTAATTCAGGTGTGTATCTGTAAGCTGCAAACCTACTTCTGATTTACTGACATTACAGAAATCTCATGGTCAACGCTTTGAGCCTAAGAGCCAGAAGAAAGCATGAAATGGCTGGGCATGGTGAGCTTTTGTACATAAGTTGCTTCCTGAGCTGGTCAGCCAATGGAGGAAACAGAGGCTTTGCTCTGTAGCTTAACTGAGCAAGCCTGGCAAAGCAAGCTGTGATGCAGAAGGAAGCAAGAGAGGGAGAAGGAAGCAAATGACAGTGAGTTGCTCACGGCCTGATAGGAGCCCTCTGGGGGCCTGATCCAGCCCATTGGCCACACGTTTGACACCCCTGCTCTAGACTGAAGCTACAAGGCTAAGTAGTCCTCTACAGTCATGTTCCCTAGCGGCACTACTGAGTTTGTCTCTCAGAAGGCCAGGCTCACCTCTTAGTATTTACATGCCTGTCTGTATGCTTTCTCTTTCAGACAGATGCATCCCAAAAGGTCTGGGGTGGCTCATATATCCTATTAAAATTAGATTTCAAAAGATTAAGCCTTTCCATTTAGGCCTGACCCCTTGACAGGCAACAAGAAATGAGGGTCAAAGAAGCCCTGCTGTAACATACAGCAAGAGAGCAGGCCAGCTCAACTTCTTTTGCCGCATCGGAGAAGGCTGAATGTTGCTGCGTCTCCTGCTGCACCTCTTTATTTACTCGCTTGCTTAATTAACTCACCCACTGCACTCTCCAGGGAGTTCTCCAGCCACTGTACGCATTGGAACAACTTTTAAAAACCACAAGCAGTTGGTCCCATGAAGACAATTCAATAATGCGGCAGCATCAAACTGAAGCGCCAGCATCTCAACGCCATATTAAGAGAATAGCAGCAGCGTAGATAAACAGCATCGCAGAACGGGCCCAGAAAAGCAACAAGAAAGACAAGGAAGGAAGCAAAACATCCGTCTACCAAAGTGGAGTGAAAAGCCCAGTTTTAAACTGGCACCTCAAGATCATCAGGTTTGTTCCCTTGTGGATGGCTATAAACTGGGTGCCATGACAGAAAAGGCCTTGATTTTAGTGGTCGCTCCCCTCACCTCTGCGGGGAGATACACCAAAGAAAGCCACTGCTGCCAATCTTACTACTGGGGCAAGGTCTTGGGGAGCTGTGCCAGGGCTGTGGCCAGCAGGGGTCCCCAACCACTGGGCCATGGACCGGTAGCGGTCCATGGCCTGCTAGCAACCGGGCTGCAGAGCAAAGCAGAGCAGCCCCACCTCCCCTTTTGCCTGACACCCAGGCAGACTAAAGAGGTAGTGTGGCCTCGCTCCAAGGTTGCCTCCCCTTGCAGGCTGGTGGAAGGGGCAGCACTGCTGCGACCTTAGCCAACCCCTCATTTATAGACCACCGTCAATCAGGTGATCAGTGGGTGTCTTTAAATGGGAGGGGGAGGCAGATTGGCCTTCTGCTGCCTGGCCACCTAGTGGGGGGGCAGCAGAAACAGCCTCAGTTTTCCCCCCATCGGGGTAGCCTGGGGTGACAATACCACCAATGCCGCTGCCCCCACCGGTCCGTGGAAAAATTGTCTTCCATGAAACCAGTCCGTGGTGCCAAAAAGGTTGGGGACCACTGCCCTATAGAATCTACAGCACCCCCACCAATATCCCCTTTCAGTGAAAAGGAAGATCGGTTGGTGGTGCAGATTCTATAGGGGGCTTTTCCCACTGTGCCCCCCCGGTGGCTATGGCCCTGAGCTTTGCACACATCTCCTTTCTCTTTCTCCCTATAAGAAAATAGAAAGGAAGAGCTGCAATTGTGAAAATTAATTGGGGGATGGAGGAATGGATAGTTTATCTCGCCCGACTGCAGCGATTTCCCCCTGCTCCACAACATGAAGTCACAGGTCACCAAGGATGAAAACTGCACACGGAAGGAGGGAAGCTGGATTCCCCTTTGAGGATTCCCCCAGGGTCTGGTGCCCCTGGGATGGTGATCCCCCCAGACTCTGGGTTCGATCTGCCCAGATAATGGATCATGATTTGATCAGGGGTGGAATTCTAGGAGGTGCATATTAGACCACACACCCCTGATGTAACCAATCCTCCAAGAGCTTAGAGTAGGCCCTGTACTAAGAGCCCTGTAAGCTCTTGGAGGACTGGCTACATCAGGGGAGTGTGGCCTAATATGCAAAAGAGCTTCTGCTAGAATTCCACCCCTGGATTTGATAGGGCAACTCTGTACAATGAGGGAGGAGGATGTCAGTATTGCAGTCTAGCCCTACTAGATCTGCGCATAGAACAGATGGAGCTCCCCCGTATTGAGTCAGACCCTTGGTCTATCACAGATAGTATTGCCTACTGACTGGCAGCCATTTCCCAAGGCCTCAAGCAGAGGTCACCTACAGCTACCTGTTTAACTGGAGACGCCAGAGGATTGAACCTGGGACCTTCCGCATGCAAAAACAGACACTCTACCAACTGAGGCACGGTGGCGAGCACAAGCCCACACATGTCGATCAACCAGCCTGACAAAGAGAAAGGGGAAGCAAGTCCTATTTTTGGCAGGCCATTCCCAGGAAAGAAGGCAGAAGTGTTTTGCCGGCAGCTCCCCATCCCTACTACCCAGAGCCGGCCCTGTCAACAGGCAATTGTCTAGGGCGCCAGCCTTCTGGGGGCACCGAATCGGGCACCTGCCGTGTGACTCGGTGATGTTCTTGGTGCAGTGGGGCACTAGAAGTTAACCTTGACTTGGGTGCCAGACAGTCTAGGGTTGACCCTGTCACCACCTCACAGAACTGCTAAAACTGCAAATCCATTTCTTTTCATTTTTCCCATTCCAAAATTACACCTTTTTTTTTTTTTCAGGGAAGAGGATCATAAATCCATAGTGGCATGGATGAAAACTTGATCATGGAGGGCCCAAGGCCTACGCAGGTTTGTCAACTAAGGATTGGGGAAATCTTGAAGATGTGGGGATGGAGGGTGGGGTTTGGGGAGAGGCCCCAGGGAGTAAAACACCATAAAGCCCCCCTCCCTCCAAAGCAGCCATTTTCTCCTGCCCTAATTCTGGGAGATCTCCAGGCCCCCCTGGAGCTTGGCAAGCCTCGCTTGCCTTCCCCAGAACCACCCAGCAACCCCCTGGCAGTTCCCAGGTGTAGCCCCCTGCGGGTCCCGCGTGGTGGTGGCCCCCTTCTCTCCGCAGCCAGCCTACTAATCGAAACGTGGGCCAAGCAGACGTCAAGCGCCGGCTGGCTTGACTCCTGCCCGGGCGGGCGGGCGGCCCTCACCATCTGCGGACGTGTTCGATGGCCGCCATCACTTTCTTGATGTCATCCTTGGCCCGGCTGCGTGTCTCGGCTCGCACCGCCCGTCCCGACATCTGGGAGCAACTGGGGAGGGCGGCGGGTGGACGGAGCGGCGGCTGGAGGGGGGCAACTGGGGCCTTCTGCGGCGGCGGCGCGGGCAGGGCTTCCTCCTCGTCCCCGGGGCTCCGCTTTAGCCCATCGGTGCCTCCTCCTGCCGGGTCTACCTGCCTCCGCTGCTGGCCCCCGACGACAGCCGCGGCATTAGAGAGCTGCTGCTGCGGCTGTTCCGAGGCGCTTGGCCCCTGCTGCACTCCAGCCCGCCGTCCCTGCCCGCCTGCCCATCCAGCCCGCTGCCCTTCTCCTCCTCCGGCGTCTCCGGAGACTGCGCCGTCTGTTGCTCGGCCGGCCGCCTGGCCGGAGCCCTCGACGGCTCCCCGCGCTGCGCTCTCTGCCTCCCTCCCTCCCGCCCGCCCGCGCGGGTCTTCTTCTTCGGCTCGTCTCCGCTTCCTCCTCCTCCTTTGTGTCTCCTTTTCCTGTCCTCCGCTTGCCAAAAAGCAGAAGGCGGCTGGCAGTCGGAAGAAAATAATACAGTTCTGTCTCTCTCTGTTTTTTTGATTTTTCAGAGCGGCAGCTGCGGCTCAGGGAGCGCCCTCTTGTGGCCAGGAGAGCTGCAAGGCGGCCGCCGGGGAGCGCAGGATTCAAAGCCGCCCGCTGGAAGCCCCAGGAGAGGGCTGTGGACCGATGCGCAGGTGGAAACGAGAAAAGGCGATGCGGAGCAAGCAGGGTCGACTTGGCCATTAGGCACCCACCAGGCTTTTAATTTGCAAGGACTGTGAGGGTGTCTGAGACGGGGACCTAAAGGTTTCCAAAGATTCTGGTTCACGGGCTGGTCTCTTGTGATGGGAAAGCTGTTCCAGCGATATCCAACCTTTATCCAAAATTTATCCAACCTTTACTGGTGAAATTTATGGGTCTTTCAGACTCTGAATTAAGGAATATGCTTCTGGCAGATTCTAACTCCCAAGTGACACTTGCTTGCTCCAGATTTTTGGCTGCAGCCTTTAGAATTTGTGAAGACTACACAAAGGAGTGATAAAAACGTCCCTTAGGCTTTGAGTTCCTTTCCCCCCCTGTCAAGAATGCTAAAAGGTCCCCTCTCCTCTTCAATATCTCCTTCTTAAGTCGTATATTATACTATTGTACTCACATGGGCCCTAATAATCATAAACTGAAACTTAAACTGACATCAGGTTTTCTCGGCTTCATTCAATAGGCCAGGCACCATTCATATCAGAATCATCCTCTTCTGATTTTACAGCTTTTAAAAAGTACGTGTTTAAACGCATGAAGCAGCAAATAGGTATAAGGAAGGACAATGCCAATGAGTCACGAACTCTTAAGGTGGAAGAAAACATCTTAAATCAGAAAAAAAAACACCCTGAAATGTTAGGGCCCACGAGACTCTATCAAAACTTCCCTAAAACGTTTTAGTATTTAAAATTATATCAAAAATAATTTTTAAGCTTGATATTATTATGGTGGCAGGGGCCAGCAAAGGGGAAAGTGCCTAGGGAACCACAAATGTCACAACGGCAGCAACTCTCCAGGGTCTCGGCAGAGACCTTTCTTATCACCTCCTGCCAAGGGCTATAACTGGAGACTCCGGGGACTGAACTTGACCTTCTGTGTGCCAAGCAGAGGCTGCTCCACTGAGCCACTGGACATTTATATGCAAGTTTCAAAACAGATGGGTCAGAATCTACTTGTTTTTCAGGCATCTGCTGGGACTGGCTATGCCCTTCCATTCATTCATTCATTCATTCATTTGCACTTCATTGATACCCTCGTCTGAGACACTTCCCGCTGCATCACACCAGCGCCAGGGTCAGATCTAGGGGGGGGCAGAGGGGGGTGCTTGCCCTGGGCACCGGCTGAGGGGGGGGCACCAAATTGGGTATTGAGTTCATTGTATTCTATGGGACCATAAGATAGAATGGCCCATGAAGGGGTGTCATTTTTTAATCCCCCCCCTCAAAAAACATGTAGATCCAGTCCAGAACAGTGCTCCCTTTCCTGGCAGCTGCAGAATAAGTTAGGCTGGGAAGTTGTTCTGCCCATGTACAGAGAGCTTTGCCTCTCATCACGAACACCTCAGCCACCTAGGGTTGGTTTTATTTAAGGCCCCTCCAGCTGTCCCTTTAATGTTTATTATTCTTTATTTATTTATTTTTAACCCCCCTTTCTCCACCTCTAACGGGGATGCAAAGTGACAGGGGTTGTTCTCCTTTCCCCATGTTATCCGTCTCACAACAATGCTGTGAGGCAGGCAAGACTGAGATAGCTTCCAGAGCAGAGTGGGGATTCGAAGCCGGATCTTGCAGATCCTAAGCTGAGACCGTATCCACTACAGAATGCCGGCTGTCTACTTTTCTGGAATAAAGATATTCCAAATCCTCTTTGCCCCAGAGTTTGGGATTTCCTAGCTCTTGTTTAGTTCCCGTAAAAGAAGACAAGGGGGTGGGGCGAGAACTGCTCGGGCAGCATGTTCCCTCGGGGCTAAAGAAGTGGATAGGAAAAAAATATCCATTTCCTGTAAAGATACATTTGGGTAAGTCTGCAATTCCAGCCTTCCTGTCCCATCCAGATTTCCGGAAGAGAAAAGAAAATGTAAAGCGGCTCTAATAACCCGGGGTAGCCACTTTCTCGTCAGAGTCTGGACGCTAAGCAAGGTTAACCCTGGTTAATACTTGGACAGGAAACCACCAAGGAAGACCTGGGTTGCCATGCAGTGGAAGACAACAGCTCTGTTCATTTTTTGCCTTGAAAACCGCATGAGGTGGAGTTCTGTGGGGTCACCATAAATCAGCTGCAACTAGAAGGAACCCTTTACCTTAGAGGCAGAAAAGAACTGATCCGTTTGATCCACAACAAGTTACCAAACTATGCTTTTTATCTCTATGCTGTGAATAGCTTCAACAGCCAATTATTCCATATGAAAACTCTGTTGAAGGGACAGTTGGCAAAACCTGAACTCCATCCCACCACCACTTGTCTCAGATGGCCTCTTTTTGTTCCTAGCAGAGGTCCTATGCCTTGAATACTCACCTGCATGGCAGAAATTCAACAGGTGCAGCTTTCCCTCAAGAAGAACATCATCTGTAGAATTCATGTTATTAAAGTCATGTTACCAAAGCCACCCAGCCTGTGCCAAGAATTAAGCGACAAGCCTAAATACATGATGCAGTAGGGTGGGGCTGGGGGTTGGCAGTGATTATTCAGTGGGGAGAAGAAATGCACTCTGCACATGCCCAGAAGAAATCCACTGTCTATTACAATGCAGCGGTGTCGGGAAGACAGGAAACACCCCCCCCCCCCCCCGCTTCGCAACTTTCTATTTTAACAACTGAGTGCTTGCTTTAGCCATGGCTTTCTTCTTTTCCCAGGCGCACCCTCCCTCCCCAAACGTCCCTTTTCAAGCTGATGAGACAGACTCAATTAAGCTTCAAAAGCTGCTTTGCAGGGATTGAAGCTGAAAAGCTGTGCCGTGTTTCCCACACTGCACTCTAGTTCATCCGGGTGAGTCAGAGTCATTTTTTAGGGTCACCATTACCTCAGTGTGCCACAGGGGCTTGCGGGGGGGGAGTATGAATGAGTCAGGAAGTACCAGCTTAGGGAAGAGAGGCTTTGGGGCAGTCAAAAATCCCTGGGTATATCCTGGCCTTAGATCAGTTTTGACCTTACGAGGCCAAAGGAGTTCCGATTAAAGCTTGGCCATCCCAAGAATAGGTGGCATGGAGGTTAGGTGTATGACCCGCATGTGAGTCTTTTAAGGAAGGGAAGGAAAGGTCCCCTGTGCAAGCACCAGTCATTTCCGACTCTGGGGTGACGTTGCTTTCACAACGTTTTCACGGCAGACTTTTTACGGGGTGGTTTGCCATTGCCTTCCCCAGTCATCGACGCTTTCTCCCCAGCAAGCTGGGTACTCATTTTACCGACCTCGGAAGGATGGAAGGCTGAGTCAACCTGAGCCAGCTACCTGAACCCAGGTTCCACCAGGGATCGAACTCAGGTCGTGAGCGGAGCTTAGGACTGCAGTACTACAGCTCTAACACTCTGCGCCACGGGGCTCTCTTTTAAGGAAGCACTCACAATTTTCTGGTTGACGTGTGCCCACCAAGCTCTGCCTACTGGTGCAGGGTCTTCAATTGCTGAGTTGAGCTTCATTAGGCTCCTGTTGTAAAACTGGTCTGGGGGAGAGAGTATATGGAAGGGGCAGGAAGTGTGTTAGGGATCAGCTACCAGTCCTCTCTGACTCTGTTCCATATCACTAAACAAGCAGAGCCTGGAGATCTCATGCCTCCCTAAAGATGTACAGAAACTCAGAATCCAGCCCTGGCAAAGACATCCCCCCCACACACTTTCTGATGACCCTGAAGTGGGGTGAGGGCCTCCAAACCAGGGGATCCCCTGCCCCCACCTGGGGATTGGCAACCCTAATACTAGGACAGAGTAGGTGGCCGGAAAAGAGCCAGGGAGGCCAATCCAGATGAAACTATTATTGCCTCAGCAGTACGCCTGGCCAAACATTTCGGTTTCACAGGCCCTGTGGAACTGTGTCAAGTCGGCCCAGATATCATCCGGGAGGGCGTTCCATCAGGCTGGGGCTTGAGCTGAGAGAGCTCTGGATCGAGCTGAGGCCAAATGGATGCTATTCAGGCCAAGAAGAACCACCAGGAGATTATTGTTCATAGAGCGCATTTGCCTGGTCCTCAAAGCTAGGAACACAACCTTCCACCCACCCACCATTCGCTCGTTGCACAGAGCAGCCCCGGTGGTCAGAGGCAGTGTGAGAATCCTGGCGCCTGAGCCCTTTGTAGGGCCACCCACCAAGTCCCCTCCTTGGCCTGGCCACAGAAACGAGATGGTATTTTCCGAGCCCTCCTCTTTGTTCATTGTCTTTTGTAAACTGCAGGAAGGGGAAAACCCTGGCTGGACTGCCAGCTTCCTTAAGGAAAATCACCAGCAGAATTGGCAACTTGCGTCAAGCTGTCTAATGTGGATGGCAGAACGTGTTCCTCCTTGATGGCTCAGCTCCTCCTCCTCCTGCTTGCCCTTCAATAGCCTGCTCTGACTGCCACAGCAGGAGTCAGGCTCAGGAGTCCTCCTGGCTCCTACGCTGGACCTCCTCTCACCCCCCTGTGTAGGGTAGCCAGGGCCGACTCAAGAAATAATTGGGGGTGGAGCCAGGAGACTTTGTGGTGGAGCTAGAAGCAAGGCTGTGACAAGCAGGGGTCATTTTGTAGAAAAACAGGTGGTGGAGCTCATCCAGGGATTGTGATGCAGCTGCACCTACTATTCAATGGTCAAGGTAGGTAGGAGGAGGGGGGACCATCAGAAAGGTTCAGGAGCTGTGCTGCTGTGTGCTCCTGCTGAATTCAAAGCCTGGTGACAAGCATAACTGAACTCCAAAGGGACTTCTGGCCATCATGTTTGAAGGGCCTGCACACCGTTTAAATGCCTTCATTTTATTGGAAATAATGGATAGGGGCAGCTTCTTCAGGAGCTCATAGAATTGGACCCCCTGGTCCAATTGTTTTGAAAACTGGGGGGGGGGGATTTTGAGGAGAGGGACCGCATGCTATACTGAAAATTTGGTGCCTCTGCATCAAAAAAATAGCTCTTCTAGAGCCCCAGATACCCACAGATCAATTCTCCATTATTCCCTATGGAAAGCAGTCTGCATAGGGCAGGGGTGTCAAACATGAGGCCCAGGGGCCGAATCCGGCCCCTGGAGGGCCCCTCTCAGGCCCGCAAGCAAATCTGCTTCCTTCTTCCTCTCTTTTGTTTCCTTCAGTTATCAGAGACTGTTAAATAAAATGCTGTAAGAGTGCTAATCTTTTAAGCATGCTTTATTTACAGGTTTTTTTTAAAAAAGAAAAATCTTTAATTGTGCTTGTCTGTCCTTTATAAAGTTTCTCTTTCTGCTACCTGGCATTACATTTTATGACACACATGGCCTGGCCCAACGAGGTTTCATTTATGGCAGATCCAGCCCTTGTAACAAATTAGTGACACCCCTGGCATAGGGTATAATGGAGTGCCCAGCAGACATTTCCCTCCCCACCTCCCGCTTTCCTGAAGCAGGGGGAGGGCCTCCAAACCGGGGGGATCCCCTGCCCCGAACTGAGGATTGGCGACCCTAACTGTACCTCAAGTTGCCAATCTGTAAGCGGGGCCTAGCAGTGTTCTTCTGGAATTACAAGGGATTGCCAGATTACAAAGATCTGTTCAGCAGGAAGGAATAGCTACTTTGAAGGACAGACTCTATAGGTCCATCTAGGGATGGGCATGATTTGGGGAAATGGAGGTTGGTGGTGGTGTGTAAACTGTTCAGTTTCCTGAATTGTTCAGTTTCCTGAATTGTTCAGTTTCCTGAATTGTTCGGTTTCCCAAACTTCCATTTTTAAATGCCTTCCCTTCATTCACTGAAGCACGCCACCTGAGTGAAGGGAAGGCATTTAGGGGGACCTACAAACTGAATGAACTGCCGCAAAAAAAAAAAAGGACAGTTAATTGGCAGTTTGTGTGGGCAATACAATTGCTCGAATTGCAGTTCACGAACCAACCAATCGGCCCGTTTGGTCACGAACTTTGGTTTGTAAGTTGGTTTGTGCCCATCTCTAATCACATCCCTGAAGTCCCTCCCCTCCCCAAACCCTGCCCTCCTCGAGCACCACTCCCAAATCTCCAGAAATTTTCCAAGCTGGAGTTGGCAACCGTACTCAGTGCCCTCATATATTTTTTTTTTGCATTGATTTGTTCAGAACATTCCTGCCCCGCCTGTTGGCATAAAACACTCAAGGAAGCATCCAAAAACAAGTTGACATACAAAGAAGGACGTTAAAGCAAAATCCAGAACAAAGCTGAATTCCTGATTGGAACTGATTGGCTCTGACAGTGATGAAAAGCAGAGATAAAAAGAAAGCAAACACAGAATAAGAGAGTCTTAAATTCCATTAGAAGCATAAAGGAACAGAACAGACTTGTTAGGACTGAGACCTCCAGAAGAAAGGAAGACACTGCAGAGAATGCCTTGGATCAAAAGGCATTCATGGAAAAGAGTCTCTCCATAAGTTCATGCAGGAGAAGGAAATCCTCTGTACACCCAGCCCTCAAGCCCTTTAGGGCATTCAAGGTTATTGTGGGAGGGGGAAGAGGGATCTGTAGGTGGTTGCTGTGAAGGAGTCCATCCTATGAGTAGGACTTTTTTTTTTTAGCAGGAACACATAGAGACACAGCTCCTGCTGGCTTGATGTCAGGGGTGGGCCCTAACATGCAAATAGGTTCCTGCTGGGCTTTTCTGCAAAAAAAGCCCTGTGTGAAACAATGGTGATGTCAGGGGGTGTTGCCTAATATGCAAATGAGTTCCTGCTGGGCTTTTTCTACAAACAAAAGATGGACTTCTTTGGCCACTAGAGTCCTGCTTGGCATCATAGATTAAAATAACGTTGTTTTGGCTGCAGTTGTCACCCCGACAACATTGTTGTTTTTCTCTCACTCTTCTTTCCCAGTGCATTATTTAAAAAAATTGAGTTGGCCTTCCTCGGTGTGTGTCTCCTCCTCCCGTGGTGGCCATATTGTGATTGACTCCACCTCCTGCAGTGTGGCCATTCTGTGGTTGTGCCCATCGTTCTATGTCAGAATCCCAAAGGTGCCTACAGGATCAAAATGGTTTGGGATCCCAGCCTAAAATTATCCTTGTGGTAGACTTGCCAACCTCCAGGTGGGGCCTGGGGATCCCCCCACTATTACAACTGCTCTCCAAATGACAGAGATCCGTCTCCTTGGAGAAAATGAAAGCTTTGGAGAGTGGACTGTCTCTATGGCATGGCACCTTTTAGAGGTCCCTCCCTCTCCCCAGACTCCACCCCGCAAATCTCCAGCTATTTCCCCCCCCCCTGCAGTTGGCAACCTTACCAGGTGGAGCCACAACAAAGAACGGTCATATTTCCTGAATGGGGTTTCTTGAATGGGCTTTTAGTTGTTAACAGGGCTTTTTAGTAGGGGAAAAACCCAGCAGGGACTCATTTGCATATTAGGCCACACCCCCTGTAACCAAGCCAGCCAGAACTGCATTCCTGTGCATTCCTGCTCCAAAAAAGCCCTGGTGGTTAAGAAATGGCTCTGCCCAAGCGCCCACCAGAGCTTGGTAACCTCTTCTGCAGGGAGGGGGGACGCCTATTCCTATGTGTGAAGATACTGAAGTTTAGATTCCATGACAGAGAAGGCAACAGACTCCGCTGCAAATTGGCCGAAGCCTCTTTGGGGTTCTGGACTGATAGGTGTTGGCAGATATGCTCCGCTGTAGAAGTCTCCTCCATGCTTACGGCTCTGTTTCGCCTGCTTCTTTGTAAGCGCCGCAAAGATTACACACCCCACATTTCCAGCACTCTCTCATCAAAGGGAATCAAGCCAGGTCTGTGCTGCCCCCTGGAATATCTCACTGCTTGGAGAGGTGTGGAAGGTGTTGTCCTCTCCAGCACTTTGCATCGAGCCTGAAAACAAAGTGGAAGGCCGAGGAGATCTTGGCACAGCGGGCTGCTACATTCATGATGGTCAGTTATCTGTTAACAAGTTGGCTGACGCATTTCAAACCACTTGAAGTTTTGGAATACTTTTCGAAGGCAGCCCACGGACAATGCACAACAGTAAATCTAGCCTGGATCTTACCGGAGCATGGATTCCACCCCCTGGCTAGGGCCTCTCTTTCCGAGAAGAGATGCAGCTGGCTCCATACTCGGAACTGATGAAAGAGATGGTGAGGATTTGAAGAGCCGTAGGGAAGCTGCAACCCCCAACTCCAATCCTGGTCTTTCAGGGATGGGGTTCCAAATCCATCCCACACAGGTTGAATACCTCTTCCGTGGTCCCAGTGACCTTTGACTATTCCACAGAGGGATCTGGTCCCATATAACCAAAGAGATGCTCACACTTTCCTCCCCACCCCTGAGCTTGCATGAGTTGTGTCACTTTGAAAAAAAGAACACTCATTGATCTGGCTCAAAAGGGAAATGCTGGGTGAAGGTGGGCAGTCCATGCATGTGGAAGCTGCACTTTCAGTCAATCTGGAAAGAGGGGCCAGACAATTCCTCCTTCCCTGCTTTCCAACTGGAGCTTACGGTAGGCCCTGTACAAAGAGCCATGTGAGCTCTTGGAGGATCGGCTACATCAGGGGTGTGCAGGGCTGTCTTAACGCATGGGCCTGGTGGGCACTTGCCCATGGGCCCCACGAGCATAGGGGCCCCACACTAATCTGTGTATGATGCAGTACTAATAAGCAGGTATTGATAGTTTGTGAATATATGAATGGATAAGCTTTTGATTTGTTTGTCAAGCCTCGTGTAGTGTTCCAACGTTTATCATGTTGATTAGTAGTCGCTGCACAGCATGTTTTTAACGTTTCGACACCGATTTTGTTGGAAGTGCCAATAAGATAAATATATATTTAATTTTATTGACCATTTGCATTTTTAATTCCTGTGAGTAGTTGTCGCTGGGGCTCAGTACACTGCTTTGCCCGGGGCTCATAATGCTGTTAAGACGGCCCTGGGAGGGGCGTGGCTTAATATGCAAAGGAGTTCATGAAACAAAGAAAAGCCCTGGCAAAAATGCACCAAAGGGGAGGGACGGTGGCTCAGTGGCGGAGCATCTGCTTGGTAAGCAGAAGGTCCCAGGTTCAATCCCCGGCATCTCCCACTAAAAGGGTCCAGGCAAATAGGAGAGAAAAACCTCAGCTTGAGACCCTGGAGAGCCGCTGCCAGACTGAGTAGGCAATACTGACTTTGATGGACCCAGGGTCTGATTCAGTATAAGGCAGCTTCATATGTTCAGCTCAACAGGAAGGGGAAAAAAGGCGCCGGCCTTACTGGGGGGTGCCATATTTGGTGCTCCCATGGGACTCAGTGATGTTAGCCTTGCCTAAGGTGCCAGACAGGGCAGGGGCGGCCCTGGTTCAGCGATGGGTTGCCCTGTCTGTCTCTGCATCAGGACCCTGGACTTTTCCATGTCAGTCTCCCATCCAAGTACTAACCAGGGGCAACCCTGCCTGGCAGCCACAAGCCGACAAGAGCAGGCTAGCCTTGGCCAGACAGAAGCAGATGAAAATATGACTCTCATCCAGGAATGTCTGGGGCTGAGTCACCTCCATCTGCTCAGTCACCTTGCCGAGGGACTGATTCCCATCAGGGAAACTGGCAGCCAGTGTGGTATAGTGGAAGTTCTAGATAGATCTGATATCTATGGCCATATTTTTTGCTCTCCCCCCAAAACTACCATGCAAAGCGATTGCATCAGTGGGCATCCGCGTATAGAACCAGCATCATAGAGTGGTTCGTGTGTTATAGGATCAGGGAGACAAGGTTGAAATCCCCACTCAATTATGAGAGCTGGCCTAGTGACCTTATTTCTTGTAATTTATTCGATGTCCTGGTATCAGTGTGTTGTGTATGTGGACTCATGCTTACGTTCCTTTACCAGTGTTCCTGCCTGGCTCATTGGAGCCTTGAGGACTGAGCTTGGGGAGTCTAGAACAACTGGCAGTAAGATGCAAATTCCTGCTGCCCTGGCCCAATCAGAAGCCCCCTGCTGGTTCAAACGATCCACGATCCAATGGTGTTCTAGCACGGGAACTTGGACTGTATACAATTGGCCCCGTTGGCCCAGGTAGTCAGTCTTCTTTAGCTTCTGGTTACCATGCTGTAATCACAATAAAGAGCTATGATCACCGCAGCTGAGTCTCCTGTATGCACTGAACCCACTATATTATACCCTGAATTCTGGATAAGTGGACACACATAAGCCTTCAATGAGAACTGTCGACCTGTGACATTGTTTCCAAGTGAATCTTCATCAGAGAGGCAAATAGTTCAACCAGATCCTTCAGTAGTGAACAGGAAGTTTACTAGAATCAATTTTCTGGAGAATTTTCTAAGTTCTTGTTAGAGGCTTACATGTGTCCACTTACCCAGAAATACAGACATTGATTTAAATTTTGAAATACCTTTATTTGGACTCCGGAGGATCGGCATCAATACTCTCAGTGAGACTAGAATATAGAAATTTGATTAATGTGAACTTTGGAATACATTTGCGTGGAATATTGTTGTAAGATGTTGGAGTGCTACATATATTATATTTGCATTCACTGTACACATTGCACTTTATTATCTCTAGAAGGAATTTTGATATGAATCTTGTTAATAACTTTGACATTTTAAAATATGCACACTGCTTTAGTTAAATATATTCACGGTTTCTGTTTGGATAGGGCCCCCGAGGAAAATGGCTGCTTTGAAGGGTGGCATTGTGCCTCTATGGCCTTGTACCCTGCTGAGGCCCCTCCCCTCCCCTAACCCCGCCCTCTCCTGGATCCACCCCCAAATTCTCCAGGTACCTTCCAACACAAACCTGGCAGCCCTTGCTCAACACTTGCCTTGAAAACCTCGGGGCGGGGGAGGGGTTGTCCTAAGGCAGGTGTAACTTCATGGTACTTTCCACCACCACCTTGCAAGCTTCCTTTAAGGAGTCCGGAGATAATTACCTGAAGCACCTTGAGCACTAGAGAGGAATATTGCCTCCAGGGCCAGCTCTTGATATGATGAGAACTCCGCATCTCCCAACACTCAGTTTGCACACTCCCGTTTCTGTTATCTTTACTCTTTAAGTGCCTTTGAACATGGGCTGTGCAGAGTCCACTGACGGATATCAGGAAATGTGACTTCCCTAATCCTGACTGTATGTCTCAGCAGTGGAAGGGGTGAGGGACACCACCGTCATGATTAGGGAATTAATGTCAAACCCAGGGCTTTTTTTGTAGGAAGAGCCCAGCAGGAACTCATTTGCATATTGGGCCACACCCCCTGATGCCAGCATTGTTTTGCACAGGGCTTTTTTTGTAGGAAAAGCCCAGCATGAACTCATTTGCATATTGGGCCATACCCCCTGATGCCAGCATTGTTTTGCACAGGGCTTTTTTGTAGAAAAAAAATCCAGCATGAACTTATTTGCATATTGGGCCACACCCCCTGATGCCAGCATTGTTTTGCACAGGGCTTTTTGTAGAAAAGGCCCAGCAGGAACTCATTTGCATATTAGACCACACCCCCTGGTGCCAGCATTGTTTTGCGCAGAGATTTTTTTAAAAGAAAAAGCCCTGCAAGGACTTATTTACATATTAGGCCATACCCCCTGAAACGAAGGTAGCTGGAACTGTGTGCCTGTGCATTCCTGCTGAAAAAAATCCCTAGTCGAGCCTATGCCTCATCCCAGGCATTAGAAGGCCCATACTGGAGGAGAGAGACGTCTAGGGTCCATCTTGTCCATAACTCTGATTCCAGCTTCTTCTTGTATGTCCTTCGGCAAGACTGCAAATACTCAGGAATGCAGAACACAGATTGGTTGCGCCTTAGTGGCTGAGAGAATCTGGTAATGGACACTTGTTTTATAAATGTAAGACATGACTGAATACTGGGGATTCTCGTAGAACGTACAAAGTAGCTAACGCTTTGAAATCAATCCATCCCTGCCATTTGAAGCCAAAATAGCTGAGTCATTCAAATGGATAACTACCACAGGATTTTTAAAATGTTTATAATGAAGAGTTTGTTGGTAATGCACTAACCTGAGTGGCCCAGGCTAGCCCAATCTCATCAGATCCTGGAAGCAAAGCAAGATTCGCCCTGGGTAGTATTTGGATGGGAGACCACCAAGGAACAGTGGAACACCAGGGTTGTCGCATGGAAACAGGCTATGGCAAACCACCTCTGAATGTCTCTTGCCTTGAAATCCCCATAGGATCACCATAAGTCAGCTGTAACTTAATGGCATTTTCTACACACAATGAAGTGTGCTGTGTAACTCAGAAGTTTACATACCAGTTATGGGATACACAGGAGGGAAGGAAGTGTGGTATAGCTATAGCCTGATCTCATCAGATCTCGGAAGGGTCAGCCCTTGGAAGGGAGATGACCAAGGAAAACTCTGCAGAGGACAGCAATGGCAAATCACCTCTGCTTCTCCCTCGCCTTGAAAGCCCCTTACTGAGGTCACCAGAAGTCATCAGAGACTTGACGGCACTTTACACACACATGGGTGACACAGAGTTCTTCATCACAAGTTCTTCATCACAGTATGGGGAGGGACGGTGGCTCAGTGATAGAGCATCTGCTTGGGAAGCAGAAGGTCCCAGGTTCAATCCCTGGCATCTCCAAAAAAGGGTCCAGGCAAATAGATGTGAAAAACCTCAGCTTGAGACCCTGGAGAGCCGCTGCCAGTCTGAGAAGACAATACTGACTTTGATGGACCAAGGGTCTGATTCAGTATAAGGCAGCTTCATATGTTCATATGTTCAAGCAATTTTCCTTTTTCTTAAATTGCCCCAGCTGTACATTTACATAGTTTTGTCCTCATACAACAGGAGGGGGATTTGACTGTATATTCACATCCGTACACACTGATGCCCACTCTCACCAATCCTTCCACTTCAAAACGAGGGCAAGAAGAGAAGGGCTGTGCTCTCCATGTCACGAATAGTACCATATGTGTGCTAAACACACACACAATGCTTGCTTACTGGTTCCTAGCCACTTTGAGCCTATGGGCATTTTTAGAATTCTGACACAGGCTGATGGGCGGAGGAGGAAAGTGTGTGTGGGCACTATGGCACCCTTGGGAACCGGGGACATTGGCTAAGTGTTCCCCGACAAGATTTCTAGGATGCTGACCATGAGACCCCAAATCAAGCAGCTCTTAAGAAAAATAAAGTGAATGTGGCATTTCTTTCCTAAGACAGCTTTCTGTGCTGTTTGATAAAGTACTTAGGACTTCCTTCCTCTGAGGTAATTTACTGTAAACGTTAACCGGAGTTAAGTATTGATTGTTGTAGGGGTGTTTATGGAGTTTTATTGTTTTATGGCTGCTTTTATTCTCATTAACCACCTTGGCTATATCTAGGAGTGCAGATTTAGAAATTGTAATATATATTTTTTAAAAGATAGGTTGGACAAAACTAGCTTTTTCGCTGGTGAAAAAGGAAAGACTTCTTTGACCACCAAAAAAAGGCTTTGCTTTGGACAGTGGGACCTGCAGGGCCAAAGCCATGGGGCATGAGGGCTGTGGGAAGAAGGAGAATTGGCAAAGATTGAATGGAAAAACTAGCCCAGGGCCCAGGGTGGCCAAACTGTGGCTCAGGAGCCACATGTGGCTCTTTAATACATACTGTGTGGCACTCGAAGCCTCCCACCACCCCATTGGCCAGCTTGGAGAAGGCATTTCTCTCTTTAAATCACTTCTCCAAACCAAGCCAGGCAGCAGCTTGGGGGATGCATTTAAAGTTAAAGTTGCTTTCTTTCCACCTCTCCGTTCCCCATTTATTTGCCTTCATTCCTGTCTTGCAGCTCTCAAACATCTGATGCTCATGTCTTGTGGCTCTCAAACAGCTGACATTTATTCTATGTGGCTCTTGTGTTAAGCAAGGTTGGCCACCCCTGAGGCAAGCCTGATCCAGCCCACTGTATTGCAACAACTTCGATGAATGTCAGCATGTGCACACTTCCCTGCTACACAGGACTCTTGTTTAAGCAACTAATATTTGAATAAAAGTACACAACAGTTCCACTAAGCTAAATGTTATTTCTCCAATAATGGCCAACCTACATTGCCACGGGACGTTAACAAGGTAGGCATAAAGATTTGCTAAGTTATTCCCAGCGAGTTGCTGTCAGAAGTGCACTGCCTCTAACCATGGATGCTCCATTCCACTTCTCATACCCAGAGACAGACCTATATTCTGCTGCTCCCCAAAAAATCCACCATCCAAGGTGACTATCTTGGTTGGCCTCATTATAGAAAGACAAAGTGGTAGAGTGGTTAGAATGTTACGCTAGGATTTGGGAGAACCAGATTTAAGTTCCTCTGCCATGGAAGCTCCTTGGCAGTTGTTTGAAGAGGGACTGTGGCTCAGAGGGAAAGCATCTGCTTGGCACACAGGAAATTCAGTCCCTGGCATCTCCAGGTAGAGCACCTGGCAGGAGGTGATGTGGAAGACCTCTGCTTGAGACCTTGCAGGGCTGCTGCCAGTCTGAGTACACAATGATAGAGCAATGGTCCAGGGCTTTTTTTGTAGTCGGAACTTCTTTGCATATTAGACCACACCCCCTGATGTAGCCAATCCTCCTGGAGCTTACAGTAGGCCCTGTAAGCTCTTGGAGGATTGGCTACATCAGGAGGGTGTGGCCTAATATGCAAAGGAGTTCCTGCTACAAAAAAGTCCTAAGGATACTTTCCTAAGAGTAAGCCCTATTGACTAGATTTCAGTAGGGGTCTGAGGAGACCTACATAGTGTGTGTTGTCTTGGTGACCTTGAGCCAATCTTTCTTTCTCAGCCTTGTTGCTGTGAGGATAAATCGGAGAAGGGGAGAACATTATTGTAAGTCACTTTGGGTCTTCACTGAGGAGAAAAGTGGGGTAACAATATCTAAACAAATGCATTAAATTTATATACAGTCCACCGTGCTGGCTGAATGTAATCACTTGTACTTTAAAAAAATACACTAAATGTTGAAAAGGTGGGCAGACTTTGCCATTTGGTACGTAACAAAGACCACCATCTTTGAACATGGCAACACTTACCATGTTGGTATCTCTTCGAGTGTGCTGCAGAGAGACTTTTTCTCTCCCCCAGTGCTTTCAAGGTCAAACAGCAGAGACATCTCCAAGGCTGTTGTGGAAGAAAAAATGTAATTTCCCAAGCCCCACATCCATGTAGTTTAATGGTACCATATGCGCCCTACAAAGTTGGCCATGTGTTTTACTTTACTGAAGTCTTATTTAAAATAAAAGTTACTGGACTGCTAGGTTCACTGAGATCATTTTAGTGTACCGTGTATTGTTGTGAGGATGAAATGGAGGAGCTGGGAAACAACATATGGCAACCTTAGCTTCTTGGAGGAAAGGTGGGATAAAAACATACTAAAATACGTGTTGGCCTGGGTCCAGCGGCCATTTTGCTTCTCCCCTCTCCGAACCATCTGCTATAATACGGCACTATGGGGATAGTTATAAAGTTATTTAATGATTGATTCTTGGCTATGTTTGTTTTCCTCCTTTTCCCTTCTCTTGTTATATTATACATTTACGCAGTTCCTCTGAATTGTAAACCACCCTGAAGGCGGTGGCGGAAAACAGTGGCAATAAGTAAATGTATAAAATACAAACAAATAATCTCACAGGGTTGTTGCCAAGGCAGAAATGTCTAAATTGTCCTGCACTCTAAGGACAAACAACAGGATAAAGAGCTAATAAAAATATTCTGTTAATGAATCCCATATGTTAATTAAGTGTTAAGTGAAGACATGTTTCCTTTCGTCTAATCCAGCTTTTTCTTTTCCTGGCATAAGAATATCTGAGCGTTTGACTTATACAGGCTTGCTCATCAGTCAAGAATGATCTTTAGTGACAGACGGTGGTCTAAATAGCCTTTGTAGTCATCCCAGCCTTTAATGAGTCCAAGGTGACTTTATTAGAAGCCATGGCTGCAAGCCAGTTGGAGAATGTTGGCTTCAATTGTCTATCTTTTTACCCCAATCAAAGTCTATTAATTGGCATCTCAAAACATAAGACAGGTGTCTTTTGTAGCTACAAGAAGGAAGTGCAAAAAATTAAACAGCAATTTGCCAACAGGTCTAGAGACCAAAAAAAAAAAAAAAACTCAACTAACTTCTGAGGAAAAAGAAGCGTTCAGAAGGGAAGTCACTTCAGGTTTTCTTGCAGCAAAAATAAACAGCCGTCAGTGCAATAAATGAATGGTTATTTGGGAGCCCATGGAATGGGCCAAGCGGGAGGGTGTGACGTTATCAGTAGCCCATGAACTTTCGATGAACTTCGGAGGGAAGTTGCAGAAGATTGACACGATAACTTTGGAGGAAATGCGCTGAGATTCACCACTTTGAAGGTGGCTTATCGATTGGCAAAAGGGGGCAGAGCCTGCTTGAACTGAATCAGCTATCTGTGGCGTCAACTTCTGGGTTGCACTGAGCACTTCAGCACTCGGAATACCTCCTGGACAGCTGCAGGTAGTCACTTTGCAGGGAGCTCTTTTGACTATTTAGGGATGCCAACCTCCAGGCAGGACCTGGAGATCTCCCAAGCATTGCAACTGATCTCCAGAGTACATAAAGGTTCTCCGGAGAAACGGGAAGGTGCACTCTCTGGCATTATACCTCTGCCCTATGCAGGCTCCACCCTCAAATCTCCAGGAGTGTCCCAACCCAAAGCTGGCAACCCTATTTAATGATCTCCTTAGCGCCCTGTGGCACAGAGTGGTAAAGCAGCAGTACTGCAGTACTGTGATCTGAACTCTCTGCTCACGACCTGAGTTCGATTCCATCGGAAGCTGATTCAGGTAGCCGGCCCAAGGTTGACTCAGCCTTCCATCCTTCCGAGGTGAAAGCGTTGTGAAAGCAACGTCACCCCAGAATCGGAAACGACTGGTGCTCGCACAGGGGACCTTTCCTTTCCTTTCTCTACAGCTTAAATGTAGACATTCGTCCTACAAGATACCAAGTGCAGCCATTCATATTCGAAAGGCGGGGTGGGGGGTGTGATCCCTGGCTTTCCCCTTCCCCACGATGTGGGTCGCCCCGCCCCTCCCCCGGCTGTTTTAAAGGAGCCGCAGGTCGGTGCCAAAATTCCGCAGGGAGCGAGAGGTAAAGCGGGAGGGTTGGGGGGGATTAAATTCCTCGTTCCCGGAACGAAGGCGGCGGGGAGGGAGGGAGGGCGGGCGTGTGATCTCAGCCGGCTGGAATTCACGGGTCACGGCGATCCCGGGACAGGGGAGGAGGAAGCAGGAGGCGGGGGCCGGGCCTGGGCTCGGAGGAGGGGATCGGCTGCCCTCCATAAAAACCCGAGGGAGGCTCGTGCAACAAGTGGACGCGAGAACCGACCCGGGCCTTGCAGGATGGAAGTGCTGCCAGGTAGGGGGGAGTTGCGAGCAAAAGAGCGGGAAGGAGGAGCGGCGCGGCCGGGGCTGGGAGAGAGGCTGCAGAGCAGCGGCTCCAACCCATCCGGAGCTGGACAGGGTTGCCAACTTCTGGCTTGGCTTTTTGCTCCTCTCCAGCTGCTTGAGTTTTGCTCCCTAAAAGCTTCACCCGCCGGCGATGGAGTCGGAGCGGGCCAGGGGGCGGGGTGTTGTTTTGGGGAGTTAGTAGCCGGGGCTTCTTTTTGAAAAGCAGGGGGGAGAACAGAGCGAGCGAGTGAGTTTTGTCATCCGGCTTAAGTTGCCAGCATCTTTCATCAGGCAGCGCGCCTGCGCCTCTGCGAATGATAGATCGACTGAGCCGCGGAAATGTTCTAGTGTTGGCATGGGGGTGGGGGTTTATGTGGCTGGATCTCTGTCCCTGACATAATTTAGCCAAAATCTAGGTGGAGGCTGGCGATGTCCCAGGATTAGAAGCTGATCTCCGGAGAACAGAGATCAGTTCTCCTGGAGAAAATGGCTACTTGAGGGGGTGGGCTCTATGACGTTAGACCCTGCTGAGTAGGGATGGCCCTAGACCAGGGGTGGCCAATGGTAGCTCTCCAGATGTTTTTTGCCTACAACTCCCCTCAGCCCCAGCCAGCATGGCTGATGGTTGGGGCTGATGGGAGTTGTAGGCAAAAAAAACACCTGCCCGAGACTGTCTGGCACCCTAGACAAGGCTAACTTCTGGCGTTCCCCCCCCCCTCCTGCACTGACAACATCACCAAGTCACATGGGGGCACAAATCTTGAGCACCCTCAAAAAGCTGGCGCCCTAGGCAGCTGTCTAGTTTGCCTAGTGACAGGGCTGGGCCTACTGCTGAGGGCCCTCTCTGACCCCCGCCATCCCCGGGTCTCCAGGTATTTCCCAAGCAGGAGTTGGCAACTCTGATGTGGGGTTCTAGAGCTGTCCCTGGAGAAAACCAGCCCTTCTTGCCCACCTCATGGAGTTGGGGGATTCTGTTACTTTTGTATGATATCTTTGTTTCTAGGATGTATTTAGTGTAAGCTAATGCGCATGCCATTTGGGAATAGCAGACAAAAGTAAACTTGAGGCTTATAAGAAAATCAAGACAGCTTTTAGTCCCTGCTGAAATGGTGCCTGTAAAAGCAGTGCTTCCGAATCTGTTCATGCAGAATAATTTCTCTGTGCTGTAAACAGACTTGCCAAATGCCAGTTCTTGTCTTACCCATGAAGGGGGAAAATCACTGCCGATTAAAGTGACCTTGGACAGGTGTCCAAAGAGGGTGGCGCATGTGTCTTTCAAAGGAAGACGTTGGTGGGGAAGAGAAGGCTTCTGTGCATTGAAAAAAACTTTTGCCCACTAAGTTGTACCTCTAGTGCTGTTACTGGAAGCACCTGAGCCAAGTAGCAGGGCCAGATCTAGGGGGGGGGGGCAGAGGGGGGGTGCCAACGGAGGGGGGTGCCAAATTGGGTATGGAGTCCATTGTATTCTATGGGACCATAAGATAGAATGGTCCATAAGGGAGCGTCATTTTTTAATTTGCCCCCCCCCCTCAAAAAACATATAGATCCGGTCCTGCCGAGTAGGCAAGTCTCTTCTGGGAAGCCTGACCTGGATGGCCCAGGCTAGTCTGGTCTTGTGAGATCTGAGAAGCTAAGCAGGGTCAGCCCCGGTTAGCGCTTGGATGGGAGACCACCAAGGAAGTCCAGGGCTGCTGCACAGAGGCAGGCAAAGGCAAACCACCTCTGACTGTCTCTTTCCTTGAAAACCCTACAGGGTAGCCATAAATTGACCGGGGCTTGGGCACTTCCCACCCCTCGCAAGTGTGTGGGATTCCGAAATGCTACGGCTTTTCAAAAACAACACAGGGCACATCCAAGGGACTGAGTCTTCCGTGTGCTTAGGCGTGTGAACTGCTGGGGAGGAATGGCCTGCCCCTTTAATAGGGAATTGATGGGATGTTATTTATTCCCATGTCATGCAAAGGTTCAGCTGCCTTTTCCCGCAAGTTATGGCATTTTTCTCCAAGCCTGTCGGTTGCCCAGCTTGCTTTAAAAATTGGAGCCTAATTGGGCTGACTCTGACAACCAGGGTAGATTAAGTGTGTGGACTCTTATCTGGGAGAACCAGGTTTGATTCCCCACTCCTCCACTTACAGCTGCTGGAATGGCCTTGGGTCAGCCATAGCTATCGCAGGAGTTGTCCTTGAAAGGGCAGCTGCTGTGAGAGTCCTCTCAGCCCCACCCACTTCACAGGGTGTCTGTTGTGGGGGGAGGAGATATAGGAGATTGTAAGCTGCTCTGAGTCTCTGATTCAGAGAGAAGGGCCGGGTATAAATCTGCAGTCTTCTTCTTCTTCTTCTAGATGCCAGCCAGGACTTGACACCCCATTTTCTCCACACGCACACCCCAAAGGGAACAAATATGGCAGTATTACCAAGTCTGTAGGAGGCTATAATATGTAGCTAATGCCTTGGTGAATCTCACATCATGTCCTTTGTGCATCTTGCATTATGAAAAATAGAAGAACCTCTCTGTTTTACAAGTCAGGAATCCTTGTGTGTGATCTCCTGGTTGTCCTGAAGACTTTGAAAACTGTCGTCCATCTTTTAAAGAAAAATTCAGTATTTTTTTCATTTTGGCTCTCTCTGGGTCTTGTTCTTTGAAGTGACTTCTCCCCCCCCCCCACTTTTCTTTGTCCAATAAGAAAAGAAGGTGTCCGGGAATGTGGCTCAGTGGTAGAGGAGCTGCTTGGCATGCAGAAGGTCCTGGGTTCAATCCCCAGCATCTCCAGTTTCAAAACAGGACCAGGTAGCAGGTGATGTGAAAGACCTCTGCCTCAGACCCCAGAGAGACGCTGCCAGTCAGAGTAGACAGCACTAATAGTATCAACCTTGAAATACTCCTAGTCTGATTAGATATAAAGCAGCTACACATGAGGTTTCCAGAACAAACAGTGCAATTTTGGGGTAGCAGTTTGAGGCTCACTAGATCACCTGGAGACTGTCCTTACTCGCCACAGGCAATTAAGCCAGTGGCTCTTTGCAAGCCTATGTTAGCTCACCTCTCCCGATTCCTTCGTGCCTCTACTTTCACCTTTGGGAGCAAAGGGTTAAGTGCATTCTGCCCATACCATTTCCTTCCCCACCTCTTACCTGGCTCAGTTGCTGGAGCAGGTTTTACTTTTTCCCAGGAACGCAATGACTACTAAATCATCTATGCCACTGCCTCCCACCTGGGGCCCTGAGTTAATCATTGCCTTGGGAGGAATCTTGGAAGAACCACTCTCTCTTCCTGGGCATGCTTTGCCTAGAGAGCAGTCAGGTGTGACTTTTGGCTCTTTCTGTCCATGTTCCCATGAGTGAGCAGGCACAAGAAGGGGGTGAAGGCAGCAGGTTACTGCTTGCTTTGGCCTCTGTTCAGAGATATAATGCCTCTGACCATCAAAAGTCCCATATAGTGGTTACAATGAAATGGTTGCTTAAAATCAGACAATGCTCGGGTTCAAATCTCCACTTGAAAATGAACAGATCTGAGTTTAAAACTCCACTTGAAAATGAACAGATCTGAGTTTAAAACTCCACTTGAAAATGGGAGGTGGTGGTGAAAAACTTCAATCCAGAACAGACCAGGTAACCAAAAAAGTTTTCTTTGAGGGGAAAGAAACCTTATCTGTAGAATTACCACTGTCAATTAAAAAACACTAACATTATATTCCCAAAAACTTGAATCCAATTATAAATATTAAAAACTGTTCATCAAAATACAGTGGTTACATATATAGGTACTTTCCTCTAGTATTGAAAACCCCCTTTATAGTAAAATTGAGGATGTCACACACGTACAATCATCTCTCCTATGACCAAGTACTATTATGAATCATATAAAATACATGTAAAGATTGATGTATTTTGATGCATGGTTTTGAATATTTAGGAACCCCATGGCGCAGAGTGGTAAGCTGCAGTACTGCAGTCCAAGCTCTGCTCAGTCATGACCTGAGTTCAATCCTGGCAGAAGCTGGGTTCAGGTAGCCGGTTCAACGTTGACTCAGCCTTCCATCCTTCCGAGGTCAGTAAATGAGTACCCAGCTTGCTGGGGGTAAATGTAGATGACTAGGGAAGGCAATGGCAAAACGTCATGCGGTGACATCACCCCAGAGTCAGAAACAACTGGTGCTTCTTTTGGAATATTTATAATCTTTATAATTTATATAAAGTTTTTAAGATATAATTTTAGCTTTTTAAAATCAATAGTGATAATGTCATATAGAAGGGTTTTTTTCCCTTTTCCCACCAACGTTTTGGGTTACCAAATTTCCACTGGACCGTGAAGCTCGCCGGGTGACCTTGGGCCACTCACAGCCTAACTTGCCTTGCAGGAATTGTACAATATTATCATGCATGTGCCCTTCTGAGAAAGTACGCACTGGCAGAAACCACCCCGTAAAAAGTCTGCCATGAAAACGTTGTGAAAGCAACGTCACCCCAGAGTCGGAAACGACTGGTGCTTGCACAGGGGACCTTTCCTTTCCTTTCCTTCCTTCTCCCCTAGGCAAAAGAAGCTCAGTCATTTTGGCTATATCTGTTTAATCTCAGAAGCAGAAAGAGAGTCGTTTCATTCTGCCCACTGGTTCTGATACTATGCCTGAGATAAGCTTGTTTTAAGTTGTTCCAGTATAAAAAACTTGAGCATGGAAGTACAGCAATTGAGCGCTCCTCTGTTCAGGTCATTGCTGCCTATGCAGTCTTCATTTTGGAAGCTTTTATCATTTTTTTTCAGTCACTGATAGCTTGAGTCTGAACAGAATTCAAAAAAGAGAAAGGAGGATAACAAGAGCTGAAAATAAAATAATTCAAAAGTTATTCTCACTGTGGCTCAGTGACAGAGCATCTGCTTGGCATGCAGAAGGTCCCAGCTTCAAGCCCAGCATTTCCTCTGAAGAGGGACCAAACAGTGGTGATATGGAAGACCTCTGCCTGAGACCTTGGAGAGCTTCTGTAGGTCTGAGCAGACAAGTCTGAACTTGATGGTCTGATTCCATGTCAGGCAGCTTCCTGTGTGTTCACAGGCAGGAGCTATCCAATCTGAAAGACTTTAGTAGCATTATAAAGTCTAGTCTCCAGGTCAGCACGGGTCCCTCACAAGCCTTCTGAGTAGAATCAGTGTGCACAGCACAGACGTCCCGGAGACCTCAAAAGCTTGCTCACTGCTTTGTGATATTTCCGTGATGCGTTACATGGCTTTTTTGTTCAGAGTTTTTCTATGGCCCAGCAGGCTTCCTACAAGTATTGCCTTGCAGGGTTGTTGTGAAGATAAAGAGAGGAAAGAGAGCCAAGTCTGCCATTCCTGGGCTCTTGGTGGATAGATCTCTCCTCCAGGAATATGTTTTGCATTTAAAAGACAGTTAATCTGATGGCAATCATGCAGTAACAATATCCTGCATGAATCATACATTGCTTGAAGAACTTTTATGTGGAAACCTTGCTGGATATGATCCTGGTCTCTAGCTCTTCTTTCTGTGCCATTCATAATTTCTCGGTCTCTGGATCCCTTCTTCCTTTTTACCTGTGTTGCAAGATTAAAGCGAGTGGAGAGGCTGCCTTTCATAGGGAGAATGCTCTGACCCCTTGACTGCTCAGTCAACCCTTTCTGCATTGTTTCCAGCTTGGATACTCTCCTCCAAAGATGCTTGAAAGCTGCTGCCTGTTAAGAATAAATAAGGCTAGATTGGATAGATGCATGGGACTGACCATATAGATTCTGTAACTACACCGGGAAAAGGCAGAGATTGGAAATGGAGATCTTTGCTGCCTCTTTAGACTTCCTCCAGACAGAGAGTGCATTTTTACTCCAAGGAGTCTATACGCATACTCACCTGGGGCTCTTGGATTCTCTTGCCTTGTTTCTCAGTTCTTTCAGTCTTTCTGAAATGCCTTCATGTATTGAGAGGGATGGGGTAGGGTGGAAAGTGCTTACGTGAAGATCACAGTTAAGGAGCAAAAGAGGGTGTGGAGGAGGAAATTCTTGGAAAGTTGAGGTTGGAGGAACTTATGAAGCGCCACACTTGCACAGATGGTCTCAATGGGCGGCATGTGTTCGATAAGAAAGCCAGTTAGTCTTTGGAAGTATGAGTCAGTGAATTGATATCAGGGGATGGATTGTGAACAATGCCTGGCTTTCTAGATGCCAAGATAAGGGAACAATCTGTGGACTGTATTCCAGGTGATTCCAATTGTGGGGTATAGGGGTGTTCTTCAGCTTAGCCTCTTGATTGCATGTCATATATTTAAGAAGACTTTGAAGTTCTTTGCTAAGTGAACTAAATCAGTGCAAAAATCTTGTTGAGGACTAGGGTTTTTCAGATCCAATTAAACAAATATCTGGGGACTTTGGGGGTGGAGCCAGGAGATATTGGGGTGGAGCCAGGAGCAAGGTCGTGACAAGCATAATTGAACTCCAAAGGGAGTTCTGACCATCACTTTTAAAGGAACTGCACACCTTTTAAATGCCTTCCCTCCATTGGAAATAATGAAGGATAGGGACACCTTCTTTTGGGGCTCATAGAAGTGGATCTCCTGGTCCAATCTTTTTGAAACTTTGAGAGTGTTTTGAGAAGATGTATCGGATGCTATGCTGCAAATTTGGTGTCTCTACCTCAAAAAACAGCCCCTCCGCCCAGAGCCCCAGATACCCATGGATCAGTTCGCCATTATACCCTATGTGGGAATCAGTCTCCATAGGGAATAATGGAGTGCCCAGCAGACATTTCCCTCTCCCCCAAACTTTCTAATGACCCTGAAGTGGGGGGAGGGCCTCCAAACCAGGGGATCCCCTGCCTACACCTGGGGATTGGCAACCCTATCAAGGACTGAGAGAAGCGCTATTGAGTCACATACTTGAGTGTCTGTATGAAACAAATACATTGTTCCTAAAAGAGTACATAAATGCCCTAGATTGAAGCTATGATAGGCAGGCACCAAACCTCTGCTGAGATACCTTTCAAATGAAAAAGGTCCACTGAATGGATGCACACTTCCTTGGAGTCCTGACCCCGTTAACATGGGTTTTGCTGTTTCGTGCGTGTTTAACGCTTCTTTTGAGAAGTAGCCATAAGGACAGCTGCCTTTGGGGAGGGCTGTGCTATTTGGCTATCATGTGGTGGTTCTTGCTCTGCCTAGAAACAATGGAATTGTTTTGCTGGACAGAAGACGCAACATATGGAATTACTCGAGGACACTTAGTTAGAATCCAAAGACTTTTTTTTCAGGCACACCCAGGATTTGGCCACATATGTAACAAGGCTCTTCATGCATCACAGAGAACACAGGTTGGGTTTGGGCTGCCTCTACAATCATATGTAATCTGTGAGTCCTTCTTAATGCTGTACAGGGTGAAGAGCGCCCCATTAGGATTTTCTAGGATAGCCCCCTGACGTGGATGGCCCAGGCTGGCCTGATTTCATCTGATCTCGGAAGCTAAGCAGAGTCAGCTAGAGTTGTCAATCACCAGTTGGGCAAAACAAGGAAAACACGGCGCACCAAATGTTGCAGTATAAGTGCGAAAGCACTCTTTTACTCAAACGCTTTATCACTGTGATTCTTAAATGTCCTTTAAAGCAAATACGGTAAATAGTCCTTAGTAGAAACTCCAACTTTGAACGTTGCCAGGTGTGTGAATCTGCTGTCTTCTTATTTTTCTGTTGAGAGACGCAGATAGCCCGGCTGTTCCTCTTTGAAGAGTAATTCAACAGGTGTAGCAGCAGCGACACAAGTCCTAGGTTCAAGTTCATGTTTCCTTTGCACTTCCTCTGGCTGCTGTTTTTACACTCCAGAACCCGTGCTTCGGCAACAGCTCACAGTCATGATAAAGTGTTTGAGTAAAAGAGTGCTTTCCCACTTACATTGCAACATTTGGTGCGCCGTGTTTTTCTTGTTTTGCCTAAACTCCACACCGCACGTTTCCTTATTTATCTAATCACCAGTTGGGGGCAGGGGATCCCCTGGTTTGGAGGCCCTCCCCCCACTTCAGGGTTGTCAGAAAATGGAAGGGGTGGGGAGGGAAATGTCTGCTGGGCACTCCATTATACCCTATGGAGACCGATTCCCATAGGGTATAATGGAGAATTGATCCATGGTATTTGGGGCGCTAGAAGTAGGGTTGCCAAGTCCAATTCAAGAAATATCTGGGGACTTTGGGGGTGGAGCCAGGAGACTTTGGGGGTGGGGCCAGGAGACACTGGGGGCGGAGCC
This sequence comes from Heteronotia binoei, assembly GCF_032191835.1. Lineage (NCBI taxonomy): Eukaryota > Metazoa > Chordata > Lepidosauria > Squamata > Gekkonidae > Heteronotia > Heteronotia binoei. Next base: position 20,966,166 of record NC_083237.1, read on the forward strand.
AGGAACAAGGGTGTGACAAGCATAATTGAACTCCAAGAGAGTTCTGGCCATCACATTTAAAGGGACAGCACACCTTTTTAAATGTCTTTCTTCCATAGGAAATAATGAAGGATAGGGGCACCTTCTTTTGGGGCTCATAGAATTGGACCCCCTGGTCCAATCGTTTTGAAACTTGGGGGGTACTTTGGGAAGAGGCACTAGATACTATATTGAAAATTTGGTGCCTCTACCTCAAAAAACAGCTCCCCCAGAGCCCCCGAAACCTCCAGAACAATTCCCCATTATACCCTATGAGAATCGATCACATAGGAAATAATGAAGACGTTTCCCTCTCCCCCCCCCCTTCTGGCCAGTCTGAAGCAGCGGATCAGCCTCTCAACTCACCATTTGCTGCCAGCTTCTTCACAGAAACACACACAGACACACCATCTTAAATGGAAGCCTTTCAAGTCAAGCCTCTGGAGGTGCAAAGGCACATGGTCCTTTGCAGGCGGGGCTCCCTCTCTCCCCCCTCCGCCGCCAGCCAGCTGATTGGGACCGGAAGCAGCCTGGGAAAACTGAAGAAAGGCTGCTGCGATCGGGGCTGGGTGGGAAGGGCAGGGCAAGGAAAAGGTGCTGAGATCGGGGCTGGGTGGGAAGGGCCGCCATTCCCTCCCGCTTTCCAGAGTTTTGGCTAGCGGGAGAAGAAGGCATCAAATCGGGGGTCACCAGGAAAAGCGGGGGATTTGGGACGCCTAGCTAGAAGAGATGTTTTTTAAGGTAAAGGCACCACATTTTCAGCACAGCGTCCAGTGCCTTTCCTCAAAACACCCCCCAAGTTTCAAAAAGATTGGACTAGGGGGTCCAATTTTTTGAGCCCTCAACAAAGGTCCCCCATCCTTCATTATTTCCAAATGGAGGGAAGTCATTTAAAAGGTGTGCCGTCCCTTTAAATGTGACGGCCAGAACTCCCTTCAGAGATCAATCGTATTTGTCACACCCTTGTTCCTGGCTCCACCCTCAAAGTCCCCAGATATTTCTTGAGTCGGACCTGGCAACCCTAGAGTCAGCCCTGGTCAGTACTTGGATGGGAAGTCTAGGGTTGTAATGCAGAAGCAGGCAGTGGCAAGTTACCTCTGAACGTCTCTTACCTTGAAAACCTTACAGGGTCCCCACAAGTCACCAGGGACTTGACAGCAATTGCCCCTACCACCACCAGGATTAGGAAGAAGCTTCCGACTTCCACCTGTTCCATTTTCTCCACCTGAAATAGCTTCTCCTGGATTCTTTCAGGCTGAGGGGAAAACATGGGGTGTTGTAGGGGGCTGCTCCCCGTTCTCCATGCATCCTGTGGTGTTGAGACCACTTTGCAGGAGTTTTGTGGCACGTATTTCTAGAGCCCCCTCTTGCATTGGTGGCTTGCCATGAGGTTTGGAGGGGGATATGTTTGAGAAGCCCAAAGGTCCCCACCAGTTCACTGTCCTGGCTGTTTATCAGTTTCTGCTCCGACTGAGTCTCTTCTGTTTTCACCCCTGCGAGTGTCCTTACAATCCCCTTGCCCCAGAAAGATGAGCTGGAGGCTTGTGTAGTTTACGAGCCCTGCGTAATATTCCTGTCTTGACTTTTCGCCTACTTCTGTCTGCAGTAGATTTGCCGAAGCTGCTCTCCTCCTCCTCGCATTCCCAGCAAGAAATAGCCAGCAGGATCAGCCAAGCGCATCATTTGAGCGTCTCCATGAAACGTGGCTCGGAACAGCTGCTTGCCAAATACGTGAGTCCAGAGAATACGCAAGAGGCGTGAATGGAGGGGGTGTAACTGTAGGCCCGAATACTCGCCGTGGTCTGCCGGGCAGCGTGCCTTATGGCTGGGACTTCTGCAAAAACGTGGGTCCCTTCAAATCTGTTTTTCAAAAGGAAGGGGATGCTTCTAGCCCTCGTGGCTATAGAGAGACATGGGCAGAGTCTGTAAGATAGGGTTGCCAAGTACAATTCAAGAAATATCTGAGGAATTTGGCGTTGGAGCCAGGAGCCTTTGGGGGTGGAGCCAGGGGACATTGGGGTGGAGCCAGAAGCAAAGGTGTGACAAGCACAATTGAACACCAAAGGGAGTTCTGGCCACTGCATTTAAAGGGATTGTACTCCTTTTAAGTGCCTTCCCTCCCTTTGGAAATAATGAAGGATAGGGGCGCCTTTTGTGGCTCATAGAATTGGATCCCCTAGTCCAATCCTTTTGAAATTTGGAGAGTGTTTTGAGGGGAGGTACTGGATGCTATGCTGAAAATTTGGTGCCTCTACCTAAAAAAACAGCCCCTCAAGCCCCAGTTACCCACACATTATACCCAGTTCTCTATTATACCCTATGGGAATCGGTCTCCATAGGGAATAATGGAGTGCCCAGCAGACATTTCCCTCCCCTCCCTTTCTTTCTGATGACCCTGAAGCAAGGGAAGGACCTCCAAACCAGAGGATCCCCTGCCCCCACCTAGGGATTGTGCAACCAAACAGAGAAACGCGGAATATAGAGTTGGGGATTAAAGCTACACAAGCCTCTGCAAAAACCAGCTTCATAAAACAACAAAATGCAAAAATCTATGAAAAATAAATTTCTTATAGAGTCAAACATAGACTATGCATGTAACAAGAACATCCACTCCATCCATTCCCAAAGTCTTTCAAAATGCAATTAATGCAAACTTTTCCAAGTAAGAGAGTCCAGGCAGCAGTTCCAAGAAGTAAATGTTCTCACGAGAGTCCAACACTCCAGTATGAATAATTTCCAATGCAGCTTGGCAAAACTGTATATGTGACAACAGTCTCTTCTAGGGTGGGGATCTCATCCAACTCTGTTTTCACCGGTTGAAGTGGGGTGAGGTGGATTGCTGAATCTTGAACTACGCGGTTGGCACTGAAGAGAACCTGAAAATACTCCGACCACCGGTTCAGTATGGATGCCTTGTCTGTGAGGAGCACTTGGCCGTCTGCACTATGCAAGGGACTCTGAGCCTGATATGATGGACCATATACTGCCTTCAGGGCTTCGTAGAACCCTCTTAAATCACCAGTGTCTGCACACAGCTGGGTTCTCTCTGCAAGCTTGGTCCACCACTCGTTCTGAATGTCTCGAAGCTTGCGCTGGAGGTTGCTACATGCAGCGCGAAAGGTTGCTTTTTTCCCAGGACAGGAGGGCTGAGCAAGATGTGCTTGGTAGGCAGATCTCTTTTTTGCCAGTAATTCTTGGATCTCTTGATTGTTCTCATCAAACCAGTCCTTGTTCTTCCTTGTGGAGAACCCGAGGACTTCTTCAGAGATCTGCAGGACGGTAGTTTTTAGGTGTTCCCAGAGTGCTTCTGGAGAAGGGTCTGTGGGGCAACTGAGGTCCTCAATTCTTGACTGGAGTTTTGCCTGGAAGGCAGCTTTAACTTCGGCTGACTGGAGGCTGCCAACCTGAAACTTCCTCCGAGGGATACCTCCTCTCCTGGGTGTGGGTTTAAAGTGAAGACGGAGATTGCAGCGTACAAGACGATGATCCGTATGACATTCTGCGCTGGGCATTACTCGGGTGTGTAAGACATCTCGAAGGTCTCTCTGGCGCACCAGAATGTAGTCGATAAGGTGCCAATGCTTGGACCGTGGGTGCATCCAGGTTGTCTTCAGACTGTTCTTCTGCTGGAAGATAGTGTTGGTGATGGTGAGCTGGTGCTCCATGCAGAATTCTAGCAGGAGGCGCCCGTTGTCATTGCAGTTGCCAATGCCGTGTTTGCCAAGTACTCCTTTCCAGGCTTCCGAGTCTTTACCTACTCTGGCATTGAAGTCGCCAAGGATGATCACCTTGTCCTCTGAAAAGTGGCAAGGCAGCAGGAGTTGATGGAATTCCACCAGAGATCTGGAAGCATGGGGGCACAGTACTACATAGCTCACTTCACAAAGTACTTGTCACCTGCTGGGAACAAGGCAAATTACCACAGGACTTTCGCGATGCAATCATCATCACCCTATACAAGAACAAAGGGGAAAAGTCAGACTGCTCCAACTACCGGGGGATAACCCTGCTCTCCATCGCAGGCAAAATCCTTGCCAGAATACTCCTGAACAGACTGGTGCCCACCATTGCAGAAGAACTCCTCCCAGAGAGCCAGTGCGGCTTCAGAGCTAACAGGAGCACCACCGACATGGTATTTGTTCTCAGGCAGCTCCAAGAGAAATGCAGGGAACAGAACAAGGGTCTGTATGTGACTTTTGTTGACCTTACCAAAGCTTTCGATACTGTTAGCAGGAAAGGCCTGTGGCAAATCTTGGAACGTTTAGGATGTCCCCCAAGGTTCCTCAGCATGATCATCCAGCTACACGAAGACCAGCGAGGCCAAGTCAGACACTGCAACGACCTCTCGGAGCCCTTCCCAATAGGCACAGGTGTAAAGCAAGGCTGCGTTCTCGCGCCAACTCTCTTTACGATCTTCTTTAGCATGATGCTTCAAAGAGCCGCAGTAGATCTAGATGAGGACGATGGTGTCTACATCCGCTATCGCACCGATGGCAGCCTGTTCAACCTGAGGCGACTAAAGGCACACTCCAAGACAATGGAAAAACTCATCCGAGAGCTACTGTTTGCTGATGATGCTGCACTCGTCTCCCACTCGGTATCAGCTCTGCAGCATATGACATCCTGCTTTGCAGAGGCTGCCAAGCTATTCGGCCTAGAAGTTAGTCTGAAGAAGACAGAAGTTCTCCACCAGCCTGCACCCCAGGAAGATTATCACCCTCCCTGCATCACTGTGGGTGCATCAGTTCTGAAGACAGTCCAGCAGTTCAGCTACCTGGGGTGCATCATCTCCTCAGATGCCAAGATCGACAAGGAGATTGACAACAGGCTGGCAAAGGCAAACCGTGCATTTGGCCGACTGCACAAAAGAGTGTGGAGCAACAAGCATCTGAAAAAAGGCACAAAGATCAATGTTTACAAAGCGGTTGTGATGACAACCCTCATCTATGGCTCCGAATCGTGGGTTTTATACCGTCATCACCTGCGACTCCTTGAGCGCTTTCATCAGCGCTGCCTTCGCACCATCCTCAACATCCACTGGAGTGACTTTGTGACCAACACTGAAGTCCTCAAGCGGGCAGAGGTTACCAGCATCGAGGCACTGCTGTTGAAGACGCAGCTGCGCTGGGCAGGGCATATTTCTAGGATGGAAAACCACCGCCTTCCCAAGATTGCCCTGTATGGCGAACTCTCCACCGGCCATCGAAATAGAGGGGCACCAAAGAAGAGGTACAAGGACTCCTTGAAGAAATCCCTTAGCACCTGTCACATCAACCATCACCAGTGGTCTGACCTAGCCTCAGATCGCAAAGCATGGAGGCACACCATCCACCAGGCTGTCTCTTCCTTTGATAACACACGCATAGCTGGTCTTGAGGACAAAAGGAGATTGAGGAAGAATCGCACTGCTACAGGACCAACCCTAAATCAGACTTTTCCCTGCAGCCGCTGTGGCCGGACCTGCCTGTCCCACATTGGTCTTGTCAGCCACCAGCGAGCCTGCAGCAAACGTGGACTATTGCACCCTTCTTAAATCTTCGTTCGCGAAGCCAAGCCGAGAGAGAGAGATATATGTGACAAAGTCATACTTGAACCCTCATTTCACTCCAGCTTTGACAAACTTCCAATAGATTTTTTTTACAAAATTTCAGATAAGAATCTCCTCTTGAAGCTCTATGCTTGCAGCCTCTGCTACTTTCTATGGCAGTGAATTCCATGCGTTAATGACTCTTTGGATGAAGAAGTGATTCCTTGGCATGCAGTCACAAAACAGTCTTTTTAAACAATCCAGTTTGCAGTCAAAACCCCCAAACAATCCAGATTCAACAGGCAATATAACCAGTCAATAAACCACCAATCAAAGCTGAGAATTCAAAGAAGCTGGTTACAACTATTTTTGCATCAGTATAACAAATGTGCTTTTTTCTTTTTTTTGGTTGTTTTTAAAACCCCCTAGTAGTAGGGGGAGCAAATGACCTTTCCCCCTCACACAGCAGTCATCTAGGCTTTTCTGCAATCCTTCCCTATACTTTGGAGCAAAGCGAGGTTGAGAAAGATCAGAGGAAAAACCTGCAAAAACCCCAGGAATTACATGAATGTATGACAATGCTGTTGAGAAGCAGGGGAGAAAAAACCTACAGCACTGAACCCAGGGCTGGTAACTCATGTGGAAAAGGCCAAAGTCCCCGCAGTGGACACATGTCAAACCTTTCAAGTAGGAAAGCCCTTTATCAGCTAACCAAAAGCCCATCTGTGTAATGCAGCCCTGAATTGTTTACAGAAGGAGGCTGATGTAAGGGCTGATGTCATAACCCCCAAAGAGCATTCTAAAGGACCAAGAAAGGCTGAGAACAGAGACTGAACAATAGGGTTGCCACATCTAGACAGTGAAATTCGTGGAGATTTTGGGGGGTGGAGCCGGCGGGGTTTGGGGAAGGGCAATACTTCAGTGGGGTCTAATCAGGGCTTTTTTGTAGCAGGAACTCCTTTGCATATTAGGCCACACCCCACTGATGTAGCCAATCCGCCAAGAGCTTACAGGGCTGTTCGTACAGGACTTACTGTAAGCTCCAGGAAGATTGGCTACTTCAGGGGGGGTGTAGCCTTAGATGCAAAGGAGTTCCTGCTACAAAAAAAGTCCTGGGTCTAATGCCATAGACTCCACCTTCCAAAGTAGCCATTTCCTCCAGATAGACTGACCTCTTGAAGACCAGTTGTAATTCCGGGAAATCTCCAGCCCCCACCTGGAGGCTGGCAATCATACTGTATGAACATCTTTACCAGACGGTTGCAGTACTAGAAAACTCTGGGAGAACCTGCTGACCCAGATAGCCCAGGGAAGCCTGATTTTGGAAGCTAAGCAGGGTCAATTCTGGCAAGTACTTGGATGGGAGACATCCTTGGAATACCAGGAGGCAGGGGCAGCTTTATTCAGCCATCTCCCTGAATATCCTCCAGGCCCCCAGTATGCATCAGTCACCAGAGGTCGTCATGAATTCCAGGTGTGTGTGTCTGCACACATATTAAAAAATACTGAAAAGCAGGGCTTTTTTTGGAGCAGGAACGCAGTTCCAGCTGGCTTGGCGTCAGGGGGTTGACCTCATATGCAAATGAGTTTCTGCTGGGCTTTTTCTACAAAAAAAGTCCTGTGTGAAACAATGGTGACGTCAGGAAGTGTGGTCTACTATGCAAATGAGTTCCTGCTGGGTTTTGTCTACAAAAAAACGCTTTCTGAAAAGAAAAGGGGGGAAACGAAAACTCTGGGAGAAATCTGTGGATGTTGTCAATTGTAAAGCCAAGGTCTCCCAATGAAGCAGAAGAGGATAAACAATTGTGTTGCATTGTGAAGACAATCTGCTCTTCCCTCAAAGAAGTTTGGGGCTAAGAATGCTGTAACAAAGAGTTCTAACTCTTGAGGTGTGTGTTTTTTCCTTCTTTCTCTCTCAGGTGCATTTCCAAGGGAGACCCTTCGGGGATGCTGACTTCAACCCACCCTACCCTGCTTTCCCAGGGCTGCCATCACCCTCCCTTCCTCATGAGACCTGGAAGGACCTAAGCGACGCTGAGCGGCTGCAGCAGAATGTCACGGCCTTTTCCAACTTGCCGGAGTTCCTGTCGGCTGTGAAGCGCCAACAGGAGTCGGTGAACCCTCACGCCTCAGAGCTACATCGCCAGCTGGAGACGGCAGGCCTGAAGTGCCGGGGTCTGGCCAGCAATCTGAAATCCGTCATGACCGCCATGGGCCTGGCACCAGCGCCGGCACCACCAGCTGAACCCCCAAACCCAGTTGACATCTTCCCCAAGAAACTCATTGGCTACTATGTTTGCCAGCTCTATCGGGATTGGGCTAACCGCAGTGAAGATGACTTGGCTTTACTAGCTACCAAATATCCACTCTGAACTTGCTCCTTCACTCTTGACTTAAGCCTGCCTGTAGCCAGTAGGGAGGGGTTGCATAGTGTTCCCCCCACCCCCCACTCCACGTTGACTGTCCTCTATGTGTGGAAAGGAGGGTGGGTGCCACCTTACTTCAATGAACTCACTGATGGGCTGGAAGAATGAAATGGCCCATTTCCTGGAGTGGAAAAGAAACAAATTCATGGGAGAAAGCTTTCCTAAAATGCTGAAATATCCATCTTTGCCTCCTGTTGTCTCTCTCTCTTTCGCCTCCTCCCCATTTTATTGCTTGTTACATAAGCCAGCTAATTTTTGAGGAGGGCTCAACAATTTTGGTGCTTACAGTTGTGGGTTGGGAAAAGCGGGCTGATGGCAGCCATTTTGAGAGGCGCATCCACTAGTGTCTTAGAGCTGCCTGCTCTGGGTTGGGAAATACCTGGAGATTTTGGGGGTGGAGCCTGGAGTGGGCAGGGTTTGGTGAGGGGAGGAGCCTCAGCAGGGTGTAATGCCATAGAGCCTACCCTCCAAAGCAGCCATTTTCTCCAGGGGAAATGATCTTCGTCAAATGGAGATCCATTGTAATAGCAGGAGGCCAGCCCTGCCACTAGGTAAACAGTGATTCCCTAGGGCACCGGCCTTCCGGGGGCACTGAATTGGACACCCCCATGTGATTCAGTGACATTATCAGTGCAGGGGGCGAAGCTGCCAGAAGTTAGCCTTGCCTAAGGTGCCAGACAGTCTAAGGCTGGCCCTGTCGCCAGGTGCCACTTGAAGGTTGGCAACCCTGTCTAGTGGCCACAGATGTGCCAGAAGGTGAACAGAGGAGCATATCCTGCCTTAAGGCTGGCGTGATAAAGGAAGTAGAACCAGTTTGATTTGTAAAAGTGGAAGGCAGATGTCCAGTTTTTCAACCAGCTGGAACTATTCAAATAACTTTTTGTTCTCTGAAGCAAAGAGGATTTTCCCTTCCCCTGTGACCAAGACATAGCCCCTCAGTTCCTCTTTTCTTCCCCCACTACCTGGATGAAAATGTAGAATTGCCCCTAATACCAGCTCTGTGCCTCTTGACAGCTATAGAAACATTTGTGTCTGCTTGTCCTACTTTGGCTGAAAACAGCCTAAGCTGGTGTGAAGCTCATGGCATTCCCTTTTGGTCTTCTCCAGCCCTTCACCCTCTATCTGCTACACAGGACACTGAGCTACTTCTGTGTCAGAAAGATCCAATGTTGGGGGAGAATTGGGAGATCGTTGCATACCCGTTGGCTTCTCCTTCAGCTCTTTTCTACCCAACAAAAATCCATGCTCAACATAAATGTTCAGAACATGTTCTGAACTGGGTGAAGAGCTCCCATCTTTATGTGCTTCTGTCTTCTGACACTGATTTCAGAGGGGGGGGGGCGGTCTTCTTGGTATCAGGATGTACATTTCCACTCTTGAGAGTTTAGTTTCTACTGTAAGCTTGGTTTTCCATATACCTACAGAATAATTTTTGAATATTCTTAATGCTAACTTTAATAATAATAATAAAAGTATTTTTAGTAGGATGTGCAGATGCTGTGACTTTTTTCTGCCATTATGTATGATTTCTGGACACTACATCCCCTCTTATAACAGGCTTCCACAAGCTGGTTCAATAAAGTGCTTGTTCATGTGTTCTGAGTGAGAATTGAGGGTGGAAGGGAGGGAATGGGAGGAGGAAAGCTGAGGTCAAGCAGAATGCTGGGGAAGGATTAGCAGGTGATAAATCTCTTGCTAGGAAAAGGAGGGGTCAGGAGACGCGCCTTGGTTAGCTTTTAGGCTAATAAAAATAGGATGGAAAATGCCGATTGAAGCTTGTAAATACAAAAGCATCTATTGCTTGTACAAGTTCTTAAGGCACAATACAATGTGCATATGAACTGTAGTTCTGTGTATGAATGGCACAGAATTCATACTGAGAAGTTGAGGCTTTTTGTGTGTGTGCGTTATCAAATCCTACTAATAATTGCCAGTGCTACTTGAAGTGAAGAAATTCAGACAGGAAAGGTAATATTTGGGGCTGTGCAGAATTTCAGGGCTGCATGTTCTTTGTTTCCCCCCATGAAGACTTGATTGGGATCTATATAAAAATGAATGAAATCTTAGGTGGCGTGCTGTGTTTTTTTTTTTTTTAAGTTTCAATATTTTTATTAAAGTATGAAGGATCATACAAATATAACGTGAGTATAGTTTTAGCAAACTATAGCCGAAACATACCAAACATCATTGGTGTACCACAGCTAACGCTGAGATATGATCCAGGTCAGTCTGTAAAATGTAACAATACAAAAAATAGCATAACAACAAGAACAAAGGGAAAAAGGAAATGGTATGCTCATAACGAACTGGTTATAGTGGATCTTGGAATATCCAAGAGGAAAGGATACATCAAACGGAGACTTACAACTACAAGAGATCGTTGTACATCAAACTTTTGGTAAGAGAGTTGATATAAAATGGATCACTATCTAGTTTTTCCAAAATAGGTAGCCATATTGCAACATAATTGGTGTATTTATTTATTTATTTGTTCGATTTATATCCCGCCCTACCCCACCAAGGCAGGCTCAGGGCGGCTTACAATACAGAATGCTAACGATAAATCAGTTTAAAATACATTAATGATTATACAATAAAATACATAAAACTTGGAGGGGATCATTTATATCCAAGGCTGCCTGAATTTTGTCCATTGCAATATGTTCCCAAATCTTAAGAAACCAGGAGTCAAGTGACAGGCTACATGGGTTTTTCCAGGCTTGGGCGATCGTCGTTTTTGCAGCTGTTAATAATTTGACAATTAAAGATTTTTTAGAAGGAGTTAGTTGTATACCCGACCAGAGGTTAAGAAGTATTACCTCTGGAGTAACGGGTATTAAAATATTTGTTAAGGAAGAAATGTGAGCACAAATTAGTGACCAAAAAGATTTGATTTTAGGACAGCCCCACCAACAATGAATATAGGATGCCTTGAAGCCACAGTCCCTCCAATAATCAGAGGATCCATGGGGCGATATATGAGAGAGTTGATGAGGTGTATGGTACCAGTTAACAATTAACTTATAGTTTTGTTGAGAAATGTTTATAATTTTGGATTGTAGTGTTTCACTAGCCCAGATGGAATCCCACTGTTCTGAGGAAATTGTAACATTACAGTCCTTTTGCCAAAGGATAGTATATGAAGGTGGAGAGAATTCTAGTTTAGTTAAAAGGATTTGGTATAGCCATGAGATGAGACCTTTTTTTGTTGTTGTTTTGTTTTTAGGCAGTTGAAGGATCAGGTGTTCAAAATCTGTCGAGGGACAAGAAATGGACTGGTTCACTCTAAGATCTTGAAGTAAGTGTCTGATTTGGAAGTATTCAAACCATGGTGAAGGCGTTAACAATTTTTTGTCTAATTTATCTTTGGGTAAAACTTGTCTTGAGGTGGAGAGGAGATCAAAAAGAAAAACTTTTGAAGAGCTTCTCCAGATTTTATAAGAGGATGGTAGCTGAGCTGGGGGAAACCATTTTTGGCCTATATAGAAAGAAATGATGGAGTATCCTGGCGCTAAATAAAAACGTTCAGCGTCCCAAACGGATAAGAGAGCCTTAAGAAAAGGATTTACAAAATGCCAAAGTGGCCGTTCAGATTGCTTGAGCCATAATATTTCATAGTATTTGAGAGGAGAAAAATGAGCCTCTTCTATAGACTTCCAAGGGGGCGGAGGATGGTGGTATAGTAATTTGACCAGTTTAGACAAAATTGTAGCTTTGTAATAGTGTATAATGTCTGGAACCGCCATTCCTCCTTTTGTCTTGGATCTGCATATAGCAGTTATTTTTATTCTGGCTTTTTTGTAATTCCAAATGAAAGCAGTGAGTGATTGTTGCCAGGATCTCAGAGTGGTCTGAGGTATCTCTATGGGGAGGGCCCGGAATAAGTATAGAAGTCTCGGGAAAATAAAAGATTTAATAACTTGAATTCTTTCCATCCAAGACAAATGTAATTTGTCCCATTGCTTTAGGGTTTTGGAAACATCTGACATAGTAGTGCTATAATTTACCTTCAACAGGTCAGGGAGATTTAGTGGAATTTTCAAACCTAAATATGACCATATTTCTTTAACCCAGTGAAATAGATAGTTAGAAGCTATGGCTTTTTTTAGAAAGAGGAAGTAGATTGATTGGGTAAATAATTGATTTGGAGGTATTAACACAAAGACCAGACAACCTACCAAATTCAGACAAGAGGCTAGAAATAGCTGGCAAGGATTGTAAAGGGTTGGAAATGTAAAGGACTATGTCATCTGCAAATAAACTAATTTTAAAAGTAAGATCCTGAACTGCAATGCCCTGAACCCTTGAAGAAGCTCGTATCTTGTTCGCAAGAGGTTCTATTGCCATGGCAAATAGCAATGGTGAGAGAGGACAGCCTTGGCATGCCCCTCTTTCTAGAAGGAAAGTAGGAGATTTCTGACCATTAATATGCAAAAGAGCTGATGGACAAGAGTAAAGTGAATTTATGATTGTCATAAATTTTGGCCCAAAGCCCATATATTGTAATACTTTATGGAAGAATTGAGGCTCAACAGTGTCCAAAGCCTTTTCAATATCCAGGGCAAGGAGGCAAGATTCATAAGGTTGAAAGGCACAGTATTGAATCAAATTAATAGTTTGTCTAGTGTTATCAGTAATGTCACGATTTGGGATAAAACCTGATTGATTGGGATAAGAATCAATTATACAGTTTAGTCAATTATACAGTTTAGCAGTCAAAACTGAAGTAAATAATTTATAGTCATTATTAAGTAAGGATATGGGGCGATAAGACTTAATATTAAGTTGGTCTCTGTCCCTTTTAGGGATAAGGATTATCTTTGCTTGAGACCATGAGGGAGGCATATGACCATGATGGAATTACATACTGAGGTAAGGTAGGGTGTAAGAGAAGGGCCAAATTTTTTGTAAAATTCCGAGGGTAAACCATCTCTACCCGGAGTTTTGTTGGGTTTGGAAGCTTTAATAGCTGCATTTATTTCTAGAGGGGTTATTGGGGAGTCCAAAAAGCGTTGATGTTCAAGAGATAAATGATTGACTATGTTATGGTCTTGTAAAAATTGTCAATTAGGAAGGAAGGAGGATTAGTTGAAGTGTACAGTTGGCCAAAGTACTGATGGAAAGTTTCTAAGATTTTTTGGTTAGAGGAGTGTGCATTACCAAGGTGGTCTTTTATAAAATAAATCTCTCTTTCACTAATTTCTTTTCTAAGTTTCCAAGACAACATTTTTAATGCACGAGGGTGATTGTGCCAATATCTCTGTTTTAGAAAAAGTAAGTTTTTCCTGATAGTAGATGTTTTCATCAAATCCAACTTTTTCCTTTCGAGTAAAAGTTTGTGGAATATTTTTTTTGAACCTGTCAGTTTGTGTTTTTGTTCTAAACTTCCGATATTTTCGAGTATGGTATGTCTAAGTTCTGACTTTCTCTTTTTATAGGCTGAGTTCAAGGAAATACATTTGCCTCGAATGACAGCCTTCATTGCATCCCATACTATGTCTTGAGAGACACCACAATCAGAGTTATTTTCAAAATAAAATTTTATCTCTTGATCAATTTGTGTGCAAGTTTCTTGATTTAAAAGAAGCGTTTTATTCAAAGTCCAGTTGTATGTAGGTTTTTCCAGTGGAATCATATTTAAAGTACACTCCAACCAAGCGTGGTCTGAGAGGGTTCTGAGACCTATATTGGCATGAGTTATTTGATTTATTAAGGAGGGAGAAATGAAAAAATAGTCAATTCTAGTAAAGATGTTGTGCACAGCCGAAAAGTAAGTGTAATCTTTGACACCAGGGTTTTTTATGTCACATAAGTCAAAATTTTGCAGCATGGCTTGTAGGGGAGGTGAAGAAACAGTTGTAGGGGGGTGTAGTTTATATGATCTATCCCATAGGGGATCAACAATATGGTTAAAATCTCCCCCAATGATAACTGCACCTTCTTGAAAAAGGGCCAGTTTAGATAGCGTTTCTTTAATGAAGGTGAGTTGTGCAGTGTTGGGGGCATATAGAGAAACTAAGGTGAATGGAGACTTATTAAACATACCTTTTATAAATATGTATCTACCTTGAGGGTCAATTTCTTGAGCCAAAGGCACAAACCGAATACGTTTCGAGAGTAAAATAGCTACACCACGTGATTTGGACGTCCCAGCTGCAGCGTATTGTGAGTGGAACCATTTTGAGCGAAAAATAGCAGTGTTTGCCGACTTGATATGAGTTTCCTGTAAGAAAAGGAGGTCTGGGTGTAGTTTAGTCAGAGCTGAAGAGAGTTTTTTAGCCTTGATGACATTGTTAAGGCATCTACAGTTGAGGGAAATTAATTTAAACTCTGCCATAACAATAGCTTATATTAAGGTTAGAAAGCTGTAAGGAGGTGAGAACCATCGACAGCTGCTGAAAATTAGTAGCTACTTTACAGTAAGCACATACAGTAACTATAATAGTAAGGTCAAAGGCAAAAAATTCAGAACTATAAAAAACCGGATTAACATCCATAACGTTGCCTAATAAGAACAAGAGAAAAATGTGAAGGACCCAAACCTGGTAGTGTTTTAGATTTGTCAATATAACATTGAAATGACTCAGACCATTCCACCAAAATAGAGGAAGAATTAGATACCAAGAGGTCAGGATAGTGAACAGATCGGTATGTGAACCAATATTGTAAATGTATTGATTGGACCAAATGTGGTCAAAAGAAACAAGCTGAAACAGCCCAGCCATGGGCACAGTTGGTAGACTTTTTCTCTGTAACAAGAAAAAAATAACAATAACAACCAATACAACACAAATTAACAAAGCTGTTCATTGTCTCTGAATAGAAACAATGGAACTCAGTGCAATATTTTGAATTAGTCAAAAAGTGGAGATCAAGAGGAAGGGACCTCCCTACTGTCCCTAAAGGAGTATAGTTAAGAAATTAATAAATCCGAACCTTTTATAGTGAGTTTGGCTAAGAACAAATGTAAAAAAAACATAGCATTATTAAACAATTGAGTGTGTTGGGCATGGGGCGGAACCTAAGCGTGCATTATACTTAATGTCGCTTTCCTGATCTGAAAGAGAAAAGCAAGTTAGGTGGTCGAGATGGAGTGGCCTGGTTCAAATCAATGGCTTGAGGAGGGTCAATGTTAAGTTGCTTGAGAAGTTTACATCCTGAAATAAAGTCAGCAGCTGATAATCGAAGACCTTGATGAACCAAAGAAATTTGCTTGGGGGAAGACCAGCAAAAGCGAATCTTGTGATCTGTAAGCAGGTTTAGACTCGGCTTCATTTCCTTTCTTTGTGCCAAAGTTTCTGGAGACAAGTCAGCCAGGACCAAAATCTTTTTTCCCTTGTATAGCAGGCCCTCCTCGGAAAGGGCTTTCCAATAAATTGAGTTTCTGGTTCTGGTGTCCAGGACCACGATCAAGATATCACGAGGAAAATCCTTAGAATTTGGTTGTAGAGTACCCAGACAATAGGCCGAGTCAATAAGTGGGGCGACGCCATCTTGGAGGTTTAGAGCAGAAGCAAGCCAATTTGCTATAAAAATTCTTCTCTCTTTATTTTCTTCAGCCTGTTCTGGCAGGCCCCTTAACTTTAGGCTAGTAGCCCTTAATTTATTATCCATAGGGTTGCCAAGTCCAATTCAAGAAAAATTTGGGGACTTTGGGGGCGGAGCCAGGAGACATTGGGGGGTGGAGCCAGGAACAAGGGTGTGACAAGCATAATTGAACTCCAAGGGAGTTCTGGCAATCACATTTAAAGGGACAGCACACCTTTTTAAATGCCTTTCTTCCACAGGAAATAATGAAGGATAGGGGCACCATCTTTTGGGGCTCATAGAATTGGACCCTCTGTTCCAATCGTTTTGAAACTTATGGGGGTTTTGGGGAGAGGCACTAGATGCTATACGAAAAATGTGGTGCCTCTACCTCAAAAAATAGCCCCCCCAGAGCCCCCAATACCCGCGGATCAATTCCCCATTATTCCCTATGGGAATCATTCTCCATAGGGAATAAAAGAGTGCCCAGTAGACATTTCCCTCCCCCACACGCTTTCTAAAGTGGGGGGAGGGCCTCCAAATCAGGGAATCCCCTGCCCCCTCCCTCTCTCACACACACAAAGACTTACTAGATCTTGTTCCTGCAGAACTTTATTTGCTGTGAAAATGAAAGCAAAAGAAAGGGAGGGGCTGTTCTCCATCGAAACTGTTACTGACCCTTTCCCATGAAGCCCTTCCTGTTTCCTGCTCAGCCTTAAAGGCACACATTTTACAAACGGATCAGTTTGCAGATTTCTAAACCTGCAGGAGCTCTACAACTACATGATGACTGTGGGGGTGGGGTTTCCCCCACTGGCCAGCTGGCTGGGGGCAGGGAGGAGCCTGTAAAAACGGGGGATCCCCCGCTGGGACCTGGGGATTGGGAAGCCTAATTATCCAGGTGAAGGATTTTTTCATGGAGCCAAAGATCAGAGTGCTGTAGGGTTTCCACCGCCTCTTGTGCCTTGGACACCATTTCAAAAGCAGAGTCAGCCGTTTGAGTTACCGCCAAAATGGTTTCATTTATTTTTTTGAGTTCGTTTTGAATGTGAGCAATAGCATTGGAGATTTTATCCCCCAGGGTTTCCTCCAGACGTGCTATCACTTCTTGAAATGTTTGAGTAGTTAGTAAAGGGCTTCCTTCAGAGCTAGGGGAAGCCTCTGACGCCATTTTCTGAGAAGTGGCAGGCCGGGGGGAAAAGTCAGGCGCATTGGGACTCACCAGGAGGAAGGTAAGGACCTGTTGTGACTTTAAGGAGGCTCTGGTGGTTGCTTTATTTGCTCCGGAATTCTTTTTGCCCATGCCCAGGCGTTTGAAGGACGTTCAAAGGGAACGGGACAGGAGAAAAGGGGCTGTACGTCAGGAGCGATCTCCTCAGGCGTCCGCCATCGTGTTTTTTATCCAGAGCCAACACCCTGAGCTTTCTCTGATGATCCTTCTCTCAACAAAGAGATTTCATAACCTTCTTTTTGTTGTAAGCATGCAGATCCTTGTGGTAGTTAGGCTATAAGGTAAATTTTGAGGGCTTTCCCTCTCCTACTTGATGAGGTGATGGATGAGGTGGGTAGAATAGGCCTCTTACTCCTTTCTCCTGTTTTGGTTATTACTCAGGAAGCTAGGCTGTTTGCCTGATATCCATGCTCTAGCAACCTGTTTTCCCTCAAGACAGTGAAGTCCTCAGTGACACAGGACATGTGATGTGAGCTGAGTCAGGGGTTCCCCGAACCCGGTTTACAGTCACACATATGAGGGAGGAGCCATCTTTCAAAATGTTGTGGAGCCCAATTCTGCTGTATAGTGCAGCACAGGTTTTTCATAAGAAAAAAAATGAGTGTGGGGTGGGTTTTTTGTCCCACTGCTGGGTCCACATATCCTGGGGTAGCATGATTCCAGGATACATGGATCCCCAGCAGCAGGACAAAGGGGCCCTCACTGTGACTGTTTTTGTTCATAAAAATGGTACAGGAGAGAAGGCTGAAGCTCTCATTTTTCCACCTGAACTTGGCTCCACAGTGCTTTCTAAGGTGAGTCTCCTATCATAGCTGTGTGACTGCAAATCAGGTTGGGGGATTCCTAGTCTGACTCATGTCACACATCTTGTGTGTAATGAGGATGTGAGCCACAAACACTGTCTCCAGACACCAAGGATTCCCTAACCTGCCTCACTGGCAGCTAAATCCAGTTTGAATTTTAAAAACGGCAGTTTAACTGCTTTCTATTCTCAGTCTGCTATCAAGGTTCCAAGTGTCCTGATTGGCTGTTACTGACTCACTGGAACATTCCAACTAGGGTTTAAAAGGGATTGGTAGTTAGTGAAAAGGGGCAGGATTGCGACCTACCCATCACTCCCCACCCTGGTGGTT
Source organism: Heteronotia binoei (assembly GCF_032191835.1). NCBI lineage: Eukaryota > Metazoa > Chordata > Lepidosauria > Squamata > Gekkonidae > Heteronotia > Heteronotia binoei. The sequence goes on from NC_083237.1 coordinate 20,984,028, forward strand.
TTTAATTTTCCATCCTCACTCTTCTGCTCTGTTTCAATTGTCTTTGTGCAAATTGAACTTGTTTTTGTGTCATTTCCTCACACGCCCAGCTTTTCCTGTAAAATGTACATATTTTAAGCATAATTTGTGTGACTGAATTGGAATCATTATGTACATTAGGCATTCAAACTGCCATTCATCATATACATATGCTATCTACATTGCATATAAAAACTGACACCTGCTCATAATTCAAACAAGTCTATAATGTAAAACAGAACTTTTAACAAAATGAAACAAACGAGAGATGTTCACTCATCATCCCTCCTACAAGAAAGTATGCTAAAAGAGCCATATTGAAGAATGCCTGTAAAATTATTCTTCCTCCTTCAGCTTTGAATATACACTGCTTTAGCAAGTGATGTGTACTTCCCAGAACTTTGGAATAGGTCCAGTAAACAAACCGGGCCTCAGACTTTTTTAAAAACCTGCAATGCTGAAATAAAATGACTCCTCCCAGCACAAATTCAGTTGTTGAAAGAACGTTTAGTCTCATGATAAATCTACAGAAAGGCAATTCTCATAGTTTTGGAGTGGCTGGTTGCCAGTAAAGTCTCCCTAATGGTGGGAAGATGTTTGTGCTTCTCTGAACAGCTCATTTGTCTTATTTTATGAGGTTTTGGCATCAGGATTTTCTACAAGGGGAAAAAATGGTCTCAGGGAATAGATTTAGGATTGCTAACTGATCAGGCAGAGGAAAGGTAAAAAGATGGGGTATGGTTTAGGATGGGTGGCAAAACCAGCAAGGAATAAGGTTTGCCCTTCCCAAACTTGTATATAGAGATACGGGGGGGGGGGGGGGGGGGGGGGGGATCCTAAGCAAATCTACTTAGAAGTTCTATGTTATTCAATAGGACTTACTTCTGGGAAAGGGTTCTAGGACTGTAAGCCATTGTGCTCGGCTCTTTCCCAACCCTGATCATTCAATGTTTTTGGCTTTCTGTGAGGACCAGTGTTCCCTATAAGTTAGTGTGAGCTAGCTCACAGTTTTTTAGCCACTGGATCACACATTTTTGTCTTAGCTCAGGAAAAATGGCCCCAGAGCAAACTAATTTATGTAGTAGCTCACAACTTTAATGCCAGTAGCTCAAAATGGAGCTTCTATACCTATTCCATCTACAGCTGTCTCAACATGGTGAGGTAGTGAAGGGGAAATCTGCACTTGCTGAATTTTTGGCATCCATAAATCTGGCAAAGAAACAGCAGGGGACTTGCCAAGAGACATTACTGTAACCAGACTTTCAAGCTAGAGAAGGGAGATGTGTTTTGAGGGTTGGCATACCAACACTCACCCAACAGGGGGCAGCAGCAGGCAAGTGTAGGGGAGGGGGAGGATTGGAATTAGAGAAAAATAAAGATTAAAACCCCCTGAAGACAAAAGGGTAGAAACTGAACACCCCCCACCCCACGCTGTGTGTTTAGAGAGTTCACAGGAGGGCCAGTTTCGAGGCCTGTGCTAGCTAACCCAATCAGACCTTACTGTAGGATCCAGGCACCCAAAGATTCTTCCAGAATTACAACTGATCTCCAGACAAAAGAGATCAGTTCCCCTGGAGAAAAGGGCTTCTTTGGAGGGTAGACTGGATGGTTGAGGTGCTTCTCTCCACAATGACACCCTCCCCAGGTTCCACCCTCAAATCTCTAGAAATTTCCTAACCTGGAATTGGCAACCCTATTCCTTGTCCAGAGCGGGAGGACCCAAAATGGCTGGCTCCCTTCCCTTGCTGAAACCCAGTCAGACATCTCAATGCGTTCATAGCAAAGGGATGTGAGTCAACTGTGAGCTAGAGAGAAGAGCAGGTTATCTGCAGGTGTCCTTCGACTTAGGGGTTGGCACCCTGCCCACTAGGGTTGCCAAGTCCAATTCAAGAAATATCTGGGGACTTTGGGGGTGGAGCCAGGAGACATTAGGGGTGGAGCCAAGATCAAGGCTGTGACAAGCATAACTGAACTCCAAAGGGAGTTCTGGCCATCACATTTAAAGGGGCGGCATACCTTTTCAATGCCTTCCTTCCATAGGAAATAATGAAAGATAGGGGCACCTTCTTTTGGGGCTCATAGAATCGGACCCCATGGTCCAATCTTTTTGAAACTTGGGGGGTATTTTGGGGAGAGGCATTAGATGCTATACTGAAATTTTGGTGCCTCTACCCCCAAAAAACAGCCCCCTCAGAGCCCCAGATACCCGCAGATCAATTCTCCATGATTTTCTATGGAAATAAGTCTCCACAGGGAATCATGAGTTCCCATCAGACATTTCCCTCCCCTCCCCCCGCTTTCTGACGACTCTGAAGCGGGGGGAGGGCCTCCAAACCGGGGGATCCCCTGCCCCCACCTGGGGATTGGCAACGCTACTGCCCACACACCCTCAGGAAACAGAAAACAAAGGACACTCCCCCCCCCCCCCACTCTTGCCCCACAGCTTCTATGAAAGCAGGAAGTACTTTGCCCTCACTTTCACTTCCTTGGAAGCCACTCTGGGCATATCCAGGCCTGGGTTACTGGTTATGATTTATGCCTCATGGGTTTGCTCTTGGCCTGTGTGGGAGGTGACTTTTAAGAGCTGAGAAATGGGTGGAAGGGCAGGATTCAGTGGAGTGATGAAAATGGGCAGAAATGGGCAGCAATCAGCAGGTATGTCACTTATTCACTCCCAAGCTGCCGGTGCCAACAAAAGCATTACAGTAGTTTCGGCCAAACATGTAAACCTAGTAATTTCCAAGCTGCAGGTGCTGGGGCTGCATGAGTCTTGCTAATATGCAATAAGAGGGAAGTTAATAATTAGAGGCAGCTGTGATCTCAAAGGAGGGGATCAGCAGAGGAGGGTGCCTGTTGTGCCTCTGCATGATTTACTGTAGAACTCTCTTGGTGGCAGGTGATTCCACTATCTCTCTGCCTCAAGTGCAACTGGATCATTCAATCACTCCTGGGACAGAGATGCAGGAGAATTGTGTGTCTTCAAAGGAGAGTGCCTGTTGTGTCCCTATAGGAGTCATGTTCTGGGCTTGCCTCCTTCTAATCAAAAAGTGAGCCTGGAATAGTAGTTCTCACAGAAATATGTCAAAGGACCTAAATGATTTTTCCGAAAGCAAGCAATGTGTACTATTATACCTGAAAAGGTTTAGAGCAGGGATGTCAAACATGTGACCTGGGGGATGTCAAACATCAGGCCCCCGAAAGGCTCCCGAGCAACTGGCTGTCATCTTCTTCCTTCTCCTTCTCTCTTGCTTCCTTCTGAATAACAGCTTGCTTTGCAAGGCTTGCTCAATTGCACAGGAACTACAGAGTAAAACCTCTATTTTCTCCATTGGCTGAGGCTCCTCCCTTGGAGAGGGAGGGGGAGGCAGAGCTTGCTTTGCCAGGCTCTCTCAATCTCACAGCAGAGCTACTGAGCCAAACCGCTCTTCCTTCTATAGGCTGAAGCTCCTCCCCCTCCTGGTCCCCTGGGGAAAGAAGGAAAGAGCCAGAGCTTCCTTTGCCCAGTTCCCTGGATTCCATGGGAGAGATACAAAGAAAGCACCTTTATAACCAATGAGTGCTAATGTTTATGTAGTAGCTTAACTTAAGCATATTTTAAGTTTTTGTTAAAAAAATCTTTAATTATGTTTGCCTGTGTCCTTTATAAAATTTAAATCTCTGCTACCTAATCTTAAATAGGTAAACACATGGGCCGGTCCAACATGGCCCAGCCCGACAAGGTCTCATTTAGGTCAGGTTCGGCCCTCATAAAAAATGAGTTCAACACCCCTGGTTTAGAGGGTCTCCCTCATTTGCTTTTCAGTTAGTGGTGCTTTTTCTTATTGTCTCAGAATTTTCCTTATGCAAAGAGAAAGCTATGAAATAAGTTATATAATTGTATTATCACAATCACAGTAAGTGTGACATAATTATAAGTAATGAAGAAAAGGAAAGGAAAGGTCCCCTGTGCAAGCACCAATTGTTTCTGACTCTGGGGTGACGTTGCTTTTACAACGTTTTCACGGCAGACTTTTTACGGGTGGTTTGCCATTGCCTTCCCCAGTCATCTACGCTTTCCCTACAGCAAGCTGGGTACTCATTTTACCGACCTCGGAAGGATGGAAGGCTGAGTCAACCTCAAGGCAGCTACCTGAAAACCCAGCTTCCGCCAGGGATCGAACTCAGGTTGGGAGCAGAGTTTAGGACTGCAGGACTACAGCTTTAACTCTTTTATAAGTAATGAAACATACATGGAATTAGAAGAGGAATGTGAAAGGCTTCCTTATGGAGTGAGCTGTGGCTCATTTTAATTCCTCAAGTGTTGTGTGTCTCTACTGAAAATCAAAGAGCTAGAATCACATGTAAGTCTGGGAAAGAGGACTTACAGGTTCTCAGATGTGAACTATATTATTTTAATAGGTCCTTTCTATATTATTTTAATAGGTCCTTTCTATATTATTTTAATAGGTCCTTTCTGCAGAGAGCCCAAACCTCTTTATATCCACAGGGGTGGATAGAGCCAGATTTTTTTTTTTTCGCTCCAATTTATGCAATTCTTCTCTTTCCTATAGCCTCCATCCCATTTAGTAGGGGTGCCCAAACTGAGGCTTGGGAGCCACATGTGGCTCTTTTACACATATTGTATGGCTCTGGAAGCCCCCTCTGCCCCATTGGCTGGCTTGGAGAAGGCATTTGTCAGCAACTTGGAGAATGCATTTAAAGTTAAAGTTGCTTTCCTTCTACCTCCAAGTCCCTCCCCCATCTGTTTGCTTTCTTTCCATCCCTTCCTTCCTTTCTTCCTGCTCTCAAACACCTGACATTCATGTCGTGTGGCTCAAACACCTGACATTTATTCTATGTGGATCTTACGTTAAGTTTGGCCACCCCTGCCATATAGTTTTGTCCATGCAGTTTCCACAAGCCCCCGCATAGATTTCTTCATCTTTTCTCGCAGCAGATCCAGCCCCTGATTTGTAGACAATCTCCCATCCACCCAATTTAAGAGACCCAATCTCAACCCTGTTATCTTCAGCAGTCACCTATGTCAAGGTGCATTTAGATTGTTCTCTGAATTTTTAAAAAAACATTTTGGGGGGATGTTCATTCCAAGTGGTTTGAAGTATAATTCTACTTCTGAGACTGACAACTGTTACACAAAAGCCCATAGAGACAATTTTTTTTCATCCAATGATGTGACTTTTATTATACAAAATAAAGTCCTACATAGAAAAAAAAATGCAGCCCAAGCAACTGTTTATCAAAAATATACAATGTTCGACATCAAAAAGATATTTAAAAATATAACTTTTTTTTTAAAGCACATTTAATACAACTAAAGGGGCGGGGGCTATGGAGGTGATTATCTGAAAGTTACTTTATTCTGTCCGAGAGCGCTATGTATCTTTTTTCAGGATTTGACTCCATATATATGACGGTTATCAAAATGCCCCACCTCAAAAGCAACTGCACCTTAGAAGTGGTATCGATTTATACCTTTTCCTACTCATAAGGCACACAGTGCAGATAAATAATAGCCCTTTAGCTCACTCACAGATGGAACTCCAGGAACTGAATTTTCATATCACCTCACATCCCTTGCAATTCAACGTGTCAGTCAATTCACACATCCAGGGAGAAATTAGACATGGCGCCGAATTTCATTTTCACTGAAAAGTTCAGTCAAGAACTGAAGTGAGGCAGGGTGGTGCAGCTTAACTTCTTTGTCCCCTAAAAATAGCAAACCTTCCCCTTCCAATTTGCTCTCCCACCCATGAGGAAAAAGCTATCATGGCCACTCTGTTCATGAGGAGAAAAGCAGCTTGGGCAGGGGGGTGGAATCTGAGCTGAAAAACAAGTGGAAGGGAGAAGGTGGAACAATGGCTCTCCATGCCTGTTCCGCTCAGTCTGGCAGCTTGCCAAGGAAATTTTTTGTTTAAAAAATGGAGAAGGAAAACCCCAAACTCCACGTGGCTTCTTGTCTGCCACGTAGGGTTGCCAGGTCCAGTTCAAGAAATATCTGGGGGCTTTAGGGGTGGAGCCAGGAGACTGTGGGGGTGGAGCCAGGAGCAAGGTTGTGACAAGCATAATTGAACTCCAAAGGGCGTTCTGGCCATCTCATTTAAAGAGGCCGCACACCCTTTAAATGCCTTTCCTCCATTGGAAATAATGAAGGATAGGGGGCACCTTTTTGGGGGGCTCATTGAATTGGACCCCCCAGTTCAGGCCTTAAAATCAGCGGAGCTCACAGGAGCCCAGCTCCTGAACCTTTCTGATGGTTCCCCCTCCTCCTTCCCATCCACCTACCTTGTCCATTGAATAGTAGGTGCAGCTGCATAACAATCCCTGGATGAGCTCCGCCACCTATTTTTTTCAAAATGACCCCTGCCCTAGTCTAACCTTTTTGAAACTTGGAGGGTCTTTTGAGGAGAGGCATTGGATGCTATGCTGCAAATTTAGTGCCTCTACCTCAAAACACAGCCCCCCCCCCCAGAGCCCAAGATACCCATGGATCAATTCTCCATTATACCCTATGGGAATCGGTCTCCATAGGGAAAAATGGAGTGCCCAGCAGACATTTCCCTACTCCCCTCCTACTTTCTGATGACCCTGAAGCGGGGGAGGGTCTCCAAACCAGGGGATCCCCTGCCTCCACCTAGGGATTGGCAACCCTACTGCCATGAGGTGGCAAGCACTGAGGGTATGGCAATCAAGTCTTGAGGAAACTGTGACATATATATGAGAATCAGCCCCTTGATGATGTGATCTGACTGAGAAACACTGGACCGGAGGTGATGAGGAGATAAGAAATTTCTGATTGTGTCATAAGATCTATGAAACCAATCTGTGGGGCCTGATCTGTGGTGGCCCCACTCACACATGAAAAAGAAAGCATTGCTTGGTATGAGCAAGTGCCTGTGAACAGGCCTTGAAGCCAGTGGTACTTACCATCTGGCGGCCATTCGATTTTGAAGTGACCTGAAAACTTGTATCTGATAGGGTTGCTAGCTCCAAGTTGGGAAATACCTGGAAATATAGGGGGTGGAGTCTGAGGAGGGTGGGGTTTGGAGAGTGGAGGGACTTCAACAGGGCATAAAGCCATAGAATCATCCACCTTCCAAAGCAGCCATTTTCTCCAGGTGAACTGATCTCGGTTGCCTGGAGATCAGTCATCATCCCAGGAGATTTCCAGCTACCACCTGGAGATTGGCAACCTTAATCTGCAACAAGACACCTCTTGATGTTCCTGACCATCGGATGATCAATATTTATTCTTAACGGGTTGGGGGATTATTTTTGCTCTCAGTTGTACTGCTATCTGATTAATCATTATTAACCATCAAATGTGCATAGCACTTTACAGAGTATGTCTGTTCATAAATGACTCATCCCTTGGGAATATTCTTATACACTTTCAGTATATCTTCAGAGCTTTGCAAAACCTTAGAAATGCAAAATAAGTTACATCTGGTTGTTCTTCATTAAATAGGACATAAATAAACTTTCCTGTATGGTATAAATAACAGCCCAATATATACAAAGATATCACACACATGATCATAGCTATACCCAACCAAAGTTAAAGCACTTTGAGGTCTACTGGACTTTTCCTCCGAAATCAAAGAACTACACATAGCACAAAGGTTAAGAGCAAAGCCAGGGATCCAAGTGGTCTTGCTGGATACGCAAGCCTCCCAAAGTAAAGTCAGACATCATAACAATCGTTTATCAACCACTACGTGAAGCTGGATTTGCAGCTGAATTGACAGACATGCATTCTAGCCAGTTAGATTCCGGCTGCCTTACTCGCTCCTCCCAAACTGTAGGAAAGCAGTCTTTTTAAAGTATTCCAATTTCTTAACATTCCAACATATACCTGTATATTCTCCTCTTGATTAATTTTTTAAAGGAAAAGAGTTCGGTTTCATTGAAATTGTCCAGCCGCTCCAGGGGTTAAGGAGGAGGAGCCTCAGTGATTTAGCAGCCAATTAACTTCAGCTGCAAACTTGCAAAAGTTGGGGTTTCCTTCAGGATCAAAATTTACCCTGGAGAAGAACAAGTGCATTTGGATTCCAGATCCCTTGCTAAATACATACTATACTACCATTCCTAGACTCCCTCTTCCCACTCCTGTTTTGCCCTCTACTCTGCCTAGGTTTGCCAAGAGACCTAGAGGAAAAATATCCTACCACTTTTATGGTGGAAAGTGCCATTAAGCCACAGGCAACTTACAGTGAACCCATGGGGTTTGGACAGCAAGAGACGACAAAGAAGACCGTAGATTTATACTCTGCCATTCTCTCTGAATCAGAGTCTCAGAGCAGCTTACAATCTCCTTTATCTTCTTCCCCCCACAACAGACACCCTGTGAGGTGGAGAGCTCTCACAGCAGCTGCCCTTTCAAGCTGCCCTTTCAAGGCCATTTCAGCAGCTGCAAGTGGAGGAGTGGGGAATCAAACCCAGTTCTCCCAGATAGTAGTCCACACACTTAACCACTACACCAAACTGGTTGGCCATTGGTGGCTGGCCATTGCCTGCCTCTGCAGAGCAACCCTGGACTTCCTTCGTGGCCTCCTATCCAAGTGCTAACCAGGGCTAATTCTCCTTAGCTTCTGAAATCTGAGAAGATTGGGCTAGCAGTCTCAGTTTTTCCACCTTTAACATAGGCCTAATGTCTCAAAATAGGCAGCTTTTCATGGCATCAGTTAAATAACATCACCTGGTAAATAACGTTCCTTTAAGCCTCTGCTAAAGTGGCAGGACATTTTCCTCTCCAGAGAGTTGGCAAACCTCAGTACCCATCCGGATTTTGCTCACAGAAGGTCAGCGTTCAGATCTTTAAAAGCAACAATGGAAGTCTGTCACGGAAAAAGGAATCTTAGAAATCTCCACCTTTGTACCACCAAAGGAAATGCCGTTCCGTCAAAGAAGCTGCCTGCTTGAAATTATCGCATGATATCTGCCTTGAACGTGTGGGTTCCCCTCAACAACCTATGGTGAGAAGCTGGGCATGGGGAATTTCTTTGTGAGGCGAGCAAAGTCTTTCACTGTCCGGTCGACCCATTCTTTGTACCTGAGGCAGACTATGTACCCCCGAACTTTCTTCTCGAAGCTGTTGGCTCCAGCTGCCTGCAACGTGAGAGTGTCCTCAGTCCTGGTGCTGAGTGGGAACTGTAAGGCCATCATGATGGAAGTCAAGTTGCTGAGCAGGCCTTTGATATGCAGCTGGGTGACTTTCAACATCTCCAGCAGGTCCTCTTTGTCAGGGCTGAGCTCCATCTGGTCATTCCTGATCAGCAGAAGGAACTTGAAGAACTCCTTGTAGGTCTTGTAGTTCTGGCTGAGGCGGTCACAGTCGCTGAGGTTACACCACACGAGGAAGGGAATGTCAGCTGACGGCACCCCTTCGTAACCGATCTTTTGGGCACTGAAGTCAGGGTCGCTAAATGGGCTGCCTTGGTGAATCAACTGGGAAACAGGAGAGAGAAACATACAACCGAGTGAGTATGTGGAGGGAAAGCAGACAGAAACCCAACAGGCCCACCTGATGTGGTCCAGCACCTCCATATCTCAATCTCCACACCTTTGAGAATTCCTCTCATGAAACCTATGAATATAGGTCTGGCTTTTTTTGAGTAGGAACACAGTTCCGGCTGGCTTGGCATCTGGGGTGTGTGGCCTAATATGCAAATGAGTTCCTGCTGGGCTTTTTCTACCCAAAAAAGAGAACCCTGAATATAAGAATTACGTTGTGCGATCAAAACAGGGTAATTTTTTTCTCCCTCTCCCAAAACACTAGAGGGCATCCAATGAAGCCGATAAGCAGTAGGTTCTGGTTGGAAAAAAGGAAAAAATTCTTTACAAGAGCGATTAAAAGGTGGAATTTGCTACCAGAGGATGTAGTGATGGTCACAGGCATAGACAGCTTTTTAAAAGTTTTCAATAGATTCGTGGAGGACATGTCTAGCAGTGGCTACTAACCATTGTGACTAATGGGAACCTCTGAATCCCTGTGACAGGAGGCAACATCAGGGGAAGGCCTCAGCCTCTATGCCCTGTTGTTGGCTGTCCAGAGAAACTGGACAGGATGCTGGACTAGGTGGACCACTGGTTTGATCCAGCAGGGCTCTTCCTATGTTCTTAAATCCCTCTGCTTCTTCAGAAGGGGCCAGGCATGATGAAGAGAGACAGTGTGGCCTTATGGCTAGGGAGACCTGGGTTTGTGTCCCCACTCAGCTGTCAAACTCACTGGGATACTTTGGAGCAGGCACTTTTCTCTCTTCCGACCTGCCTTCTGGTAAGGATAACGCAGGGGAGGGGAGGGGTGCGATGCAGCCTTCCCTGAACTCCTTAGAGAAAGGGTAAGGCTGTGGCTGATATCAGGACAGTCAGAATTCCTTTATGGTTTATCTTCAGGATATGGTCATCTGCCAGATGTTTCTACAGAGGGAGGTTTCAGTGGCTCAGAGCCATTCGCAGAGTTGAATCTGCCCTACATTTGTTTAAGCCTTTTTCAAAGGCCATCACAATATCACAGGGCAGCAAAACGCATGATGGAATGTTTCCTTGTTGGACTCAAAAGCCAGACAGTTTCACTGGAGAAACCATAGCTGTAGAATTGGGGCATCCAACACGTTGCCCACGGACACCCTGGCACCTGCCAATACCTTTCCTGGCACCTGCCATAGGGCTCTAGGTTCAGCAATACCTAGAGGTTTGAGGCTGGAGGCTGGGAGCGGGGGGCTTTGGGAAGGAGGGCCCTCAGTAGGGTATAATGCATGTGGTCCACCTTCCAGAGCAGCCATTTTCTCCAGAAGTGGAACGATGCTTTAATTTATGTATTATTTATTTATTATTTATTTATTTAGGCTGTCTGGAACTGTAATTCTGGGAGATCTCAAGTCCCCGGCCTGCCAAGTGTTTTCAGCAGGGCTTTTTTGAACAGAAATGCAGAGGAATGCAGTTCCGGCTGGCTTGGCATCATGAGGTGTGGCCTAATATCCAAATGAGTTCCTGCTGTGCCTTTTCTTTTTAAAAAGTCCTGTGTGAAACAATGGTGATGTCAGGAGGTGTGGCCTAATATGCAAATGAGTCCCTGCTGGGCTTTTTCTGCAAAGAAGCCCTGGGTGAAACAATGGTGATGACAGGGGATGTGTCCTAATATGCAAATAAGTTCCTGCTGGGCTATTCCTACAAAAAAGCCCTGGTTTTTAGAAAGTGGGGGGAGGTCAGGGAAAACTTTTGCCCAGCAGGGCTTCTGATTAGCCCCTGAAGATCTGACTGACTGGGCAGATTTAAAAAAAAAACTATTGCTTTGGCAGCAGCGGCCGCCATAGCAGAAGGATCTTCACTGTGTGACCAAAGGTCAGCCTCAGCAAGAAAATACCTTCAACCATTTGTTCCTTTCAAAAGGCCTCCTGTAAAGCAGAGCATCTCACTGAAATGTTGAAGAGCTACAATTAAGAGTTCTGCATAACCTCACTCCCTGACACGTGGGGTTGGCTCCGCCTCCTGCAGCCGCCATTTTTGCAATTGTGCCCACCACTACTTGTTAGCATTCCAAAGGTGCCTGCAGGCTCCAAAAAAGATCGGGGACCCCTGCTGCAGAGCTTAGAGAAAGAAAGGAGATAAGCAATCAATCTCTGTGTGCGCTTCATTTACTCTGTTCTCCCTTCCAGCTGGGAAAGGCCGTACCTGTCGAATTTCTGTACAGGAATCTACCAGGAAAACAACCGTGGTAAATGTATTCCATGCCTCCTTCCCAAGTCCATGGGAGGATTTCATATATTAGAGGCAGCCCTCAGTAAGGGTTCCCAGGTGCCCCATAGCTACCAGCAGGGGATGGGGAGACAGGGCTGCCAGATCCAGGTTGGGAAACTTCTGGTGATTGGGGATGCAGCCTGGGTGGGGCACAATGCCACAAAGTCCACCTTTCACCACATCCATTGTCTCCAGGGGAGGTGATTTCTATAGTTGGGAGATGAGCTGTAATTCCAAGGGATCCCCAGGTCCCTCCTGGACGCTGGCATCCCTATGACAGTACCTGATCTGTACTTGGGCCCAGGGGGGGGCACTGGGAAATGTACCCTTCTGCCGTCACCTCTCAATAATTCCAGGGGCGGCGCCCACTCGGCCCTTCCTCCGTTCGGAATCCACGGGCAGAGAAACGGGCCTCTTGTTTCCCAGACTAATGAACCGTAATTCCACCTCAGTGAAGTTTCTCCTTGAGGTGGGTGCCGGTCGGGCAGCTTGGCCGCCTGCCCAGGTATGGGCAGGGATGACCTCATTTACATCTGGCATCTTATGCCCGGGCAGGCGGGGGGAAGTGGAGCCTGCAAATATCTGGGCATGCAGCCACCGACTGCAGAATAGGGATACAGTCCTAGGAGCATTCCTGGCAGAGCCCTGGAGGCCTCTGCTGTTGATCCCAATTTGGGAGGGGGCCACAAGGGAGGGACCTCCTCTCCCTCGATCATATTGCAGAGGCATTCCAGTTGGGGAACAAAGGCGCTACGGTGGGCAGTCTGGCATGCTGTTTCCTGTTGCTGGGACAGGTTTGCTCTGGTTCAGGTAGGGAATGAAGGCAGGGACACGGTGGGGTCAGCAAGGCTACGGGTCCTTATCCGGGAGTGTTATTTTCCCCCGGAGTCTTGCAATGCAGTATGTTTGCAGAGTGCCCAATCACAAGGTGGGGGCTGGAGCAGTGTTGCCAGCCTCCAGGTGGGCTAACAACATAAACCCAAAGGTTTATGACCCAAATTACAACAACATATGACCCAAATCACAACAAGAATCAGGGCTTTTTTTGTAGCAGGAACTCCTTTGCATATTAGGCCATCCCCACCCTCAAGGTATAGCCAATCCTCCTGGAGCTTACAGGGCTCTTGATACAGGGCCTACTGTAAGCTCTAGGCAGATTGGCTATACCATGAGGGTGGGGATGGCCTAATATGCAAAGGAGTTCCTGCTAAAAAAAAAAGCCCTGATAATAATAAACATACATTTATTACAAGAAAGACAGGCAACTACTACAATCCTCAGTCTATGGCCACTGAAACATTGGAGCCTAGAGATCTGCTTTCACAGTGGGTTTCCAGGCTACAGAGATCGCTTCCCCTGGAGAAAATGGCTGCTTTGGAGGGTGGACTCTAAGGCATTTACTCAGATGAGTTCCCTCCTTTCCTCAAATCCTGCTTTCTCCAGGCACCAACCCACAAATCTCCAGGTATTTCACAACAAAGAGCTGGCATCTCTGGGCCTGATCGCCGCACAATAGAGACCCAAGGTCCCCTGGAGGAATAGCAGCTTTGGGAGATAGGGTGGATGGTTGCCAAGCCTCCAGGTGGGGCCTGGAGATATCCAGGGCTTTTTATTTGTAGGGGAAAAGCCCAGCAGGAACTCATTCGCATATTAGGTCACACACATCCCCCCCCCTCATGTCACTATTGTTTCACCACAGGGCTTTTTTGTTTAAAAAGCCCAGCAGGTATTTGCATATTGGACCACACCCCCTGATGCCAAGTCAGCCAAAAGTGTGTTCCTGTGCATTCCTGCTCAAAAAAAGCCCTGCAGATCTCCCACTTTTACAACTGATCTCCAGCTGGCAGAGATAAGCTCTCTTGGAGAAAATGGCTGCTCAGAAGGGTGAACTCTATGGCCTTGTGCCATGCTGAGGCCCCTCCCGTCACCAAACCCAACCCTCTCCTAGCTCCACCCTCAAAGTCTCCAGGTATTCCCCAACGCAGACCTGACAACGTTAACAGGATGCATGATATCTAGGGTTGCCAGTGAGAGAAGTCGAGGGTTTTGACATTATGGCAAAATGTGACATCTCTCCTAATAAGAAACTGGAAGTGACATCATTGCAATGCTTTCAGATTCACCCAAAGCTCTATGGTCAAACCATAGAGTTTTGAGTGACTCTTTTGAGTGAATTCTGGTACGAAAGCAGAAGTGATGTCACCATGTTGGGGTGACACTTTGTCACCCCAACATGGTGACATCACTTCTGCTTTCGTACCAGAAGTGATGTCACACATCTTTGCTAATGCAAATCCTCCCATTTTCCACCCACCAGCAGCCTAATGAGCAGTGCTGGGGAATGGGGAGCCAAGCCAGGAGGTTTCCCGCTGGAGCTGGAGACCTGGCCTCCCTTACATGCCCTTTCCCCAAACTCTGCCCTCTAAAAGTACCTCCCCCAAATCTCCAGGAATTTCCAAGATGGAGTAGGCAACTTTACTTGCTTGGTTAAAAGCCTAGAGGTTTGTGCGCTGCATGCATCTGGTTGTAGATACAGGCCCTTTCCAGGAGGGAAGCCAACCTCCTGGTGGTGGCAGGAGATCTCCTGGGATGACTGATCTCCCAGCGACAGAGATCAGTTCCCCTGAAGAAAATGGCCATTTTGGAAGGTGACCTCTGTGGCATTATACCCCACTGAAGTCCCCTCTTCTCCAAATCCTACCCTTCTCAGGCGCCACCCCCAAAATCTCCAGGTATTTCTCAACCCAGATCTGGCAACCCCGGGGCAAGCCAAGTCCTGCAAGGCATAGCCTCCTATGGAAGGTGGAGGGTGGCCCTTATGTGCACATACAAAGCTGAGGTCTAGTGAGTCAGACACTTGCTCCATCCATTATCATTATCATCCATTATCATGGCTCTTTCACACTTATTGTGTGGCTCTTGAAGCCCCCATAGGGTTGCCAAGTACAATTCAAGAAATATTTGGGGACTTTGCAGGTGGAGCCAGGAGAATTTGGGGTGGAGCCAGAAGCAAGGTTGTGACAAGCATAAATAATTGAACTCCAAAGGGAGTTCTGGCCATCAAATTTAAAGGGACCACACACCATTTAAATGCCTTCACTCCATTGGAAATAATGGATAGGGGCACCTTCTTTTGGGGCTCATAGAATTGGACCCTCTGGTCCAATCTTTTTGAAACTTGGAGAGTCTTTTGAGGAGAGGCACTGGATGCCATGCTGCAAATGTGGTGCCTCTACCTAAAAAAACAGCCCCCCAGAGCCCCAGATACCTGCAGATTAATTCTCTATTATATTGTATGTGAATCAGTCTCCATAGTGAATAGTGGAGTGCCAAGCAGACGTTTGCCCTCCCCACCCCCTGCTTTGTGATCACCCTGAAGTGGGGGGAGGGCCTCCAAACTGGGGGATCCCCTGCCCCCACCTGGGGATTGGACAAACTGGAAACTGCCGTGTACTGATTAGCAAACACTAGAAATAAACCACTGCTTTTTTATGTTGCAAATAATTACTTAAGTAATTTCTTTCATAATGATGCAATTATATTATTATCATCACAAACCAGAATTCATTAAATGTCCATAGAAAAATCAAGAAATCATTTCTGACCACTCTTGTAAGGTTGTACTTTCAAAATCAGAATGTTATTTCACATCACTCTTGTAAGGTAGTACTTTGCAGTCCGCTGTCTCAGTTCTCCTTTGCTTGAAAGACGTAGATAGTACCACACTTGTATATGATTCCTCCTATGGGTAGCAGACCAAAGTCTGGCAGGTTTGGCGGCTACACAGGTCCTAGGTTCAGTTCTGTGTTTCGTTCACCTCCCACTGGCCGCTTTCTTTTAGCTTTGGAACCCGCGCTAAAGGCAATTGCTCACACGTTACAATACAATGTTACGAATTTGTACAAGCTGCAAAGTAACACTGTCTTGTAACATGTGAGCAATTGCCTTTAGCACGGGTTCCAAAGCTAAAAGAAAGCGGCCAGTGGGAGGTGAACGAAACACAGAACTGAACCCAGGACCTGTGTAGCCGCCGCACCTGCCAGACTTCGGTCTGCAACCCACAGGAGGCATCATATACAAGCGTGGTGCTGTCTACGTCTTTCAAGCAAAGGAGAACTGAGACAGTGGACTGTAAAGTGCTACCCCACAAGAGTGATGTGAAATAACATTCTGATTTTGAAAGTACTACCTTAGAAGAAGATATTGGATTTATATCCCGCCCTCCACTCCGAAGAGTCTCAGAGCGGCTCACAATCTCCTTTACCTTCCTCCCCTGCAACAGACACCCTGTGAGGTGGGTGGGGCTGAGAGGGCTCTCCCAGCAGCTGCCCTTTCAAGGACAATCTCTGCCAGAGCTATGGCTGACCCAAGGCCATGCTAGCAGGTGCAAGTGGAGGAGTGGGGAATCAAACTTGGTTCTCCCAGATAAGAGTCCGCACACTTAACCAATACACCAAACTGGCTCTCTTACAAGAGTGGTGTGAAATAACTTTTTGATTTTTCTATGGACATTTAATGAACTTTGGTTTGTGATGATGATAATAATATAATTGTATCATTACGAAAGAAATTGCTTAAGCATTTATTTTCAACATAAAAAAGCAGTGGTTTATTGCTAGTGTTTGCCCACCGGGGGATTTCCCCTTGCGCTAAGACCCCAGCGCTTGCAAAAACCTTCCGGTAGATCCTAGCCAGCCTCTCGGGTCACCTTTGACACAGTAGAACAGTTATGCCGAGAGGGACCAACATTCTCACCGAGGTGACTCACAGAAGCTTGAACTTCTCAGAACTGTTTGCACGAGGCCCAGCCTCTGGTACTCACATAGGTGTGCAAAAGCTCTGAGCTGTTGAGTTGCATGTGGTGGACGAGGTTGAAGGTCTGGGCGATGACGGCAGCGGCTCTGGAAAGATCCGGGTCGGGGGAGACCATGTGCAGCCAGAGGGCCCAGAGCACCAGGGCGCTTCTGCCTGAGAAGGGATGAAAGGAGCCGGTTGCTAAAGATCAGGATTCCCACATCCTGCTGCTGGGGATGTCGCAACGGGTTTTGGCAGCGGCTGCTCCTTGTTCACGGTCTAATCTTCTTAACCACAGAAATTGGGACTGGACTGGTTTGAGGTTTGGAGGAACCCACAGGCAATTACCCCAGGGAAGAACATCCTCCTAAGCACACCTTCCTTTGTTCAGCTAACGGATTTAATCAGAATCCTCGTCACCACAGACTCATTGCAAATCCTGATGGGTCTCCATGGTAAGAGATGAGCAGGGAGGATTGTCAGGTCCAATTCAAGAAATATCTGGGGGCTTTGGGGGTGGAGCCAGGAGACACTGCGGGTGGAGCCAGGAGCAAGGTTGTGACAAGCATAACTGAACTCCAAAGGGAGTTCTGGCCATCACATTTAAAGGGACCGCACACCTTTTAAATGCCTTCCCTCCACTGGAAATAGCGAAGGATAGGGGCACCTTCTTTGGGGGCTCATAGAATCGGATCCCCTGGTCCAATCCTTTTGAAACTTGGAGGATGTTTTGAGGAGAGAGATTGGATGCTATGCTGCAAATTTGGTGCCTCTATCTCAGAAAATAGCTCCCCCCAGAGCCCCAGATACCCGCAGATCAATTCTCAATTATACCCTATGGGAATTGGTCTCCATAAGGAATAATGGAGTGCCCAGCAGACGCCCCACACACACACTTTCTGATGACCTTGAAGCAGCGGGAGGGCCTCCAAACCGGGGGATCCCTGGCGCTCACCTGGAAATTGGCAACCCTATGAGCAGAGAGGGTTTGCCATTGCCTTCCTCTCTGTAGCTACCCAGGTCTTCCTCAGTGGTCTCCCATCCAAGCACTAACTGTGGCCCACCCTAATCGTTTTAGAGCTAGTCTGGACTATTCAGGCTGCTATTAATTAATTTTCCCCCCTTGTTTGAACCTCTTCTGCATCCCTGAGTTCAGTGCCCAATTGGCAGGTAGACACGGGACGGCTCATTGATACACTATGATGTGTGTGTGGGGGGGGTCCTCAAGCTTTTTGGAGGGGGGTATTTTTGTGTTTATATTTGCAGGTGTGTATGTGTGAGGTGCACCTGGAAGTCATGGCCACCTCTGGTGACTGACCCCTACTGGGGACCAGGAGGATATTCAAGGAGACGGCTGAATAAAACCTGCCCCTGTCTTCACGACTGCTGGTATTCCAAGGAAGTCTCCCATCCAAGTAATTGCCAGAGTCGCCCCTGCTTAGCTTCTGAGATCTGACAAGATCGGCCTTGCCAGGTCAGGGGGGTCCCCAATCTTTTTGAGCCTATAGGCACCTTTGGAATGGTGACACAGGGTGGTGGGCACAGCTAGGGGGGTGAAGCCCCTCCCCCAACACAGAGGGAGCCCGAGTGCAGGGGAAATGTTGGGTAATTGAAAAAATGCACTGGGAAAGTGGAGTAAGGGAGAACAAAACACTGTAGTGGCAGGCGTAGCTGAAACAAGGCTCTTCCGATCTTCACAGCCAATCAGAAGTCCTTGCTGGTCAAGGGCAGGGCTTTTTTTGTAGCAGGAACTCCTTTGCCTATTAGGCCACACACCCCTGATGTAACCAATCTTCCTGGATCTTACAGTAGGTCCTGTAAGAAGAGCCCTGTAAGCTCCAGGAGGATTGGCTACATAAGAGGGGTGTGGCCTAATATGCAAAGGAGTTCCTGCTACAAAAAAAAGCCCTGCATACAAATAGTTCATTTTTTGCCTGTACATTTGGGCAATGCCAGCTGTCTCACTCTTGAAGCCTGGTCAAGGACCTCATGTGTCCACACCCACTTTCTAAAAACCTCTAGTGCAGGGGTGGCCAACGTTAGCTCTTCAGATGTTTTTTGCCTACAACTCCCATCAGCCCCAGCCATTGGCCATACTGGCTGGGGCTAGGCTTCCCAATCCCCAGGTCCCAGCGGGGGATCCCCTGGTTTTACAAGCTTCCCCCCTCCCCCAGCCAGCTGGCCGGCGGGGGAAGCTCCACCCCCACGGCCATTATGCACCTCCAGGAACGATTTCCATAGGGAATGATGGGGAATTGATCCGCGGGTGTCAGGGGCTCTGGGGGGGGCTGTTTTTTGAGATAGAGGTGCCAAATTTTCCGTATAGCATCTAGTGCCTCTCCCCAAAATACCTCCCAAGTTTCAAAAGGATTGGACCAGGGGGTCCAATTCTATGAGCCCCAACAGAAGGTGCCCCTATCCTTCATTATTTTCTATGGAAGGAAGGCATTCTAAAAGGTGTGCTGTCCCTTTAAATGTGATGGCCAGAACTCCCTTGGAGTTCAATTATGCTTGTCACACCCTTGCTCCTGGCTCTGCCCCAAAGTCTCCTGGCTCCACCCCCAAAGTCTCCTGGCTCCACCCCCAAAGTCCCCAGATATTTCTTGAATTGGACTTGGCAACCCTAGCTGGGGCTGATGGGAGTTGTAGGCAAAAAACATCTGGAGAGTTAACGTTGGCTAGTGGGCCCCAAGCAGGGCTTTTTAAAAGCAGGAACGCACAGGAACACAGTTCCTGCTTGGAATCAGGGTGCAAATGGGGTCTAATGTGCAAATGAGTTCCTGCTGAAACAATGGTGACACCAGGGGGTGTGACCTAATATGCAAATGAGCTCTTGCTGGGCTTTTTCTATTTAAAAAAAGCCCTGGCCCCAGGGAAAGATATCAGCAGGGAACCCTGCCCTAGGATCTGCAGAACTGTTATTTATTTACAACACGTGTAAAGAAAAGAAAAGAAACTCATCCTAAGGATGCTTCCCTGGGAGTCAGCTCCCTCAGATAGACCACCTAAGTAGGATTCTGAGTAGAGTTGCTTAAGATGGCACTGTTAGTTTCTTCTGGGCAGATAGAAACGTTTTCACAATGTTTATGGGTAGCCTGGAGACGATGAGATGGACAGGAACACTGGATTGACCAAGCTTCAAGTGTGAGACAGCTGGCATTGCCCAAATGTACAAGCAAAAAATGAACTATTTGTATACAGGGCTTTTTTGTTTTTTTGTAGCAGGAACTCCTTTGCCTAGCAGACCACACCTTCCCTGATGCAGCCAATCCTCCTGGCGCTTTCAGGGCTCTTAGTACAGGGCCTACTGTACTCCAGGGTGATTGGCTACATCAAGGAGGTGTGGCCTAATATGCAAAGATGTTCCTGCTACAAAAAAAGCCCTGTTTGTATGATTTATGAACACAGAATTGAATGGGCAGCCCACGGCAGGCAACCTCCCCAACACCCAGCACCCAAAAAGCTGGCACCAATTGCCTGCCCCTCAATCTGGTGACATGCTGACCCTTGAACTCATCACCATGCAGCCCAGACACCCTTCATTGCCCATCCACCAGCCCCATCATGTGGCAGCAAGAGACAGTTCTCGGCAGGCAGTGGGTTCATGCCTGGCTTTCATTTCTAATTCTTTGTTTTACTAACATAGGGAAGGAGGAGGTTCACTTGGATTTTCTCCTTCGACATGTCTTGGGTCATCTCGGGCAGTGCAAACCTAAAGAGAGTTACACCCTTCTAATTCCATTGAAATCCGAGGGCTTCCATGGGTGTGACTCTATTTATGATTGCACTGTAAATCAGAGCAGAGAATCCACGTATTAGGGATGTAGCACGTGAATCTGTCAACATAAATGTTTGGCACAAGTCATGAACCTCTGTAAAGCCTCCCACTAGCAGAAAATCTACTCCCCACCCCACCCCCAAAATTAATTCTTCAAGCTTTGGACAAAAAATTCCACTTACCCAAAGGGAAAGTCATGGCTACTTCAGTTTGATGAGAACTTTCAACGTCGGTAGGGATGAGGGCTTCTCTTTGTTGCCCCCCAATGGATGATGAAGGTATCTCACCTTCCAGCAACGTTCTAATGCTGCCCCCAAGTGGAGGATGAGGATATCTCTCAACCTTGTTGAATTCCTTCTCTGGTTCCTGAACAAATGATGCTGAGCTCACCTTCCCTTAACTCCTCTCTCTGTGCGATCCTCTCTTCCTTGTAGGCTGTTGCCCTGGCTGGTATTTGAGCCCCAGTCAGAGGCTCCTTTATAGCCAGACAAGGTGCTCTCCCCATCTTCTGTAATTCCCCAGCTCTCCTCCCCTCCTCTTGGTGGCAAACACCTCCTCCAGAAAGGGGGAAATAAAGCATCAGCCTTGTTTCCTGGAGTCTGTTCCCAAGAAGACACCAGTTAGGGGATGTGAGGGAGGGCAAAAAGGGGTGGGGTCGATTGTGAAATCGGTTCTATTTCCTGCACAGGAGAAAAGAAAGAAAAAGAAAAGAAGGCACTGGAGAAGGGCTGCAAGGAGCCACCAGAGGATTTCGTTTCTAAAATGTTCAGAGTTGTCAGCGTGCCAGGATTGGAATGGTCCAGGCAGCAAAACTGTGTTCTGTCAGGTAACCAGTATGGGGAGGCTGAAAAGTTAGCGCTGTTTCAAAACTCATCCACCCTGGCTCCACCCCTTGGCTCTCTGGATTCCGGTTGGCTGTGGCTTCTTACTTAGGGATGCCAACCTCCAGGTTGGGCCTGGAGATCTCCCAGAATTACAACTGATCTCCAGAGGACACAGATCAGCTACCTTGGAGAAAGTTATTGCTTTGGAAGGTGGATTGTGTGGCATTATACCCTACTGAGGTCCCTTCTCTCTTCAGATCCCACCCTCCCCAGGCTGCACCCTCAAATCTCCAGGAATTTCCCAACCTGGAGTTGGCAGCTGTACACTGTTTACTGCTTCAGTTCCTGAGTGTATCCCTTGGGGCTGCCTAGCAGTCCTGGAAAACAAAAAATGTATTCCAAATGTATTCCTCCCTTCCAAAATGTATCCTTCCTTCCTTCCTTCCTTCCTTCCTTCCTTCCTTCCTTCCTTCCTTCCTTCCTTCCTTCCTTCCTTCCTTCCTTCCTTCCTTCCTTTCCTCCCTCCCTCCCTCCCTCCCTTCCTTCCTTGCTTCCATCCTTCCTTGCCAGGGAGCGGAAACAGTTGGAGCCACTATTCTCATTGTTCAACTGTTCTTTTCTCTACCCCACATCTCAGCCTAGGGTTTTTGCAGCAGGGCCCATACCAGAACAGATGGCACTGGGGCATCTGTGTTCTAGCCAGTGTTCCTTCTAAGCCAAGTTAGTGTGAGCTAGCTCACAGATTTTTAGCCTCCAGCTCACACATTTTTATCTTGGCTCAGGAAGGATGACCCCAGAGCACACTATTTTATGCAGCAGCTCACAACTTTAAATACCAGTAGCTCACAAAGTAGAATTTCTGGTCACAAGAGCCCACAGCTTAGAGGGAACATAGCTCACCTTTATCCAGACAAGCCCACTGAATGGTTTGGGGCACTCCGGATATGGCTCAAGAAAGATACCAAGAGCTTGCTATTCATTGACGAACACATTTCCCACCAGCTTCCAATCCAAGATAAGAGGGAAGAAGGGAGGATTCCTGAGCTACCCAGGAGAGGAGATGATAAACCCAAAGAATGGGGCTGAGTCACTGGGAGGGGCACAGAGTCACAATCCCCAGAGGAAACAGCTGCTTGGAGGGTGGACTCTTATGGCACCATGCCCTGTTGATGTCCCCCCCCCCGCTCCAAAAAACCCCCTCCATCTTCTAATATCCAAGAATTTCCCAACCTAGAGTTGGCACCTCTGTCCCCCACTTAGGAAAAAGATGGGGTGTGATTTTTTTTTTAATTAAAAAATAATTAAATAAATAAAAACAGACCTCATTTTGGGCAGGAACTCACAGAAACAGAGCTTCAGAACGTCTAAATTTTATTGTGTTCTTTCTTTCTTACCTCCCCCCCCCCCACAAAAAAAACCCCTCGCTTCTGGGCTCCATTGTTCAAACTCCCTCCAAGAATTCTGCTGAAGTCTAAGATCTGACAAACTTTCTAGCATTATTTCCCACAAAAAATGGGGAAAGAACCAAAACGTATCAAGCAGACAGATGGAAATCTTCCTCACGCCACTGTGGACCGCACAGGAGAAAGTCATTTAAAAAGTAGGAGGGGAGTAAAGTTTTATGATGGCAATTACAATTCAAGAAGCGTTTTAAGGTAGATGCTGAGCTGATATAATTGAGTCCACCTTCCGGTGATGTCTGGGGTGTGTGGCATGTGCAAATGAGTTGTGCTAATGAGCTCAGGCACCTCTTTTTCTGCAAAATCCCTGAATAAAAACAATCTTACTGTAAGGAGAAACTATATAATTTCTTCCTGGCACGCAAAGATACAACAGACTTGCCAAGGGGGGTGGGGAGCTAAGCACAGTGGCCTGATCTCCAGTTCCTTATTCATTCTTTTCCGTTTCCCATCCTCCTCTCCTAGGGCTGCCAGGTCCCACTCAAGAAATATCTGGGGACTTTGGGGGTGGAGTCAGAAACAAGGGTGTCACAAGCATAATTGAACTCCAAAGGGCATTCTGGCCATCACATTTACAAGGACAGCATGCCTTCCCCCTCATTTGGAAATAATGGCTAGGGGCACCTTCTTTTGGGGCTCGTAGAATTGGACTCCCTGGTCCAATCTTTTTGAAACTTGGGAGGTGTTTCGAGAAGAGGCAGCGGATGCTATGCTGCAAATTTGGTTCTTCTACTTCAAAAAACAGTCCCCCAGAGCCCCAGCTACATATGGATCAATTCTCCATTATACCCTATGGGAATCAGTCTCCATAGGGAATAATGGAGTGCCCAGCAGACATTTCCCTCCCTCCTAGGGTTGCTAGCCTTCAGGTGGGGTCTGGAGATCTCCCACTTTTCCAACTGATCTCCAGCTGGCAGAGATCAGCTCCCCTGGGGAAAATGGCTGCTTAGAAGGATGGACTCTAGGGCATCATACCGTGCAAAGACTCCTCCCCTCCCCAAACCCCACCCCCTGGATCTACCCCCAAAGTCTCCAGGGATTTTTTAACACAACCCTGGCAACCCTACTCCCTTCCCCGCTTTCTGATAACCCTGAAGCGGGGGGAGGGCCTCCAAACAGGGAGATCCCCTGCCCCCAACGGGGGATTGGCAACCCCATCCTCCCCTCCTGCGCCACTGTGCTCCAGATTCGGATCCTGCATTGTGTGGGGACCAGGGGGTGCCGACATCAAGACACTCCCCCCCCTCCACTCGAGAGCAGGAAGGGCTGGGTTGCCTCTCTGCATGAGTGTGTGGCGGAGGGGGCGGGGGGGAGACAATATAAAAAAGTTTATGGCTATGAGTAAAACTTGAAAGAATCTGCAGCCTTTCAGGGAGCGGAAACTGTGATGGGCATGGACAAATAAAATTAACACCCTGGGCTGTGCCACCTGCCTGTTACAGGCCTCCCCGCACGTCCTGGCATCGGGTTACCACTTGCAAAGAAACTGAAGAAGGAGGAGAGAGGGGAGGGGAAGGCGAGGAGCAGGGCTGGGTGCCAGGCCTCCTGGGTCTGCTTCCCAAGAGGAGAGAGTTCCTAAGTATTTACGGGTTCTGTGGAGGCGGGGATTGGAGCAGGCTCCACTTGTCACCAGGGCTGGCTCTGCCACTAGGCAAACTAGGTGGTTGCCTAGGGCGCCAGTCTTCGTGGGGGTCGAATTGGGCACCCCATGTGACTCAGTGAGGTTATCTGTGCGGGGGGGGGGGAGGGGACCAGAAGTTAGCCTTGCCTAGGCTGCCAGACAATCTAGGGCCAGCCCTGCTTGTCACCTTTCCCGGCCGTAGAGGGGAGACAAACTGCGTCTACAAAAATTCCCTCTTCTGTTAAGGGTACAAGAGCTCCATTTTAGCCCATGGCAGCCCTCTTCCCAGCTGGATCTGCCGATGCCCTTCATTGGCTACCAATTGAGTACCGGATCCGCTTCAAGGTGTTAGTATTGACGTTTTAGCATTAACCGTTCTGATGTTTTATTGTTGATTTTAATGTTTCAGCTTGATGGAATCCGCCCTGAGCCCTTTATGGGAAAGGGCGGACTATAAATGCACAAAATAAATAAATACATTCCCCACTGCCGCCCCGCTGGCCTGCTCCAGGTATATCTATGTGATGGGAGTTAGTGGGGTATGAAGCCGGAGCAGGGAGGCCTGGTTCAAATTCTGACTCGGTGAGCGAAAGTGCTCCACTTTCCCGTCTCCTGTGGCAATCTCCCTCACAGGGTTATTGTGAGCGTAAAAGGGGTGGCTCCCAGTCTCGACCCTCTGTGTAAATATGCAATACATATGAATGATTAAGCATCTTGTTTCAGGTGGGTAGCCGTGTTAGTCCAAAGCAGCAGAACAAAGTTGGAGTCCGGTGGCACCTTTCAAACCAACCAAGTTTAATTTAATTCTGCGCTTCCACATACTTCTTCAGATACAGCAACTAAGCCACACAGCCCCTCCCTTGTAGGTAACATATAATTAAAAATATATTTTTAAATGATACAAACATATTGTCGCTCCGGGGCTTTCTTTGTAGAAAAATCCCAACAAGAGCTTATTTGCATATTAGGCCAAACCCCTGATGTCACCAGAACGCCTTTCCTGCTCAAAAAAAGTCCTGCGTTTGAGTTCAGCTGATATGAGGTTTTGCACATGCTCAGACTGCAGCAGCTTTTCTGAATTTGAACTGTTTCTCTCTGCCAGCTGCCATTTGAAATGCGTTTACGTTTGCCTTTGAAAATTCCATTTCTTCAAGGGACGCTTGACTTTTCTCAAACAACGGCAGCCACATTAAACATCAGCTAGTTGGTCTCCTAAAAGTCCCATCGGTATCAATCCAGAATCTATCAAACCTAAAAGAGAAGATCAGTTTAGAAAGTATCTGTATTGGTCTGCAGCAGAAGAACTAAATTTGAGCTCAGTTTAAGGTTGCCAATCCCCAGGTGGGGGCAGGGGATCCCCCGGTTTGGAGGCCCTCCCCCCACTTCAGGGTGATCAGAAAGCGGGGGGAGGGGGAGGGAAATGTCTGCTGGGCACTCCATTATTCCCTATGGAGACCAATTTCCATAGGGTATAATGGAAAATTGATCTGCAGGTATCTGGGGCTCTGGGGGGGCTGTTTTTTGAGGTAGAGTCACCAAATTATCAGCATAGCATCCAGTGCCTCTCCTTAAAACACTCCCCAAGTTTTAAAAAGTTTGTACCTGGGGGTCCAATTCTATGAGCCCCAAAAGAAGGTGCCCCAATTCTTCATTATTCCCAAATGGAGGGAAGGCATTTAAAAGGTGAGCAGTCCCTTTAAATGTGAAGGCCAGAACTCCCTTTGGGGTTCAATAGTGCTCCTGGCTCCACCCCCAAAGTCCCCAGGTATTTATTGGATTGGACCTGGCAACCCTAGCACAGTTGCACCTTGGAGACCAACAAAATGTTCAGGACAGAAGTTTCAAGACTGGAGGTATGTGACAAGAGGAGTGTTGCCTCTCGAAAGCTTATACTCTGAAAATCTTGCTGGTCTTTAAGGCGCTACAAGACTCAGTTCTAGCTGTCCTAAAAGAGACGAACAGAAGTGAAGCCGTGTTGGATCAGGCCAATGGCCCATCCGATGGCCAAAACCCAGATGCCACTGGGAGGTCAGTCCCTCTTTTCCCCCAGAAGAGTCGAAGGTTGTGAAGATGCGTGCTGCTTTCATTTCTGCACACCTGTCTCCGCTGCTGTCTGCCACGGGGCTGTTTGTTTCCCAAGGAGTTTGGGGGACCCCGCGAAAAGCAACCAGGCTGCAAATGTGAGTGGCGACAAGCCCCTGGATCACGTCTCGGCTCTTTCTCTCTTCAAGCGTTAATTATTATTTGCCCCGGACGTGACGCACTTTCATTTTTCCCCTGTGACTAACTTCCCTTTCGGTTTGGTCATTATGGAAACGAAGCCGAGTGCCAGGTGATGTCAGCTCTTGGCTCCCTTGCTGCGAAAGTGCCGCTTCATTTGCATGTCTGGGCAGCACACACACACACACCCCTGGGGAGCCAAGAGAATCTCCTTCCATGGGTGGCCTCGAAGTCAGACAACTACACCAACCAGCCCTGGCTGGGACGTCTCTCAGCAAGTTGGGACCCCACATGCAAAATGAAGGACAGAGAAGGAGACTGACTTTTTTTGTAGCAGGAACTCCTTTGCATATTAGGTCACACACCCCTGATGCAGCCAATCCTCCTGGAGCCTACAGTAGGCCCTGGAATAAGAGCCCTGTAAGCTGTTGGAGGATTGGCTACTTCAGGGGTGTGTGGCCTAATATGCAAAGGAGGTCCTGCTACAAAAAAAGCCCTGCTCAGGGCAAAGAAATATGCCACCACTTGGGGTGGAAGATTCGGGGCAGGGGAAGATTCAGGGCAGGTTTTCTTGCCTTTCACATCCGTCTCTCTGGGTTTTTAAAAAATGAACAGCATGCCTAGTCATTTTCCATTTTCATTTCTTTATCGATGGTACTGGTAAACCAGCTTTCGGTACATGTCCACAAAGTGTATAAAAGTCTGCAGCGGTTGGAGTGCTGGGTTAGGCCCCAGGGTGACTCAGCTTCACATCCCCCAACTTACTGTGAAATGCATTGGGTGACCTTCAGGCACTCTTTTTCTCTCAGCCTAACCTACCTCACTGTGCCACTCTAGGAATTTCTCCTAAGCTTGGCCATCTTTACCATAGAGATTGTGAATATTCCTAGAGTGGTACGGGGCTGTGACTTAACTTCAGGGTGATTATTTGGGCATCCCCTCCCCTCACTAGGCTCAATTCCACCCCCTAAATGCTCCCAGGGATCGATGATGCAGAACTGCCGACCACATGTACCTGAGTTTTTTTCATCCCAGGTACCCCATCTCTATAACAGAGCCACAGCCCCTCCTCTTTAGGTAATGCAGGGCTTTTTTTTTTAGCAGGACAGGAACACACAGGAAAGCAGTTCCGGCTGGTTTGGTATCAGAACGTGTGGCCTAATATGCAGATGAGTTCCTGCTGGACTTTTTCCACAAAAAAAGCCCCCTGAGGTAATGTATAATTAAAATACACAAATGATGCAATTAGTATTATTATTATTTTAAAATACACAATAGACCTTTTTAAAGCAATAATAAAATATTCCCTGCTGATTTCTAAATGATGGCAAACAGCATAGAGTTGCCAGCTCTGGGTTGGGAAATACCTGGAGATTTGGGGAGGTAGAGGCTGAGGAGAGTGGGGTTTGGGGAGGGGAAGGACTCCAATGGAGTCTCATGCCATAGAGCCCCTCTTCCACTGTGGCAGTTTTCTCCAGGTGAATAGATCTCCAACACCTGGAGAGCAGTTGTAATGCCAGGAGATCTCCAGCTACCCCCTGGAGGTTGGCAGCCCTAGAGCCAGGTTTCCAGGCCCCTGCTGCACCTGCTCAGGAAAGCACTTCGCTAGGACAGCCTGAAGGGAGTTTTGCAAAAATCCCCCAGCTTTTTTTAAACACGCAGCCGTGGCCCAGTCGAAAGGAAGCTGACAGACAGCAGCAGAGCAAGGGTGACCACATCAAGGAGGAAAGAAGGAGACGTATATTAAAAAAAAGCAAACAGAAGCAAATAAACCGACCAACATTTGCTTTTCTTGTTTTCCTGGAACAGTTTTCTTTCCATCCAGAACTGGTTTCCCTTTTGCTCTCTGATGATGAGGCCAGTGACAGACAGTGATGGCGTCTCCAGCAACGCCGGAGCTTGAGGCAGCAGCGTCAGGGACAGTGCCAGTGACGGCAGTCAAGGCAGGCTGTGGTACTTCTGGCGGGTGGTGATGGCGGCTGAAAGCGGGGATTGTGCTGACAGCTGTTGATGTGGCATGTTAGGACAGGAGACACGGTGGAAACAATGGCCAAGTTCTCACAGAGGGTGGTAAGACTGTGTCAGGGCAGATCCAAATGATCAAACATCCGTTTGTATTTTAAAGAAGCCTACGTGAGGATCCTTTGCATCGACAGTTCTAGATCTGAAAGGAATTATTATTGTTACTAATAGTAACAGCAACAATAATACTCCTAAGCAATGCTCCCTCTAAGCTGCGGGGTCTTGTGAGCAAACGTTCGACTTTGTGAGCTACTGGCATTAAAGTGGTGAGCTGCTGCATCAGTCAGTTTGCTCTGGGCAGGGGTCCCTTTGTAGGGAAACAGGTGGTGGAGCTCACCCAGGGATTGTGATGCAGCTGCACCTACTATTCAATGGGCAAGGGGGAAAGGAGGAGGGGGAACTATCAGAAAGGTTCAGGAGATGAGCTCCTGCTGAATTCAAGGCCTGGCTTCGGGGCCATTTTTCCTGAGCAAACACAAAAATGTGTGAGTTGGAGACTAAAAAACTGTGAGCTAGCTCACGCTAACTCACCTTAGAGGGAACACTGACTTCTAGTAGTATTACTCCTAGGAGTAGCAGCAGTAGTACAAGGGACTTGCAAGTCAGGGGGGAATCCCATATCCCCGCTCCACCCTGACTACCAACTCTGCCTCCAGCTTCCCTACGCTTGCTACCTGCTCTGCCCTCTCTCCTTCCTCACCGCTGGCTCTGGGGCATGCTCTCTCACACACTCACCATGTGCACACACGCTTCTTCTGGTCCCCACCACCCGCAGTGCTCACATGCCACTTGGAAGTTGCTACAGCAACCCAAAAGGCTGCCTGAACTCTGTGGATTGGCTTTTTACAAAATGCGCAGATGGCGCTTAGGAACGTTTTGTGTTGCTGCGGCAATCTCGAATGGCATGCAAACACGGGTCGTGGCCCAGCCCAGATGTGCTTTTGCACAGATGTCACAGGCAATGCTCCCTCTAAGCTGTGGAGTCTTGTGAGCAAACATTCAACTTTGTGAGCTCCTGGCATTAAAGTGGTGAGCTGCTGCATAAACTAGCTTGCTCTGGGGCCATTTTTCCTGAGCTAAGGCAGAAATGTGTAAGCTGGAGGCTAAAAATGGTGAGCTAGCTCACACTAACTCAGCTTAGAGGGAACACCAGTCACAGCTAAAGATGTTCACCCCCAAATTAGTTGAACAGACTCAAAATTGTTCTACAAACCTGGACGATTCTCAATGAGAGTCTGGGCTGGCCCTCCATTGTGTGGGGAACCTCAAGTTAATAGACGAAGTGAACACTGAAGATTCGCACCCAGGAGCCCCTGAAAGGCCAATAAGGTTTCCAGGGCTGAAGTGTTCAAGAGTCCAAGCTCCCTTCATCAGACACGAGTAGGAAGAGAGTGTTGACTCTCAAAAACTCATCCCCTGGAAATCTTGTTGGTCTCAAAGGTACTCCTGAATGCAAATTTAACTGTTCTACTGCATGGTGACCCTCTGAAATGATCTAGATCAGGAATGGCGAAACCTGCTTAACATAAGAGTCACATGGAATCAACGTCAGGTGTTTGCAAGCCTCAAGAGAAGGAAGGAAGGAAGGAAGGAAGGAAGGAAGGAAGGAAGGAAGGAAGGAAGGAAGTCCATGTGACGTTGAGTCACATGGAATCAACGTCAGGTGTTTGCAAGCCTCAAGAGAAGGAAGGAAGGAAGGAAGGAAGGAAGGAAGGAAGGAAGGAAGGAAGGAAGGAAGGAAGGAAGGAAGGAAGTCATGATTCCATGAAGTCCATGTGACGTTAAGTCACATGGAATCAACGTCAGGTGTTTGCAAGCCTCAAGAGAAGGAAGGAAGGAAGGAAGGAAGGAAGGAAGGAAGGAAGGAAGGAAGGAAGGAAGGAAGGAAGGAAGGAAGGAAGGAAGGGAGGGAGGGAGGGAGGGAGGGAGGAAAATAGATGCGGGGGAGGTGGAAAGAATACTATTGTAAGGCACTTTGGGTCCCCTTGGGGAGAAAAGTGGGATATAAATTCATAGATAAACCTAGCTGATCATCAACGCTATTGGGCTGGCTGTTGGTAGTGGCCATTGGGGGCTGGGTGGGGGGCACAGAAGACTGAATGTTTCTCTGCCAATAATACTTAGACAATATTAAGAATATGCACTTCATCTAGATCAGGGGTGGCCAAATCATGGCTGCGGAGCCACATGTGGCTCTTTCACACATGCTGTGTGGCTCTCAAAGCCTCCACCACCCTGGTGGCCAACTTGGAGTAGACATTTGTTTCTTTAAATGCATTCTCTAAGCCAAGCCAGCCAGTGGCTTGGAAAATACATTTTCAGTTAAAGTTCCTTTCTCTTTTCCTCCATTCTGTCTTCACAACCACCCTGCAAGGAAAGTTAGACAGAGAGTTGGCCAAGGTTGCCCAGTGAGCTTCCATGGCTGAGCACAGACTCAAACCTGGGCCTCTCAGATAGCCAGTTTGGTGTAGTGGTTAAAGTGTGCGGACTCTTATCTGGGACCGGAGAACCAGATTTGATTCCCCACTCCCCCACTTACAGCTGCTGGAATGGCCTTGGGTCAGCCATAGCTCTTGCAGGAGTCGCCCTTGAAAGGGCAGCTGCTGTGAGAGCCCTCTCAGCCCCACCCACCTCACAGGGTGTCTATTGTGGCGGGAGAAGATAGAGGAGATTGTAAGCTGTTTTGAGTCTCTGATTCAGAGAGAAGGGCGGGGTATAAATCTGCAGTCTTCTTCTTTTGCTCTGACGTTCCAACTAACTCCTATCCTGCATGGACTCATTCTCACACTGGAGATGATGGCAGTCACAAGATATCGACCACGAAGGTCAAAGCAGCAGCAGTGGTTGTTTGAGGGGGTGGCAGCCCGTGTTCCCTCTAAGCTGAGTTAGTGTGAGCTAGCTCACAATTTTTTAGCCCCCGGCTCACACATTTTTGTCTCAGCTTTGGAAAAATGGCTCCCGAGCAAACTAATTGATTCAGCTGCTCACAATTTTAATGCCAGTAGCTCACAAAGTAGAATTTGTCCTCACAAGACTCCACAGCTTACAGGGAGCACTGGTGATATAACGATGTGGGGGGAGGGTGGTTGTCAGCATAAAGAGCAGGACCCACTGGGTCGAGAATTCCTCAGACCTGTTTCACGAAGCAGAATGTCCTGTATAAAAGCTTATAATGAGAACTGCCAGAGCCCTTTTGTTCCCTCCAATGCTATCCCACAGTTCCTCAGAGGAAGTCACGGTGACGGGGTCTTCCTATTTTTCATCACAACGCCAGCCCTGAGGCAGATTATGCCGAGAGTGAGATAAACTAAGTTTCGTGCCCCAAGGGCAGGATTCTAACCTGGGTCCAGCGCTCAGACCACTGCTAGTATCTCTTCCCGGGAACTGTGCACATTCCAAACAAATCTGTATTGTTGTGGAGCCGGAAATAAGTAACGGTTTCCACGATAAACAAACCACTCAAGCGTCCTTGGTCTTTCAACAGAACCCTGTCAGCTAAAAATAGATTTTTCCTTCTACCAAAGTGAAATCGTTTCATCTTTTTAAAAAATCCCAGTATAAGGAAACATAAATAGACTTTACCAGAAAGGTAAGTTGTACTTAGGGGGACATTCCTCAGGTTCAAAATCGCAATCTGTTGGGCATTTCTAACTCTTCGCCAGTGCTGGCGTGGGTTGCTAACCTCCAGGTGGGGACTGGAGTTCTCCTCCCAGAATTAAAACTGATTTCCAACTCCCAGAGGTCAGCTCCCCTGGAGGAAATAGGGTTGCCAGGTCCAATTCAAGAAATATCTGGGGGCTTTGGGGGTGGAGTTAGAAGCATAACTCCAAAGGGAGTTTTGGTTATCACATTTAAAGGAACCGCACACTTTTTAAATGCCTTTCCTCCATTGGAAATAATGGATAGGGGGCATCTTCTTTTGGGGCTCACAGAATCAGACCCCCTAGTCCAATCCTTTTGAAACTTGGAAAGTCTTTTGAGGAGATGCATTAGATGCTATGCTGAAAATTACTGCCTCTACCTCAAAAAACAGCTCCCCCAGGCCCCAGATACCCGCATATCAATTCTCCATTATACCTTATAGGAATTAGTCTCCAGAGGAAATAATGGAGTGCCCAACAGACTTTTCCCTCCCCCCTCCTGCTTTCTAATGACCCTGAAATGTGGGGAGGGCCTCTAAATTGGGGGATCCCCTGCCCCCACTTGGGGATTGGCAACCCTAAGGAAACAGCAGCTTTGGTGGGCAGATTCTCTGGCCTTCCAATGCTCCCTCTAAGCTGCAGAGTCTTGTGAGCAAAAATTCTACTTTGTGAGCTACTGGCATTCAAGTTTGTGAGCTGCTGCATCAATAAGTGTGCTCTGGGGTCCTCCTTCCTGAGCTAAGACAAAAATCTTTGAGCTGGAGGCTAAAAATCTGTGAGCTAGCTCACACTAACTCAGCTTAGAGGGAACATTACTCACAACCCTTCTGAGCTCCCTCCTCAGCACCCCCCCCCCCAAAAAAATCTCCAAAAATTTCCAGAGCTGGTTTGGCAACTGACCACTGGCGTTGACTCCAGTCACCAAGATAAAATTTGGAGAGGAGGGGGACCTCAGTGGGCCAGAACGCCAGAATCCCCCCTCCAAAGCGGCCGTCTTCTGAAGTTGGGAGATCAGGTATAATTGTGGGAGCTCTCCAGGCCCCATCTGGAGGTTGGCGACCCAATGCACAGGAAGTTGAAACAGCCTAGCGGAAAACCAAGTAAATCAGCAGTCTGAGAGATAGAGTTGCCAATCCCCAGCTGGGGGCAAGGGATCCCCTGGTTTGGACATCCTCCCCCCACTTTAAGGTTATCTGAAAGCCGGGGGAGGGGAAAATATCTGCTGGGCACTCCCCCCCCCCGCTTTCTCTCCCCCGCCCCCCCGCTTTTCCCCTATGGAGATCAATCTCTATAGGGTATCAGGGAGAATTGATCCGTGGGTATCTGGGACTCTGGAGGGGTTGTTTTTCAGCGAGAATTGTACTCCTGTACTCAGCATAGTATCTGGTGTCTCTCCTCCAAAAAAAACCCCAAACAAACACCCACCCAGGTTTCAAAAAGATTGGACCAGGGGGTCCAATTCTGAGCCCCAAAAGAAGGTGGCCCTATCCTCTATTACTTCCAATGGAAGAAAGCCATTTAAAAGGTGTGCAGTCCCTGTAAATGTGATGGCCAGAACTCCCTTTGGAGTTCAGTTGTGCTTGTCACAGCCTTGCTCCTGGCTTCACCCCCAAAGTCCCCAGGTATTTCCTGAGTTGGTCCTGGCAACCCTACTGAGAGAACAGAGTCTGAATCAACTGCTGGGCCTTCCTTCCTGCTCTCAGACCAGCCTGGGTGCTCCTGACAGGGTTTGCTGCTGAGGCAAGCCTGTTGTTTCTCCAGCATCAGGCCTCGAACCACACTACTGGGAAGTCGTAACTCTGGCCCTCCTTACAGGGGTGTTGTGGCGAGGCCTGGATGGGAATGGCTGGGAGAGAGAAGGCAAAGGGATAATAGTTTGATCATGACAGTGAACTATTATGGGCAGGAGCCAGACTGGAAAGATCATCCAGTTCCACATTTATATGTAGCCTTTTCAAGTATCCCAAGATGCTTGACACAAATCTTACCTTCACAGTGACCCTGCAAAGCAGGCCAAAATCCTTCTCCCAGAACACACCTTGTGGGTTTGTGGCTGAGGTGAGAGTTGAACCAGTGGGGCCGAGTTGT
Source organism: Heteronotia binoei (assembly GCF_032191835.1). Taxonomy (NCBI): domain Eukaryota; kingdom Metazoa; phylum Chordata; class Lepidosauria; order Squamata; family Gekkonidae; genus Heteronotia; species Heteronotia binoei. Next base: position 21,018,230 of record NC_083237.1, read on the forward strand.
TTGTGTCTGGCCAGCTGCCTTGTGCAAATGTCATATCCAGGGCATTTTTGTAGCAGGAACTCCTTTGCATATTAGGCCACACCCTCCTGATATCAGAACCAGATCTACATGTTTTTTGAGGGGGGGGGATTAAAAATGGCACCCCCTTATGGGCCATTCTTATGGTCCCATAGAATACAACGGACTCCTTACCCAATTTGGTGCCCCCCTCCATTGGCACCCGGGGCAAGCACCCCCCTCTGCCCCCCCCCCCTTAGATCCAGCCCTGCCTGATATAGCCAATCCTCCAAGAGCTTACAGGGTTCTTAGTACAGGGCCTACTGGAAGCTCTTGGAGGATTGGCTACAGCAGGGGTGTGTGGCCTAATATGCAAAGGAGTTCCTGCTACAAAAAAAAAAAGCCCTGGTCATATCTATTTACAGCACAGCAGGGAAGAGTCGGTGGAGGAACAGCCCTTTGGCCTTCCAGGGAAGAGATGCCTCTCCAGATTCCATTCTGCTCCTGCTAGAGCCGCTACTTTTGCATACCTTTTCTTCCTGGCTCAGTGCTGTCCCCTAGTGGCTACCCTGCCACTTAAGGGTCCTACTACAACCTGAGAATCAACTTTTCAACCTTTGGGTCCCTGTGTGTGCCACATTGTTAAGCTATTCCAAAGCAATTCTCCCACAACTATCAGAGAGTGTATCTTCTTCCCTGGAAATCACATGAAATCAGTTCCCAGCTGCCCAGGAAAAGAACAACTTGGAACCTCTTCCAAAGAGTTCCATTTGAGTTTCCTTGTCAAAAGGCTCCCCTAATATCTGGACGGTTTTCTTCTGACCATTATGAGTAGTCACTAACTCTGACTTGGAAGCACACATTCTCTGTTACCTGACCTTTTTAGGTGGAGATGCTGGAAACTGAACCTGGGACTTTCCACATGGGAAGCAAAACATCTAGTACTGAGCCTCTAGTCCCTCCCATTTTGTTTTCCCCCTAAACCTCTCTACAAATGCCATTAGGGTTGGATTCACCCTCACATTACAGAAGGCTGTAGAATAGGATTGGAAAGTCCAGCTGGCACAGAACACCTTATTTTGATTACTGGGGACGTAGGCAGACTGTGCATACCATACCTATCATGCCATTGCTCCGTTTGTTACAGACCAGTTCCTGGTTCCCATTCCAGATCACCTGCCAAGTCTTCCACAGCCTTTGTCTCGTACAGGGCCTTTTTTGTAGCAGGAACTCCTTTGCATATCAGGCCACACACCCGATGTAGCCAATCCTCCTGGAGCTTACAGTAGGCCCTGTACGAAGAGCTCTGTAAGCTCTTGGGGGATTGGCTACATCGGGGGGCATGGCCTAATATGCAAAGGAGTTCCTGCTACAAAAAAAAGCCCTGGTCCCGCAGATCTGCCTCCCCTGATACAGACCACAACAGCAGCTTCACGGCTGAGCAAAGCCTTCTGAAGGCGCCACCCCGCAACACAGGAGTGGTCAACGGCTGGCCCTCCCCAAGCGTTCCCTCTTGTGGCTCCATGTGGAACGGCTTGCTTGAAAAAGCTGGCTGTGTCCAACCCCATTAGTGTCCAGTAATTCAACCTTTTCTAAAGCTTTCTAAAACCGGAATGTCTTGAACTGCCCCAGGGTTGCCAGTCTCCAGATGGGGGCAGGGGATCCCCGTTTGGAGGCCCTTCCCCGCTTCAGGGTCATCAGAAAGCGGGGCGGAGGGATGTCTGCTGGGCACTCCATTATTTCCTGTGGAGACCGATTCCCATAGGCTATAATGGAGCATTGATCTGTGGGTATCTGGGGCTCAAGAGGACTGTTTTTTGTGGTAAAGGTAGTCCCCTGTGCAAGCACCAGTCATTTTTTACTCTGGGGTGATGTCGCTTTCACGTTTTCACAGCAGACTTTTTACGGGGTGGTTTGCCATTGCCTTCCCCAGTCATCTACACATTCCCACAGCAAGCTGGGTACTCATTTTACCGACCTCGGAAGGATGGAAGGCTGAGTCAACCTGGAGCCAGCTACCTGAACCAGCTTCCGCTGGGATCGAACTCAAGGTTGTGAGCAGAGGGCGCCGACTGCAGTACTGCAGCTTTACCACTCTGCGCCACGGGGCTCTTTGTTTTTTGAGGTAGAGGCACCAAATTATCAGCACAGAATCCAGTGCTTTTCCTCAAAACACTCCCCCCCAAAGTTTCTATACCCATCTTTCCCTTGCCCCCTATTTCTGTTTGTATGGAAACTTAATAAAACTTTGAAACCCCAAATTTCAAAGAGATTGGACTGGGGGTCCAATTCTATGAGCCCCCAAAGAAGGTGCCCCTATCCCTCATTATTTCCAAATGAAGGGAAGGCATTTAAAAGGCATCTGGTCCATTTAAATGTGAAAGCCAGAACTCCCCTTGTTTAATGTGTTTGTCCTGGCTCCACCCCCAAAGTCTCCTGGCTCCACCCCCAAAGTCCCCAGATATTTCTTGAGTCGGACCTGGCAACCCTAACTCCCCCCTCCCCCATTTCAGCTTTGTATCTTATTGTAGTCAGGCCAGAGAGACTAAATCATCGTGGAGGCTGACATGAGTCATGAAATCCCAAAACTGGAGCTTGGTTTGGCAGGGTCCTCAGCAGCGTTTGTTTAAAAATATATTACTAATTTTATTTTTAGTAATATTTCCATTGCAAAAGGGGCCCCCCTCAGGGTCTTTGTTTTTTAGAAATCCTATTCATATTGTAACCCTTTAATTTTTTTAAAAAAGATCCCTGCCTGTAATGAATTTAGATTCTAAATTAGATAATTCTGTAAAGAGACGAATGCAGGAATGAGAAAGGCCAAGACAGAAGGATCAATAAATACATTTGTCATCTTGTAAAAAGTCAATAATCCCGAAACTGCAGTAAACGAGCCAAAAATAAGTCAACGAAAGAAAAGTTACTGAGTTGCTGTTTCGGGATCCAGCCCCAATAAATAATGTGTAACTATCTCCATACTACTTCTTCTCCCACAAGATGGCCGCATTCCACACAAGGGGCGTCCGTTCTGCCATCCAAATCTCATTTCTTCCACAAGATGGCTGCTTTCCACATAGAGGTGTCCCTTCTGCCATCCAAGTCTCTTCATTTCCCAAAAGTAAAGACCCAATCTGGCACAGGGAAGAGTTCAGTGAGGATGGTTCATTCATCCTCCACACCCACCCCATACCTTCCACCTTCCCACTTCCTCAGTCAGCAGCATTCAAATTCTTCACGGGCCGCCCTTGTCCAGGCATACTCACTCCTGCTCTCCCTCAAAAGGGAAGCTGGAAATGGAGCAGAGGCCAAAGGCCTGGAAGAACCAGAGGAATTGTTGCCCACCAGCAGGGGTTCTATTGTCTTGTTTGGGACCTTGAAAATGGTGCGTGGGCAGAGGGAACAAGTACCCCTCTCCTTGCTCCCATGCCGCAGTCCCAATCAGGATTGGGCCTCTGTGGTGTTTGTAAACAGAGGGAACTTCAACCCTAAAATGGTAGAGTTGTTCCCAGGGGGAACTTGGGGATGGTACCACATCTAGTTGGTCCTCACACAATTGCTCCCTTGAGAAAATATTCCCTCAATACAACCACTGGAAAAGCTAGCGGCTGTTCCTCTCACGACCAATGCAAAAGTAGAAACGCAGGCCTTCAACCCACCAGTGATTATCCTTTGCATTCCTGGAGGAGAGTTAACAGAGATGGCTAGCCAGTCTCTTAATGCCTCATTCTAGAAGCCATTAATCCAACCACCCGTTTTTTCAGCCACCATGGAAACCAGTCACAACTCCCAATTTGTATCATCCCCCTCTGACAATCAAAATATTGCTTTAAAAGCTCCACTACCACTTGGGTGCCAAGTTTGCACTCTCTTCCCTATCAGCCAGTAGTCTTAAACATCCAGTTCAGTAATCTTGGCCTTTCTTTTTGAAAATGGCTTCCCACAGCAATGCAACTCATCAATGGCTGCACTACCTAACACACTCTGTTGCAGCCTGAGAAACCAAAGGATCACTCCTCGACTCACCCTGGTAACCAATACACTTCTCTCCTTGGCAATAGTTCCCACGGTAACCCAACAACCCTGCTTCATTGCCATGGTTACCAGGACACTGCTCTAGTGTCCCGTTCTCCTGTTTTTCCATCCCTGAGAAGGAATTACCTCCATGAACCCAAAATGTTAACATAATCTCACAGTTCCCCAACCAAACTAATCCTTTAACCATAAACTCTCCCTGCCAACCTTGTCTAATGATCAATAAACTCTTCATGATAAAAACATGAGTTCTTTGATCACCTTGGTAACCGTTCCCCTACCTAGCAACTGATTGCCCATCACCAATTCTTCTTCCTAAGGACCAGTTGCTTCCCTGGCAACCACATCCCATGCTCTGGCCAATCCCTTCCCAGCAAGTAGTTACCATGAGCAACACTGCTTCTTCCCCTATTCACGCTTCTGCCCTTCATTCTACCCCCCACTGCCACCCCATAATCCTCATGGAACATGGGTCAAGGTGAGATGGTGGCTGCAGTGGCAAAATGGATGACACAAGGGACGAGCCAGGAGAAGTCGGTGATCTCTGAGGGGACAGAATTTGTTCTGAGTCACCATCTCTGCTGTTTGGTAGGCGAGCAAATGCTGTCCAGATGCCCTGTGGGCGTGGCTTATCCCCCGGGGCAGGGGCAGGGTCGCCATGGACACGTTGGTGGCGAATGAGAGTGGAGGACCGGCCAAAACTCTTGCCACAACAAGCGCAGCTATATGGGCGGGCCCCCGTGTGGGCCCGTTGGTGCACCGTGAGGTAAGAACTGTCTCCGTAGCGCTTGCCACACACGTTGCACTTGAATGGTTTCTCGCCTGAGTGGATTATCTGGTGGCGGATGAGGTGGGAGCTCTCCGAGAAGGATTTGTCACACTGGGTGCAGCGGTAGAGCTTGACCCCCGTGTGCGTGCGCTCATGACGCACCAGGTCCGACCGCTGAGAGAAGCTCTTGGTGCACGACTGGCAGCCAAACGGTCTCTCCCCTGTGTGCACCCGCTGGTGTCGTATCAGGTGGGAGCTCAATGTGAACCTCTTCCCGCAGTCCGGACAGTCAAAGAATTTTGGGGCAGCAGACCCCATTCGGTGGTAGCCCAGGCGACGGTGACGGTTGCCCCAGGGATGCCTCCCTCGGGAGGGCTTTTCCCCTCTGACTTTGGGACTGGGGATACCATCGCTGACGCTGCCCCCGGTACCCTGCAGTGCCTCACATGCCTTTTCCCAGTCAAGGACAGATGGGGCGACCACTGAGGTATCCTCTGGATCCAGCCCATCAGGGGCCGTGCGGGCTTCATCCTCCTCTTCTTCCTCTTCCCATTCTTCGTTCTCACTGGTGGTTGCCTCATCTGGAAAGAGGGGAAGGAAAACATGAATTAAAATGCAAAGATGAAAATTACGTATTATTTGTGCATCTGTGTGTTTTACATTTAAAAAAATATATTTTTGCATCTCACTGAGTACAATGCTGATATTGGAAACATCCAGATCTCAGTTCAAAGTAAACGTTGTGCCGATTGATTCCATCTGTTTATAAATTCCAATCTGAAACTGAAGGGGGGGCCTACGGCTCAGTGTTTGATGTCACGCAGGTCTCAGGTTCAATCCCCAGCACCTCCCGCTAGTTTGGTGTAGTGGTTAAGAACATAAGAGAAGCCATGTTGGATCAGGCCAATGGCCCATCCTGTCCAACACTCTGTGTCACACAGTGGCCAAAAAACCCAGGTGCCATCAGGAGGTCCATCAGTGGCGCCAGGACACTAGAAGCCCTCCCACTGTGGCCCCCAGCACCAAGAATACAGAGCATCACTGCCCTAGACATAAGAACATAAGAGAAGCCATATTGGATCAGGCCAATGACCCATCCAATCCAATACTCCCTGTCACACAGTGGCTGAAAAACAAACCCAGGTGCCATCAGGAGGTCCATCAGTTGGGCCAGGACACTAGAAGCCTTCCCACTGTGCCCTTCCCAAGCACCCAGAATACAGAGCATCACTGCCTCAGATAGAGAGTTCCATCTACACCCTGTGGCTAATAGCCACTGATGGGCCTCTGCTACAGATGTTGATCCAACCCCCTTTTGAAGCTGTCTATGCTTGCAGCCGCCACCACCTCCTGTGGCCAGAATACAGAGCATCACTGCCTCCTGTGGCAGAATACCTGTGGCCAGAATACCTCCTGTGGCCAGAATACAGAGCATCACTGCCTCATCACTGCCACTGCAAGCATCTATGCTTGCAGCCGCCACCACCTCCTGTGGCCGAGTCCAGGCCCTTGCTGACGGAGACTCACATGCCATGGCTCCAGGCAAAAAGGTGTAGCGGGGGTTTGTTCTCTCCATCAAACTGGAGAGCCAGTTTGGTGTTGGAGAGCCAGTTTGGTGTAGTGGTTAAGTGTGCGAACTCTTATCTGGGAGAACCGGGTTTGATTCCCCACTCCTCCACCTGGACCTGCTGGAATGGCCTTGGGTCAGCCATAGCTCTGGCAGAGGTTGTCCTTGAAAGGGCAGCTGCTGTGAGAGCCCTCTCCAGCCCCACCCACCTCACAGGGCGTCTGTTGTGGGGGAGGAAGGTAAAGGAGATTGTGAGCCGCTCTGACACTCTTTGGAGTGGAGGGCGGGATATAAATCCAATATCTTCATCTTCTTCTATCTTCTTCTTCTACTTGGTTAAGTGTGCAGACTCTTCTCTGAAAACAGGTTGGATTCCCCACTCCACCACTTGCAGCTGCTGGAATGGCCTTGGGTCAGCCATAGCTATCGCAGGAGTTGTCCTTGAAAGGGCAGCTGATGTGAGAGCCTTCTCAGCCCCACCCACCTCACAGGGTGTCTGTTGTGGGGGAGGAGGGTAAAGGAGATCGTGAGCCGCTCTGAGACTCTTTGGAGTGGAGGGCGGGATATAAATCCAATATAAGTCCAAATCCAATAGCTTCTCATGGGGGCTTTCAGGGCAAGAGATGAGCAGAGGTGATGTGCTATGGCTTCCCTCTGCACAGCAATCCTGATATTCCTTGGGGGTCTCTCATTCAAGTACTAACCGGCCCAAACCTACTTAGCTTTGAAGCTCTGACAAGCTGAGGGTTGTCCGGAGCATTACAGGAGTAGTTCTCCAAGACCCAAGCATAAGCCCTTTACCAGAAGATGGTCCATAGCAGGGCATTTTTTGGAGCAGCAACTCTTTTGCATATTAGGCCCCACCCCCCTGACGTAGCCGATCCTCCAAGAGCGTAAAGGGCTCTTAGTCCAGGGCCTACTGTAAGTTCCAAGAGGATTGGCTACATCAGGGGGGTGCGGCCTAATATGCAAAGGAGTTCCTGCTACCAAAAAAGCCCTGGTTCTTAGTCTGGGGAAGTGCAGCCCAGCTGTGTCTTATGGGCTTACTTCTCTACAAAACATTTCACTCTGGTTCTGGCCTTTGCAATGTAAGGTTCAACCTCAGTGTTGTCTGAGAGCCAGTCTGGTGTAGTGGTTAAGTCTACAGACGCTAGTCTGGGAGAACCAGGTTCGATTCCCCACTCCTCCACATGCAGCAGCTGGAATGGCCTTAGAATCATAGAGTTGGAAAGGACCTCCAGGGTCATCTAGTCTAACCCCCTGCACAATGCAGGAAATTCACAAATACCTCCCCCCTCATCCATCCCCAGTGACCCCTGCAGGCTCCATGCCCAGAAGATGGCAAAAACCTCTAGGATCCCTTGCCAAACTGGCCTGGAGAAGAATTGCTGCCTGACCCCCAAAGTGGCAATCAGCATTTCTCTGGGTGTGTGAGAAAGGGCCACAAGAACTAAGCGTGATGCAACCCTTCCCACCCTCCTTTTCATGATCTGCTTAATTCACAGAATCAGCATTGCTGTCAGATGGCCATCTAGCCTCTGCCTAAAAACCTCCAAGGAAGGAGAGCCCACCATCTCCTGAGGAAGCCTGTTCCACTGAGGAACAGCTTGGATCAGTCTTAATTCTCTCAGAGCTGTTCTGTTCAAGTGTAGTTCTCAGAGAGTTCTCTCAGCTCCACCTACCTCACAGGGTGTCTGCTGCTGGGAGGGGAAGGGAAAGGAGACTGTAAGCTGCTCTGAGACTCAGTGTAAGGTAAGGTAAAATTTTATTTGTATCCCGCCCTCCCCGCCTAGGCGGGCTCAGGACGGCTAACAACATTTATACATATACAATAAATATAAAAGCTTAACATTAACAATAAAACTTAAACTTAACATCATAAAAACCCGTTAATGTATTTAAAATTCATAGTTTAATTTAATCTGGCAGCAATGGTGACATTCTGACGCTAATTTCTGCCAGCATGATTATTTCCATATTGACATAGGTCCTTGAACAGGACCATGTTGGCGTGTCCTTAGTTAACAGCAGCAGTCAATATATGCTTGTTTAAAGAGGGCGGTTTTGCAGGCCCTGCGGAACTGATCAAGGTTCCGCAGGGCCCGCACCTCCTCAGGAAGCTGATTCCGTAGGGCGGGGGCCGCTGTTGAAAAGGCCTGTACTCGGGTACTCTGGAGCCTGATCTCTTTCGGCCCAGGGATGGTCATTTTATTTTTACCAACTGACCTCAGTGCTCTCTGGGGTTCATATGGGGAGAGACGGTCCCTCAGGTAGGCCAGTCCTCGGCCGTATAGGGCTTTAAAGGTAATGACCAACACTTTGTACCGGACCCGGTAGGTAATTGGCAGCCAGTGCAGTCCGCGCAGCCCTGGCCGTATGTGCTCCCATCTCGGGAGCCCCAACAGCAACCTGGCTGTTCCCTCTACGCTGAGTTAGCGTGAGCTAGCTCACAGATTTTTAGCCTCCAGCTCACACATTTTTGTCTTAGCTTAGAAGCTCACTAATTTATTTATTTATTTACTTATCAGATTTATATCCCACCCTCCCCCAACAGGCTCAGGGCGGCTAACAACAGTTTAAAAACATTAACAATTTACAAACATATTAAAATTAGATCTATAAAAACATTTCCATATATATTAAAAATCCGAGATGGCAAGCTTCTGATTTCCATTATATTAATTCAGTGAGATTGTCGATGCTGAAGGTAATAGCCACCTCCACCTAACCATTAAAGGCAAGTTTGAAAAGTTCGGTCTTACAGGCCCTGCGGAACTGTGGCAGGTCCCGCAGGGCCCTGATGTTTTCGGGGAGGGCATTCTACAAAGTGGAGGCTATTACCGAGAACGCTCTGGCTCTAGTGCTGGTCAATCGAGCTTCTTTCGGTCCAGGGATCTTAAGGAGATTTTGAGACCCTGAACATAGTGCTCTCTGGGGTACGTATGGGGAAAGGCGGTCTCGAGGGTAGACAGGTCCCAGGCCATATAGGGCTTTAAAGGTTAAGACCAGCACCTTGAAGCGAATCCAGAACACCACAGGCAACCAATGTAACGCTTTCAGCACAGGTTGAATGTGCTCCTGTACAGGTAGCTCCATTAACAACCTGGCTGCTGCGTTTTGCACCAGTTGCAGCCTCCGAAGTTGAGTCAAGGGCAGCCCCATGTAGAGGGCATTACAGTAGTCTATTCTCGAGGTGACTGTTGCATGGATCACTGTTGCCAAGTCGTCGCGCTCCAGGTATGGAACCAACTGCCTTATCTGCCTAAGATGGTAGAATGCGGATTTGGCAGTGGCTGCTACTGGGCCTCCATTGTCAGCAAAGGCTCCAGGACCACCCCCGAGCTCTTGACCCTGGATGCTGGTGCTAATAGCGTCCCATCAAAGGTTGGCAAGGGGATTTCCCTACCCAGGCCACTGCGACTCAGGCACAGGACCTCTGTCTTCGCTGGGTTCAATTTCAGTCGACTCTGCCTGAGCCATTTCACTACAGCTTGCAATGCCAGGTCCAGATCTTCCAGGGCGCAGCTGGACCAGCCTCCCAACAATAGATGGAGCTGGGTGTCATCCGCATACTGGTGACAACCCAGCCCGTATCTCTGGACAATCTGGGCAAGGGGGCGCATATAGATGTTAAACAACATCGGGGAGTTGACTGCCCCCTGAGGGACCCCACACACAAGAGGATGCCTCTGGGACAACTGCTCCCCTATAGCCACCCCTAGGTGTATGCTGTACGCAGTAGCTCACAACTTTAATGCCAACAGCTTACAACTTTAATACCAGCAGGCCACAAAGAAGAATTTTTGCTCACAAGACTCTGCAGCTTAGAGGGAACACTGCCGAGATTCTAATCTTTTATTCTTCTCCAGGCCATGTCTAGCAAAACCCATTCTTCATTATGCATTCCTTTTCCTAGCTACTTGGTCCTCTGGTCGGATTGCTCCAGCCCTTACGACCCTCTAAAGTAAAGGCTACCCTAACTTGGCTTCACATTGGACAAGTCGTCAGGTGTTCTGCCTCTTCTGAAGCAGACCCACTTAGAATAAACGAGATGTGTAGCCATGTTTGTCTGTACCAGTAGAAAAGGGCAAGAGTCCAGTTGCACCTTAAAGACTAACCAAACTGATGGCAGAGTAGAAGCTTTTGTGATCTGAAGAAGGGAGCAGTGACTTAGATTAAAGTGGAAGATGAGGACTGCGGAAATCCTACCGACAGTGTGTGATACAAAACAGTCAAGGCAGCTGCGGCTCTCAGCACACTGCACTGGGATTGGCTGGCTTCCCTCTTCTCTGAGACAATGGGACTGCTCACTTACCTGTATGGGCATCTCTTGAGCTTCTTCTTTCTTCAGGCCTTTGGTCCTGGTTTGGGACCAGGGGTTCTTCCCTTTGCTCCATCCAGGAGATCAGGTTGGGCTTAACAATGGGGAAACCTGCTCAGAAGCAGAAAACATGTTTCTTAACCCCATTTCTCTCTCTAAAACCCCATTTCTCTCTCTAAAACCATCTCTTAACATGTCCTGTGTCCCAGATGGGATGCAGGAATGGATGGACCATTATCTCATTTCAGAACGGATGGACCATTATCCCATTTATATCTAATATGCTTCTTCTTTAGTTTGTTTTTAAAGGCTTGTTTTCTACCTTCAGTTTTTTATAGCATGGTCTTCCGGGGGGAGGGAGAAACTTTTCTTTTTTAAGAGGAAAGGAAAGGTCCCCTGTGCAAGCACCAGTCGTTTCCTACTCTGGGGTGACAATACTTTCACAATGTTTTCACAGCATACTTTTTACGGGGTGGTTTGCGATTGCCTTCCCCAGTCATCTACACTTTCCCCCCAGCAAGCTGGGTACTCCTTTTACCGACCTCAGAAGGATGGAAGGCAGGGTCAACCTTGAGCCAGCTACCTGAAAACCCAGCTTCTCCCTAAGAGGCGGAGGACATCTTGGGTGTTTCCCACCGTCCAATCAGGGAGGCAGGAATCTTAAAAAACTTCCCCTTCCTGTGGATGTGGGAACCACCCTCCTTCCAGTTTATTTCCTGCCTCGACAGGGAGTAGCAGCGTTTAGGCTAGGTTCCTACCCTTTCTCATTACGTGCCTATCTCTTTAAAAAAAAAAGATATTTTTCTTTCCCTTCAGTTCCTACCTTGTTATATCATCTCCTGATATTCTACCTCAGATCTTTTTTTCTACCTTTCAATCCGTCCTTCAGTCCCTCTCAGCTCCTCTGCCTTCTCCCCCCCCCCCCCACTTTCTTCAGCGCTTCAGAAGCGGTGCGGCTGTTTAAACTCAAGCCGCGGCCGAGCGCACAGCATTCAAGCCGCAGAAGAGAGGGAAAATGACGCGTCGGTCAAGAGACGCGTTCATGGACGACGACCTGGTTCCTGACGCCTGGCGCGGAACCGAGAGGCCCGCCTCCGGAGCCGGCATGACTTCCAAGCTTGCCTCGGCTACCGGCAACGTGCCCTGTAGGGGCGAGAAGCCCAAAGGCGAACGCAGGCGGCGCTGGTCTTCCCCAGCCGCGGAGGAGGCTTCCTCGTCAGGGCTCTTCCTCACTAGCGGCGGCCATCTTGGAGAGCGCAAAAAGGCGCGAAACGGGGACAGACCTCAGCCATGCAGCTTCCAGACGCAGGAACGTCCCGATGCCAACCTCTTGGCGGGAGACTCAGTTGCGGATGAGACCCAACCTGCAATGGAAGCCATGCAGACCTGCCAGCCCCAGACGGACTTGAGTAACATACCCTTTATGGGACCCTCCTTTTTTACTGAGTTTCTTGAATCAATAAAACAGATGGTGGGGGCAGCAGTCAGAGCATCTGGCCATAGGAGACCAAGGTCCCCCAGGTCCAGTTACTCCTCCAGATCCCCTTCTGCAAAGAGGTCCAGAGATAGCTCCAGCCACCATAGGGCTTCAAAGAAATCTCTGCTCTGTGACCAGATGGAGAGCGAAAGATCCATTTCTGAGACCCACTCTCATGATTCCTATGGGGGAGATCGGGAGGAGGGCGAATTCTTATCTGATGAGGAGATAGAGGACGTTGCAGTTCCGGAACCCTCATCACGGTTTTTCAAGGCAGAAGAGTTCCAACCTCTTTTAGCCAAGGTGCTGTCTGCTCTAGACTTACAAACATCACCCGAGGAGCAGGAGTCTCCCCACCCACTAGCCAACCCCAAAAACAAACCCAAGGGAAATACGGAGTTTTTCCCCAGATTCAGATCCTCTGAAAAGGTTTTTCCCTTCCCTGAGTTCTTTGAGCGTCAGTTGAAATCTGAGTGGGCCAAACCTAGTACCAACAGGCAGGTACCCAATTCTATCAAGAAGCTCTATGAATTACCTGCCTTTGCTAACGATATGCTGCAAGTACCATTGGTGGACGCACCAATCGCAGCCTTACAGTCCCACGGTCTGTTAGCTGAGGATGGCCATGGCTCGGTGCGAGACAACTGGGACAAAAAGATAGACTTGGCCTTGAAGAGGAGCCACGAAGCTACGGCTCTAGCCATCAAGGCAGCTGCGGCCACCTCTATAGTTTCCAGAGCAGCGATCGTCTGGATAAGACGGCTTACCCAGCTACTGCCAGACGTGGATAAACGGGTCCTGGAAGGTACCAACAGACTCCTTAGGCCCTCACTTTCTCCGCTAGAGCAATGGCATCAAGCACCGTAGCAAGGAGGGGGTTATGGCTCCTGGCCTGGCCGGCAGACATGCACTCGAAGTCCATCGTGTCAGCATACCCATTCCAGGGAGAAAAGCTATTTGGAGACACCCTGGATAAGATCCTGGTGGAAACACGGGATAAGAAAAAGGCCATGCCCAAGTACCTGCACCACTCCGATAAGAGAAGCTTCGGGTATGGTTCCTTTCGTGCCTCCTCCAGCTTCTCCAAACCAAAACAGGACTTCAGAAGAACAGCCTGGGGACAGTCCAAACAGAGTTTCCGAAAGGGCTTCTCCAATTCCCAGTTCCAGAGGAATCAGCCCGATAGGTCCGACAAATTCGAGAAGGGCCCCAAGCCCAACAAAGCATGACTGGAATTCTATTCCAGTGGGGGGCCGTCTACTACACTTCCAGCAGGCGTGGGCGGCCTCGAGGGTCGATGCTTGGACGTTGGAAATCGTTTCAAGGCCCATAGAATTCAAAAGGGCACCTCAAGATCGTTACTTGGTGTCTCCTCTTCGCTCAAACCCAGAACGAAAAAGCATCACCCTCAAAGCAATTCAACATTTACTGGACATTGCAGCGATAGAACCTGTTCCTCCATTGCAGAGATGTCAAGGCGTCTATTCCATCTTCTTCACGGTGCCCAAGAAAAACGGGGACTGGAGAGCGATTCTAGACCTAAAATTTTTAAACAGGCATATCAACCTCCGTCACTTCAGGATGGAGTCCATCAAATCTATAATGGAGTCCCTGCACCATCAGGACTACATGTCATCTCTGGACCTAACAGAGGCATATCTGCACATTCCAATCCTCCCAGCACATCGCAAGTTTCTTCGCTTTTGCGTAAACGGGACTCGCTACCAATTCAGAGCCTTACCTTTCGGCCTGGCAACGGCACCACGGGTGTTCACCAAGGTGTTGGTGAACCTGATAGCAATCCTCAGACAGAGAGGGATACATGTGCACCCTTACCTCGATGACCTGCTGATAAGATCCTCGTCAAGGGAGAGTGCAGAGCAGGACGTTATACACACCATATCCTGCCTTCAACAAACGGGTTCATAATCAACATTCCCAAGAGTCATTTACGGCCGTCCCAGAGGCTACAACATCTGGGTATGGTCATCGACACAAGGATGAACTCTGTTTTCCTCCCAGAAGACAAGATACTGAGGACCAAGGCATTGGTGCTCCAGATAGTGCGGGAGCCATCGTCGTCTCTCCAGACCCTGGCACGACTTATGGGTCTTCTAGTCTCAAATCTAGAGGCGCTTCAATGGGGCCGTTTTCACACCAGACATCTTCAGATGTTTTTACGTCCTTATCAGATCCAGATCATGGAGAAGCGCCCTATGTCGTTGACTGTTCTCAAGAAGGTCAAGGAGAGTCTCCTGTGGTGGACGAAGGATCACAACCTGCGTCAGGGGAGAACGTTCCTCGTAGAGAAGGAAATACAGCTTTTTTCGGATGCCAGTCTTTCAGGTTGGGGGGCGACCCTCAACGAGATACCTACCCAGGGCCAGTGGACAACCGAGGAGGCGAGTCTTCCCATCAACCTTCTGGAACTCCGTGCCATTCGACTGGCTCTCCTGTACTTTCAGAACCAGGTGACCGGGAAGCATGTCCTGGTTCGAACGGACAATATCGCTGCCAAGGCTTATTTAAACAATCAAGGGGGGTCCAGGTCGACTTCCCTTCGCAAGGAGGCCGTGAAACTGTTCGAATGGGCGGAGAGACATCTGAAGTCCATAAGGGCGGAGCATATCAAGGGGACTTGCAATATCAAGGCAGACTGGCTCAGCCGGGAGAGCATTCAATCGGGAGAGTGGTCTCTCAACAAGAAGCTTTTCTTAACGATAGTGACACGCTTCGGCCCGCCGGTGTTGGACCTCTTTGCATCTTCTCAGAACCACCAGCTTCCTCGATTCTACACGAGGTACTACCACTATCAAGCGGAGGCCACGGACGCGTTAACTTCTCCCTGGCCGCAAGGCCTTCTATACGCCTTTCCCCCAATCCCGATCATTCCGAGGTTGCTCAGAAGGATCAGGCTGCTAAGGGCCGACGTCATTCTGGTTGCTCCCTGGTGGCCGCGGCGTCACTGGTTCTCCTCAATCCAACAGATGTCAGTAGCAGAGCCGCTTCACTTACCAATCTGTCCAGACATGCTGTTACAGGGCCCGGTGTGGCATCCTCATCCAGACTGGCTGAGGTTGACCGCTTGGAGGTTGAACGGCGCTCTCTTCTAGATCTTGGTTATGCAAGTGACATGACGAACACCATCCTAGCATCCAGAAAAAGCTCCACAACGCGGATCTACGACATGTCCTGGAAAGCCTTCCACAGATGGTGTCGGAGAAAAGCTGTGGAACCATTGCATCCTTCTGTCCCCAAGATCCTACAGTTCCTTCAGGACGGTCTCCATTCTGGATTGAAGCCAGCTACCCTCAAACGTCAGGTGGCAGCCTTATCCTCAGTTCTCCAGCAGGTGGACGGCGTGAACCTCTCATCTCACCCCCATGTTCGACACTTCCTTAGAGGAGCTTCCATGAGTTCTCCTCCACAAGTACATCGGTTTCCTACCTGGAGATTGAACCTGGTACTCTCGGCCCTAACAGGTCCTCCTTTCGAGCCCTTAAGTTTTGTATCCCTAAAGTTCATGCGTATGAAGACCATCTTTCTGGTGGCAATAACATCGGCCAGAAGAGTCTCAGAGATCGGGGCCTTATCGATTAAAAGGGAACTGTGTGTGTTCCACAGGGACAAGGTAGTCCTCTATCCAGACCCTACCTTCCAACCGAAGGTCTCTTCTAGATTCCATCAGAGTCAAGAGATCAACTTACCATCCTTTTGTCTGGATCCCAAGCATCCCAAGGAGCGCACATGGCATACCTTAGACGTGCGAAGAGCAATTAAGGTCTATCTTACAAGAACTGAATCTATCTGAAAATCAGACTTCATGTTCATTAATATAGCGGCTCCTAGACTGGGACAGAAGATGTCCAAATCAGCAATTAGCTACGCCATCAAGCAGTGTATATCAGAGGCGTATAAGGCGTTAAACCTTCAAGTACCACCAGGGATCACTGCACACTCAACTAGGAGTGCGGCCACCAATGCTGCCTTCAACAGGAATGCTTCCATAGAGGAGGTGTGCAAGGCAGCTACGTGGTCATCTATCTCCACTTTCATCCGCCACTATAAGTTGAACACATATGCGTCGGCGGACGCAGCCTTTGGCAGACGAATCCTGCAACACGTGCTGCCTGAGTAGGACGATCCCACCCTGGATGACATACTGCTATGGGAGCACCCAAGATGTCCTCCGCCTCTTAGGGAGAACGACCCTTGGCACTTACCGTGAGGGGTCCTTCTCCTAAGAGGACAGGAGGACATCTTGCCCTCCCCTTCTTCTATCGCCCTACCTTGGGCAGCATCTATCTTTTATGTACCTGTATCTAGCTTCTTCTCCTGTAGCCTTCGTCTACAGCTGTTGGTTACTATTTAACACAGGCTACCTGTAGTTTACCTGTTCTCTCATTTTCTATACGAGTTTATTTCAGTCGGTATGGGAGGCTCATGCCAAGTTTTTGTACCGACCACCAGTTAGCTCACCTTTTTTCATAGCAGCGATGGTTGCAAGAGTTTTTTACTGCTTCTCAGAGTCACCCGAACTGGAAGGAGGGTGGTTCCCACATCCACAGGAAGGGGAAGTTTTTTAAGATTCCTGCCTCCCTGATTGGACGGTGGGAAACACCCAAGATGTCCTCCTGTCCTCTTAGGAGAAGGACCCCTCACGGTAAGTGCCAAGGGTCGTTCCGCCGAACAGACAGTTCTTTTTTTAAGAACTGGACATTAAATCATTTTTTTTTTAAAGTCAACTGATGTGCGAAATAACTGCCAAACCTTTCAAAGCATAAATTGGATTCAGAACCACCACCACAAAAACTGAACGATCATCAAGCTTGATACTTTTGCTAATTAGTCAAATACATGAGATCTGGACAGCTGCATTCCTCTGCCTGTAGCAACAGAAAAGAGGGAGACTCCAGGAGCGCAAAGAATCACAATCTTTGTGGCAGAGGAAGAGCTTTTGTGAGTCACTGTTCACTTCTTCCGAAGAAACAAGCAGTGACTCACGAAAGCTCATAAACTGCCACAAATTTAGTCAACAAATTTGTCCTTTCCTAAAATATATTAGTATTGTAAAACCATGAGATTTGCTATGTAAAAAAAAGATGCAGTACCTGCAGCCTGCTTTTCCTGCTTTGCTAACCACACAGAGGCCAACCCCTTTACTAGATGATCAGCATAACAAAAATTCATTACTGAAAAGGTGCCCACCCACCATTTTGGGAGTCGTTTTATTTAGGACCACATTTGATTAATTTACTAGCAGACCACATTTAATTTTGCCTTTTTATGTAATCTATGACGTAAGCTCCGCAAGGATGAACGACAACTAATTATTTTTAATAAATAAAATAGGTCCTGCTGTGTTTAAACCAAGATGAGGCATCTGCTTGCCAGTAAAGGCCACTGCGGGACACCGAGGGTCCAACGGTTCTTGACGCCTTACCCAATGAGATGACGTCTCTGTAATTCTTCTGCATCACGTCCCTGTACAGCTCCTTCCGACGTTCATCCAGGACACCCCATTCCTCCATTGCAGTCCACCCGAGCCCCTGTAATGGTATGAGATTTAAAAAACATACACAGCTGTGACCACTCACTCCCCCTTACTGCTGCTTAATGCCGCACTGGTTCCCGATACAAGCAAGATTTCAAACATGCATCCAAAATAAAGCTTGTAATGAGGGGAACTTACTCAACTTTGAGCAATTGAGTCGAGTTGATGGCTCAATTATGGGGTGGAGCTTTGGCTTAGTGAAAGAGTCTCTGCTTGGGATGCAGAAGGTCCCAGGTTCAATACCCAGCATCTCCAGTCAAAGGCAGTCGGCAACGTGAAAGACCTCTACCTGAGACCCTGGAGAGCAGCTGCCAGTCTGAGTAGACAACATTGACCTTGATAGACCAAGGGTCTCTGATTCAGGATAAGGCAGCTTCATGCATTGTGAGTTTGGGTACAGATTTATATGAAGCTCGCACCTAGCTCAAAAGCCACCCAGAGATTCACAACAAATATCACATTTGTATCTTTCTCCCAGGGTAGGTTAGGTTGAGGCATAGTGACTGGCCCAAAGTAACCCACTAAGAATCACGGAGGGGCGGGGTTTTGAACCCAAGACTCCTTTGTCTGACCCCAGCAACCTACTCAGCACTCTTCTGCAGGTGTCCCATCCTGGTGTTCTGCAACAGCAGGTATTTGTGGGTGAGCATTAATTGAGTTAAAAGAGCCCCGTGGCGCAGAGTGGTAAAGCTGCAGTACTGCAGTCGAAGCCCTCTGCTCACGACCTGAGTTCGATCGCAGCAGAAGCTGGTTCAGGTAGCCGGCTCCAAGTCGACTCGGCTTTCCATCCTTCCGAGGTCGGTAAAATGAGTACCCAGCGTGCTGGGGGGAAAGTGTAGATGACTGGAGAAGGCAATGGCAAACCACCCCGTAAAAAGTCTGCTGTT
This sequence comes from Heteronotia binoei, assembly GCF_032191835.1. Taxonomy (NCBI): domain Eukaryota; kingdom Metazoa; phylum Chordata; class Lepidosauria; order Squamata; family Gekkonidae; genus Heteronotia; species Heteronotia binoei. Next base: position 21,036,834 of record NC_083237.1, read on the forward strand.
AAAACGTTGTGAAACCAACATCACCCCAGAGTCGAAAATGACTGGTGCTTGCACAGGGGACTACCTTTACCTTTTTATTAATTGAGTTAAAGTAGTTGCAAAATTAAACACGCCCCCCCTTCAGTTACAATGAATGCACAAGGAATTTTAGGGACCAAACACAGCTCAATACGACAGACAGGTCAGATTTGGATACGCATATACAAAGACAGGTCCCAGACTAACTATGGAAGACAGGGGATCAAAGCAGAAGATATTGGCTAGAAATTTGTGAAAGCTGGCTTCGGAATTCTTGAAGAAGGGGGCAAGATGTGCACAAATTAGGTCTGTGGAGAAGTTCACGCAAGATCCCATTCTTTTACTGCCGATTAATTTACGTGAAGTCAACACCAGTGCACATAATGACAATACAGTAAATCGATAAGAATCCTTTGCTCATCCACTAAACCAAATTATTTTTCCCTCCCTCTCTCTTAACACTGGGACTCGGGGTCACCCAGTATAACAGTTGGGCAGCAAATTCAGGATGGGCAAAAGGAACTACCTCTCTGCACCTCGAAAAGTTAACTTGTGGAACTCACTGCCGCAAGATGCAGTGAGAGTCACTGGTTTAGACTGGCTTCTAAAGGGGCCTGGGCAATCATCACAGCTAGCCCAATCTCATAAAATCTCAGAAGTTACGCAGGGTCGACCCTAGTTAATCCTTGGATGGGAGATCACCAAGGAAGTCCAGGGTTGGTACGCAGAGGCAGGCAACAGCAAATCACCTCCGGACATTTCTTGCCTTGAAAACCCTATGGTTTTGTCATAAGTCGGCTGCAACATGACAAGGGTGGGGAAGGTGTATTTGCAGCTATTAACCTTGAGAGCTAAATAGAACCTCCATGTTCAGAGGCAGCTGAATAACAGATGTGGGGAGTGTGGGTTTGGCCATCAACTTCAGGCTGAAAGGCATCTGGTGGTCCAGTTTTGGACCCTTTACTGGCTGCGCCCTTCGTCTCATCTGTGGGTCTCTTGCTTTTTGGCTCCGCCCACAAGAAAAGATCTGTATTAACTCCACCCATCTTGCAAATATTTAAAAAAATCATTAGCGCATCACAGTGGCAACTTAACCTGCACCGTCCCTGAGAGATCTTCAGGGAGAGAAGGAGAAGCCAGGCAGCGAAGCAAGCAGAGGGCAGCAACTAAGCGGAAGAACGGGAAGAAGCCAGATACGAGCTGGGGTGTGGATGTGTGAATGCTATGCCCCATGCCAACCCAGGGAAACGTTAGCCATCAAGAACCAGAAGAGACTTTGGGGAGTTTTTAAAAAGTAAATTCCAGCATCACCTTGAAGGGAGGGTGGGAAGAGAGAATGTCTTTGCCGCCTCCCAAAGTGGAACCAGCCCTGTATGGCAGGTTGCTTTTTTTCAATGACAGCAGGTTGTGCCAGGTAAGTGCCGCTACCAAGTCAGCTGGGGAGGGGGGCACAAAGCTCCAATATACCCAACCTCTCCCCTACCTGGGTCAGTCGCCTGTGGCTCTCCCGCCCTCCCCATTTCCCCAGTCCCAAAAGAAAGCTTAATTCCCCTCTCTGCTCCTCCCCTTTGCCTGGATCTTTGCTTTTCTGCATGCATCTTTGCCCAGGGAAGCCCACTCACCCAGTGCCTTCCTTGGGCTTCGTGGGGAATGCAACCCCCCCTCTATGAACTTGCCCCCTTCTTCTCGGAGGAGGAGGGGGCGCGGGGGGGGGACGTGATCTCAGGGGCCCGGCCCCTTTCTCCACCCCCAGCTGATGAAAGGGAGAGAAACACACACACATCCGCGCCTTGTGCGCCAACCGGAAGTTCCCCGCACAATCCCGAGTCCTCCTGCTCCTGCGAATGCAGTCCTCTCTAGGAGTTAAAGGAAAGCGCGGCTCCGTCGTTTTAACTCCTGGCTCGGCGGAGTGGCAGGGCTTGTTTTAAAATTTAATGGAAAGCCTCCCCGGTTCCTTGTTGGCTTAAGCGTGCCTGCCTTACCAAGGCTGCAATCAAAGGCGCTATATAATGCACTTCCAGTCCACTTTCCAACTGGATTTTGCTAGTTCGCACGGTAAAAAATGCAGTTGGAAAGTGGATTGAAAGTGCATTATTTAATGTGCGCAACAATAGGTCAAGCTCAATACTCCCTCTAAGGTGTGGAGTCTTGTGAGAAAAAATTCTGTTTCTTGAGCTACTGGCATTAAAGTTGTGAGCCGCTGCATAAATTAGCTTGCTCTGGAGCCTTTTTTTCCTGAGCTAAGACAAAAATGTGTGAGCCAGATGCTAAAAAACTGAGCTGGCTCACACTAATTCAGCTTAGAGGGAACACTGGTCAAGCTGGTAATTTTTTTTTCATTACTGTCTTTCCATTAAGTTTTTAGATAATGATATATTTTGTCGATACAGCTGCAGCCACGATTTTAGTTTTCATCAAAACCTGCCATATGATAATAGAACTTTTTTTTTTAGTTTTTTGTTAGATAATGTTAAGGTTTTATCATTAATTTGATTGAGCCTACTCACATCTGGGGAAGGCAATGGCAAACCACCCCGTAAAAAAGTCTGCCATGAAAGCAATGTCACCTCAGAGTTGGAAATGACTGGTGCTTTATATGCACTACTGGATTTTTTGGTCTTTAATAAAGTTTTGAAAAGTTAAAAAAAAATTAATGCATGCAGTTGCAGCCTCAGCAACGCAAACATGTTTTAAAAACACACACCAGTTTCTGCCACAAAGGATTCTGCCCACGTGGTGCTCTTATTTAATGAGAACTTTTCTAACATTGTTACACAACTGGGCTAAAGCCGCATGTGTGTCTACTTCGGATGACTGATGCTGGAATGTGAGCACTGGCTCCCCTTGAAAGGCTTTGCCTTCGAGATGATCAGAGGCCACGTGAATTTCTGTCTGGGAGGTTAGTGTGCATTTCTCGCTGCCCTCCAGAGGTGTGGAAGCCAGCCCTTGAAGATGTGAATTGATTGTGCGGGAAAGCATTTGAGTCTGAGCTGGGAGGAACAGGATCATTCAGAAGCTATGGTAATCACACAGTCTCAAATGTGGAAATGTCATGCAGAAGCCTGCAAAGACCCACACAGGTGGCTGCGCGGACACTGGAGTGTGCGGACCTACCAAACACATTGCATCCTATGTGCAATGGGAAATGCAGAATGCCTTCCATGGATTCTTGGTTTCCATACATTTCTTTGTATCCTTTCTCTGATTAGCCTTGTGGCCCAGCCTCCTAACCTCCCTATGTCCAGTTCTCAACCTGTCCCACAAATCCACTTCCCCTTGGGCTTGTCTCAGGCTTTGAACTTCATCAAACAGACAACCCCCCTTTCCTTCTCAGAAGCCAGACAACAAGGAAGGAGGAGGAGGAGGAGGAATTGGATTTATACCCCACCCTCCACTCTGAATCTCAGAGTGGCACACAATCTCCTTTATCTTCCTCCCCCACAACAAACACCCTGTGAGGTGGGTGGGGCTGAGAGAGCTCTCACAGGAGCTGCCCTTTCCAAGGACAGCTCTGCAAGAGCTATGACTGACCCAAGGCCATTCCAGCAGCTACAAGTGAAGGAGTGGGTAATCAAACCCGGTTCTCCCAGATAAGAGTCCACACACTTAACCATTACACCTAACTGGCTCTTTGTTCCCTGAGACATTAGAATATCCATGAACATTCACAGCCAATTCACCTCAAAGGCTTGGCTACTACAAGGAGAATGTGGTGTCACTGTTTGGGGCAGGGCTATGGCTCAGGAAGAGCTTCGGCTTGGCATGCAGAAGGTCTCAGGTTCAGTCCCTGGCATCTCCAGTTAAAAGGACCAGGTAGGAGGTGATGTGAAAGGCCTCCTCCTGAGACCCAGGAGAGCTGCTGCCAGTCAGAGTAGACAATACTGCCCTTGATGGACCAGGGGTCTGACTCAGTATAAGGCAACTTCATGCATTTGCGAAAGTATACCATTTCCTACATTAATTCAACTAATTATGTGGATTTTTAGCTCCATTTAAGGGTAGCTGCTTTCTATCCTTTCTATGACTGTTAGGCAGCTGCCTTAATTCTGAGGAGCCTCATCATATTGCCATTGAATTTCTGAAGTGATTTTTAAGTATCAGATACTAATGACAGAAAGGCGCATTGCAGTTAAGTATTCCCAAGTGGTTCTGACAGGTAAAAGAGATTCACTATCCTGCAGTTGAACTGGCTGTCCCTATCACTCTCCTCAGAGTTATAACAAAGGGATCCTGATTCTGGTCTAAAACTATCGGGGAGGGATGGTGGCTCAGTGGTAGAGCATCTGCTTGGTAAGCAGAAGGTCCCAGGTTCAATCCCCGGCATCTCCAACTAAAAAGGGTCCAGGGAAGTAGGAGTGAAAAATCTCAGCCCGAGGAGACCCTGGAGAGCCACTGCCAGTCTGAGTAGACAATACTTACTTTGATGAACCGAGGGTCTGATTCAGTATAAGGCAGCTTCATATGTACATATGTACCAGACTCACCCCTCCTGTCTCATGATAACCATTGCTAGTAGGTCAAAAACAGTACCACACATACACCGTATCTGCTTTAACATTCCCTCACAAAGGCAAATCCTTGTAACCTTTAGCAGAGGAGGTCAGCCATTTGGAGGGAAGATGAAGAAACTGTGTGTATACCTTGTGGAAGACAGTATTTCAGCCTCAGTTGTGTAGTACGTGGTACAAGATAATCTAATTATGCTTCAGTTTCGCTTGTGTGATATTTAAGTTAAAATGAAAATAAGCCTTTCCTTTATAGGTTTGTCAGAAATGTCTAAAATTATAATTAAAATTATAGCTTTTTAAAAAAAAGTCTACACCAGCTTTCTAAATTCAGCCATGTTGGTCTGAAGCAGCAGAACAAAGTAGGACTCCAGTGGCACCTTTAAAACCAACAAAGTTTAAATTCTGGGTATAGGCTTTTGTGTGCATGCTGCACAGTTCTTTGAAAAAAGTGTGCATGCTCATAAAAGTTTATATCCCGACGTTAAGCAGAAAGGTTTCTAACTCTTCAGGTCTCTCAGGGAGAGAGTGCACAAATGACTAGAACTGTTTATTTTTTAAATATAAAATATCTTTTTATTCCATTCAAAGGTAACCAACATTACATTAGGCCAAAAGCATAGGAAACAGACAAGCAAACACAAAACATGAAAGGCTACCTTTGCTAGACTAAAAGCAGCACTTCTAACTGTGCACAGCAAATAAAGTTTCTTTACCTCAGGTCACCAAGCAACATGGTCTTTCCCCCAAGCTGTTGGGCCGAAATCCTGAGCAACCACACCTGAGTTATTCCAGTCAGGAACCTCTACTGTTGGAGGATGTATCAAAATATACTTTCCCCTTACCACTCAGGTAACAATATCCTCCAACCAGCTTCCCCCATTCTCTAGGTCTTTACAGAGTTTCTTCCATTCCACCCATGACCAATACTCCCTCTAAGCTGTGAAGTCTTGGGAGCAAAAATACTACTTCATGAGCTACTGGCATTTAAGTTGTGCGCTACTGCATCAATTAGTTTGCTCTGGGGCCATTTTTCCTGAGTTAAGACAAAAATGTGTGAGCTGGAGGCTAAAACTCTGTGAGCTAGCTCATACTAATTCAGCTCATGACCTCAGCTCTGATGTTGTTAGACCTAGCTGTAGCCCATAATCAATACCAGCTGGAGAGTACTCACAAATAATCCTATGACTTAACCCTGCATGGGCAAAATTCTGCTTTGCCTCACACCACAGTAAAACTTCGTTGATCTGTTGATCCCTGGCGCCCTAGGCGAGCTGCCTGCTAGCGCCCCCCCCCCCCCCCGAAATTGAAAAAAACAGAGAATTGTAGGAGAAATAAGAGAACTTGAAACTGTTTACATATTTAATTTAGGGGTTTTTTTGTGTGTGAGAGATTAAGCAATAAAAATTGTGAGAATACTACTTGATCCTTTTAGCTGGGGGTGCCAGGGACAAGACCTTCACATGACCATTTCTACTTGATCCTTTTAATTGGAGGTGCTAGTGACAAGACCTTGTGCATGCGAGAAAGATGCTCTACCACTGAGCTATAGCTCCCACCCCATGGCTCTGTTAAAGTAGAGTAGGAAGGATGAGTGGCAGCAGACAACTTCAACAGGAGCCATTTTTTTAATTGGTTCTTCTTCAGCTTTTACATTTGGTTAATTTATCCCTGCCGGGTTCCAAGGAGTCCACTGCGCAGGCCCAGAGAATGCAAAACCAGCTGGGCAGCGTCTGCACTTCATGGTACCTGCTTTCAATTGGGGAAGACAGGCTCCAAGGAGCACACACACTGTGCATGGCGGCAGCACCCCTAGGCCAGGGGCGCCCTAGGCGGCTGCCTACTTGGCCTACTCCCCTGCACCGGCCATGCTTAAAGGTGCCACTGGACCTTTGTTCATCAGCTTTTTAGCTCTTTCCCATCTCCCATTTCAGAGCTGTCCAGTGCGTATGTTATGTGCTGTGTCCAGTCGCTTCCAGTTTAGGGCGACACTATGAATGAATGGCCTCCAAAACAGCCTTGCTTAGGTCTTACAAACTAAGTGCTGTGGCTTCCTTTATAGAGTCCATCCATCTCCTGTCGGGGTCTTCCTCTTTTCCTGCTGCCTTCAGTTTCTCCTGGTGCGATTGTCTTTTCCAGCCTCATCTAATTCTCACCATAAATCTCCACTGACAGCAAGTGTCCAACAGGTGGCACCACTGAACCAAGTCACCCAAACCAGACTGGAAACAGATGAAAAATCTGCAGCTGTCCCTGTAGTGGAAATGTGTGCCTTTTTATCACTGATTCCCACTTCCTCTGTTTTCTGTCTGTTTTTAAACTAAGCTCCCTCCTTGGCCCCGCCTATATTTTAAATACTATATAATTAGTAACTATCAGGCAGGAGGTCTAATTGCAGTTCTTGGGGGGGGGGCTTTTTAAAGAACAGGTGTGGTGGTGGGGGGGTGTACCTGCCCTGCTTACTACAATCTCATTTGTCTTTCTGTAATAACTGCAGAGTTATGAGATTCCTTCCTCTGCATCTTCCACTGCGGTGAGGGTTCAGTGGGATGGTTCACTCACCAATTTTGGGGCTCTGGCCAGAACGCCCACTTTCTGGCCTGTTGCCACAAAATGAGGATGCAAACATAAGAATGTGTATGTATTTCATTTTTACCATATGGTCCCTGCGATGAGCTTGGAGTGGTACTTATGGTTCTCCTTCTCACCTTCTCGTTTTCTCCTCAGAGCAACCCTGAAAGTAGAGCCAGAGTGATGTAGTGGTCAATGTTCTGTAGACTGCAGAGTCTTGTGAACAAAAATTCCACTTTGTGAGCTACTGGCATTAAAGTTGTGAGCTACTGCATCAATTAGTGCATTCTGGGGTCATTCTTCCCGAGCTAAGACAAAAATGTGTGAGCTGGAGGCTAAAAATGTGTGAGCTAGCTCACACTAACTCAGCTTAGAGGGAACACTGGACTAGTGGTTAAAGTGTCAGATTAGGACCTGGGAGAGCTAGTTTTCAATCCGCACTTGTGCCATGGAAGTTTGCTGGGTGAACATGGGCCAGTCATGCACTCTCAGGCTGAACTACCTCACAGGGCTGTGGTGAGGGTAAAATAGAGGGGAGGAGAGGAGATGACACAAGATGCTTTGGGTTGAGGAGAAAGGCAGGATATCAATCAAGTAGGCTAGGCTGACAGAGAAAGATCGAAATCTGGTATTGTAATCGCTTCCCACAGTCAGAAAACAGATTAGAGGCACCAGGTGTTGTGAGGATATTCGTGTTGTTATATGGCACACGCACACAAAAATGCAGCACATCGGGAAGTGACTGGATGGTGTATATTAAGAGCCACACTGAGATCTGTGCAGGGCAACGTTTTCTAGTAGGCAGCTAGACAAAAGAAAGGCGTTCTGCCAAAACCAGCAATGCTTAGCCCTCAGGTCCTTCCTTTTAAAAAGAGGTCTTTTAAAAAAAGAAAAAATAGCAGGAAATGGACTTTTTAGATCAGGGTGGCCAAACTTTGGCTCAGGAGCCACATGTGGCTCTTTCACTCATATTGTGTGGATCTCAAAGCCCCCACCACTCCCATCATCTGGCTTGGAGAAGGCATTTGTCTCTTTAAATAGCTTCTCCAAGCCAAGCCAGCTGGCGGCTTGGAGAATTCGCATAAAGTTAAAGTTGCTCTATTTCCACCTCTCCTTCCCTCCTCCTATCTATTTGTTGAACATGAACATATGAACATATGAAGCTGCCTTATACTGAATCAGACCCTTGGTCCATCAAAGTCAGTATTGTCTTCTCAGACTGGCAGCGGCTCTCCAGGGTCTCAAGCTGAGGTTTTTCACACCATTTTGCCTGGACCCTTTTTTGGAGATGCCGGGGATTGAACCTGGGACCTTCTGCTTACCAAGCAGATGATCTACCACTGAGCCACCGTCCCTCCCCTGTTTTCTTTCCATATTTCCTTCCTTCCTGTCTTGTGGCTCTCAAACATCTGATGTTCATGTCTTGTGGCTTTCAAACATCTGGTGTTTATTCTATGTGGCTCTTACATTAAGCAAGTTTGGCCACCCCTGAAATAGATGCTGAGGGGTACTCAACTTTAGATGTCAAGATTTTGGAAACCTAAAAGGTAGCTATATCTAGTGCTCATTAGAGGGGTTCTATTTCTGTTCTGCCTAATGAGGTACAATGTTGGAAAAGAAAATTGTTATTAAATTCAAACATAGAACTCTCTAGACTTTGTGCTGTAATCTTTGGGAGGGGGAAAATTAAAAAAAAAAATCTCCTTTCCCACCATGCAGTTTGACTCTGCCCCTCTCCTCCCGCCAGCCATGTTAGTTGTAGTCCAAGCTTTCTCCTTGAGGCCAATACGAAAAGCGCTGAGAAAATCCTTGCCCCGGTCGTGGAGAAAACTACATTTCCCGTGAACCCCATTGCTGCTTTCCTAAATGGAGTCCAAGCATGTTCCTACCAGAGCCGGGCACAACACGCTGAGTCGACGGGCGAGCCAAACTACCTTTCCCAAGCTTCCTTGCGGCCGCAGCCTCCGCCTGCCATCTTAACCGTAGTCCAAACATCTCTTCTCTGGCCATAGCAACCAATGAACTCAAGGCGTTGTGGAGCGGGAGCCAAACTACCACCCCCACATCGCCCCGCGCCGCGCTTTCCGACGCCATCTTCCCTGTAGTCCAAACTTTCCCCCCGTGCCTATAGAGCCGGATGTGTCCGACCTGCTGGGGGAAACTACGCCTCCCATCGGCCCCCGCGCGGCGCTGTTCCCTTTTGGGTTTCCTGGGGCCGCCATGATGGTTTTTTTGTGTGTATGTGTGTATATGTGAGTGAATGTGGTGAGTGTATCAGTATGTGCCAGTGAGTGCGCGAGGGCATGGGAAAGGGAAGGAGGAAGAGGGGAGAATGAGAGAGACAGGCGGAGGGGGCTCCACCAGCGCCGTGGGGCCGAGCTCTCCCCCCTCGGGGATGCTGCGGGGGGGCCCGCGCCCTGCGCCCAGGCTGGCCAATTTGGAGGGGGGTGGGTGCCTTTAAAGCCCTCCCTTATGTGGGGGGAGGGGCAGCCGGGCAGCTCAGAGCCCCCTTGAGGAAAGGTGTGGAGTGGGGGGGGCACCAGACCCCCTCCTCTGAATTGCAAAGGGGGGTGGGTGGGCTTGCCTTTTAGCCTCGAAGCAAAGGGAAGCTCGCAGGGCCCCACCCCACTGCATCAGCCCGGGGTTTTGTAAGGTTACCAGCTTCCCCCTTTGCTAAGGGGTTGCTAAGGAGGGGGCCGGGCCTCTTGGATTTCGGGGGAGGCGAGAGATGTCTCCCCTGCATTAAAAAAGAGAGAAGGGATCGACACTATTTCGAGGGGGGGGGCGAGAGCGCTTTCTCCTAGCCCCCTTGCCATCCCAACCCACTCTTGTGCTCCAAAGTGAATGGAGTTATTAGAGTAACAAGCCAAGAAAGGGTGAAGTGTGCCCCCCCGCCTTCCTCCTCCTCCTCCTCCAGCCAGCCCAAAGAGTGGGGAGTGGGCTTCGCGAGGGGAGTGGTCTGCCTACATTTGAAAAGGGGAGGGTGGGTGTTTGGGCAATTGAGGGAAATCTCAGTGGTGGGCAGAAGAGGAGGAGGAGTCAGGAGGGAAGGGGGGGGTAACTAGAGGTTGCACCGCGCATAGGCAATGCCAGGGCTCCGTCCGAAATTAGGGGTGCAAGCGGTCCCCGAGTGAGGCGTGCGGGTGCGGGAGGGGGGTCGCGCCTTCTCTTTCAATGATCCGGGCAGGAGAGCTCCCTTCCCACCCTCCATCCCTTGCTATCCTCCCAAGGGCAAGGAAGGAAAGAGTGAAGGGTAAAACAGGCGAGGGGGTGAGGCGTGGGGGCACAGCTGCCATGGCTCTGGAATAGCCTCTTTGGGGGAGATCGTCCTGCCCATCATCCTCTTGTCCTCCCACCCCCCCACACACACCGTATCCGTGGGGGGGACGAAGAGACAGAGACACGCACGCACAAAATCCTTCAGCAGCTGGCTGGATCTCTTCTCTCCCACCCACCCCCCCACCCCACCATGACAACAAATCCAGCACTAGAATCGCCATCTACCCCATGGCTACACAGCAGGTGAGTAAATCTCTCTTCCTCCCCTAACCCTCTTCCTGATTTTGAACAGGGAGGGGGGGGGTCCAACCCATCTCCCATCCTCAGGCACCTTTCGCTGGGATGTGTATGCGCGCGTGTGTGTGTGTGGGTAGCGATTGTAAGACATCCAGCATCTTTTTTTCTTCCTGAGACTGCTGATGGGTGAGGAAGACTCTTCGGTGGTTGGATGTGCTTCCCAAAGGTGAGTTGGGGGCTTTCCTCTCTTGAATTGGCGGAAGGACCTTCTCCAGGAATAAAGCCTTGGCCCCCCCCTTTCCCCCTCCTCCCATAACCAAACTCTTGCTCTTCCCTCCCCTCCACCCCGAATTTCCCAAATTCAAAATTAATCCTATCCCCCTCTTCAATAGGACGCTTGGAGAGGACTGGCTATTGCTGTGCACAAAAAACGATCTTCCTTCCCCCCCTCCAAAAAAAACAAACACAAACGTGTGACTGTGTGTGTAAGGTGGATTGTGTGAATGCACACGGCATGTGAAAACATCACAACAACTCGGTTGCAGGGAAGGGGGGAGGGCTCTGGAGCTCTCAGGCGGGTTGCAAGAATGTCTCTGTTGGGGAGGGGAGTACAGAACCATTGCACCCCCCCCCCCACCTTGAAATGCAAGGTATACCGCTGTGTGCCCCCCCTCCACTTGCTTTGGCAATTGCTACCTCCTTTGTTGTTTTGTTTTCTTTGGCATTCTTCTCTTTCCAATCCCTGTGTTTTGTCACCTTGGGTCTGGAGGGTTTGCTTTCCCTATCCCCCCCCCCAAAAAGGGGGGGGGGCAAAAAATCCCGTTCCAAAATGCATCTTTTTTGCCAGATGGTTTGGAAGGGGGGGAGGTACCCCTGGGTGGACCGAACCGGAGAGGTGGGGAAGGAAGGGGGGCATCTTGAAGGAACAGGGCTGGCTTTGGAGGATGGATGTGTGTGTGTGTGTGTGTATGAGTGAGTGTGCGCGAAGGGGCCAACGTGGAACCAAAGTTTCTCCTCTCCGATTTCCAGGGGAAGGAATTCGTGGCCGTCAAAGCCTCTTTGCCTCTCTGTGTGTTTCTCATGTTTGAAGCCCCGGGGGTGGGAGGGAGAGGGGATGGGCCGTGTCAGCCGATTGCAGGGGGGCCTGGCCCGAGGATGGCTTCGCTGCTGCGCCTCCGAGAGCCGCGGGATCCGGAAGGGTCTCTCGGGAAGGGCTCGCTCCTGAAAGCCGCCGGGCTTGGAAAGGCTTTTTAAAGGGAGTGGGTGGCGGAGGCGGGGTGGGGGGAGAGCGCCAAGGGAGATGTGTCAGGCAGGCTGCAGATAGATGGCGGAGAGGATTCCCAGGGATCCAGCGATCGGCACCATGGTGGGCCCAGCCGAGGCTTGCGGGATCCCTCGCCACGACCGGACCTGTCAGCTCTGAAGCCAGCTTGGGGCGTGATGAGGTATTGGAGCCGAGGCCCCCCACCCCACCCCCGGCAGGATCCTTGGAGCTGCATGCTTGGGGAGAACGAGGGCGAGTGGGGAGGTCTTGCAGAGGAGCAGGGCTCGGGATAGGGATTGGTAGGAGCCGCAGCCGGATTCTGCGTGGGGAGGGAGCAACTTGTGCATGCAGGTGTTGTGTGTTCAAAATTGTTGGTTGTGTTGGGCCCACGTGACAAGGTGAAGCTAGCCCCCGAACTTTGGTGGTGCCCCTGGAAACTGAGGTGTGTAGGACACCCCTCCTATACCCCTCCTCCCTGCTTTGTCCCAGCCTGATTCCTCCCTCCCCCCCCCCCTCAAAATGTCACCCTTCAGATGGGGAATTATTATTGTTATTTTTTAAACAAAGCATCGACATGTTTTAGGTGCTTGCGGATTTTGGATGTCTCCCCTCAGCTCAATTCTGCTCTTACGGAATGGAAATATTTTTTGTAGACAACAGACCCTTAACTTGAGTGCTTTAGTTTGAATGAAGCTGTCCCCTTTCAGCAGCACCTCTGTGGTGCCAACCCCTTGACATTTTCTCGGCATCACCTTTTTCTGTGAAACCCTTTGGCTTATGTTTTAGGCCAGGGTGGCCAAGCTGTGGCTCAGGAGCCACATGTGGCTCTTTCACACATATTGTGCGGCTTTTGAAGCACCCACTGCCCCGTTGGCTGGCTTGAAGAAGGCATTTGTGTCTTTAAATAACTTCTTCGACCCAAGGCAGCTGGCAGCTTGGAGAATGCATTTAAAGTTGCTGTCTTTCCACATTCCCCCATCTGTTTGCCTTCCTCCCACCCTTGTGGCTCTCAGACATCTGATATTCGTGTCTTGAAGCTCTCAAGCATCTGACATTTATTCTATGTAGCTCTTACGTTAAGCAAGTTTGGCCACCCCTGTTTTAGGCCTTACTCTCCAGCTGAGAATGAGAGGTGTGTAGCTGCCTTTAACTGCCTTTTGCTTCCATCTCCCCATTACCCTTGTCTGTCTCATACTTTTGCTTCTTCCACTGTCAAAGCTGAGGAACACACTGGAAAGCAGTGGCCAAACTTGCTTAATGGAAAAGCCACATAGAAGAAACATCAGATGTTTGAGAGCCGCAAGGCATAAACGTCAGATGTTTGAGAGCCGCAAGGCATGAACATCATATATTGGTTGGAAGGAAGGAAAATAGATGGGGGAGGGAGAGGTGGAAAGAAAGCAACTTTAACTTTAAATGCATTTTCCATGCTGCTGGCTGGCTTGGAGAAATTATTTAAAGAGACAAAGGCCTTCTCCAAGCCAGCCAATGGAGTCGTGGGGGCTTTGAGAGCCACACAATATGTGTCAGGGTGCCACAGTTTGGCCACCCCTGCACTGGAAAAGCCCAGCTGTTGCAGAAACTGGCAGCTCCCCCCCCTCCCCGCTGGAGTTTTTGGTGTTTTGAAGTCAGGATGACCCACATTTCCCTGCTCCCTATAATTGGCTGCTGGCGGTGGAAAGCTGCGATATCACGATGCAAGGAATGTTCAACCACATATGATGTGGGGAAGGCTGGAATTGATGTTGTATGTTCAGCTCTGAATTTTGGTTGTGGAAGAAGCACAGTAGCATCTAGCTTGACTCTGATTGTAAGTGCCTTGGGGCAGGGTCCTTAGTCCCTTCCCACCCTACGCACGTACACTGCCACGTATGGATCAACAATGTGACTGATGTTTGAAACAACATTAATTGAGCCTTCTCTTTGTGCTTTCCTTTTCACATAGGTGAAAACCTTTCTGTTTTTTCTCCTGAGAGTCCTCTCTCACCAGCACTGCCCCTCTTTTCCTCTGCCATCATGTCCCACCTATGTGGGGCTTCCCAATTTTAGAACAGGGGTGAAGGGGATAGGAGCAAGGGTTACAGTACCCTTCTTCTGCAGATAGTTGCTCCCTTAGTTAAACCAAACACTTCTAATTTCCTCTCTCATCCTTCAGTGAGTCCCGCCCTCCTGGCCTAAACTTCACCACCTGGACTACCACACCCTTAATAAGGGCTTTTTTTTGGTAGCGGGAGCTCCTTTGCATATTAGGCCGCACACCCCTGATGCAACCAATCCTCCTGGAGCTTACAGTAGACCCTGTACTAAGAGCCCTGTAAACTCTTGGAGGATTGGCTACATCAGGGGTATGTGGTCTAGTATGAAAAGGAGTTCCCACTACAAAAAAAAGCCCTCTTCCTTGCCTTTCTGCCCCACCCTGCCCCTTACGGGAGCTCCTGCTGGGTTGTTGCCTCTTGGCCTTCATGGTGCGTTGGCCTTGGCTGTGCCTGCGGGGCCTTGTCAGTGGTAGTGAGGCCTGCTGCTCCGACCGCTGCTGAGGCTTCTTCTCTTGCTTTCCTGAGCGTGAAGATGTTCTTCCCGGCTGTGATGGCCATTGGGTGAGTGGAAAGGAGAGAGGGCTCGTGGACCTGTTGGCAGCTGCATTCCTCTCAGCTGTAAGGCTGGCTGGGCGTGGCAGCCCCAGGGAGGGAGAGGCTGGGTCAGGTGCCACCGACCCCAGACCGTCCTCTGGACAACATCCTCTTCCTTTTTATTTTCCCTCTTAGCATTTCTCTGCACGTCAGAAGGATGCTGGGACGAAAGTTATCGCTTTTAGATTAAAGAATAAAGCGCAGAATGTTGGGTGAGGTGCTGGGGGCCCCTGGCCAGTGACTTATTCCCCTCTCTCTTTGGAGGTTATGGTTGTGCCTCTTTGCTCAACATCCCACCCCCACCAAATCCTCAGCACTGTTTGCTTTTCTGTCTCAGGAGGGTGCTCCTTCATGCTGGTTCTTTGGCTTTTTAGGGAACGGGGAGCTCCCAACCTGCGTCCTAAGATCTCAGGTTGCAGGTCAATTGCATCTGTATCAGATACCAGCTGTGCAAAGGGGCTTCTAGATCAGCCTGAAAAATCCTGTGTCTTTTAAGTTATGATTCACTCAGAGAGTCGGTTTGGTGTAGTGGTTATGTGCGTGGACTCTTATCTGGGAGAACCGGGTTTGATTCCCCACTCAACTTGCAGCTGCTGGAATGGCATTGGGTCAGCCATAGCTCTCGCAGTTGTTCTTGAAAGGGCAGCTTCAGGGAGAGCTCTCTCAGAACAGGGTGTCTGTTATGGGGGAAGAAGATAAAGGAGATTGTAAGCCGCTCGGAGACTCTGATTCAGAGAGAAGGGCAGGGTATAAATCTGCGGTCTTCTTCATCAGTACTCCCTCTAAGCTCTGGAGTCTTGTGAGCAGAAATTCTACTTCATGAGCTACTGGCATTAAAGTTATGAGCTATTGACTAAATCAGTTTGCTCTGGGGCCATTTTTCCTGAGCTAAGACAAAAACGTGTGAGCTGGAAGCTAAAGAACGGTGAGCTGGCTCACGCTAACTCCACTTAGAGGGAACACTGCTCACAATAGTGCTGGGGACTCTGCCTTGTCTTTCTTTGTGCAGAACTGTATTTTCTTTTCTTTAAAAAAAAAATCTGATAGTGGACTTTAAAAGCAGGAATATTTCCCCCCGTTTCCATGCCCCTAGTCACCTGGAAGGAGTGCTTTGCTTGTGAAATCTGTATCCAGCTTGCCATTTTAAAGCAGATTCGTGATTATCGTATGAAAAAGCAACATGCAGCAAAGCTCTCCGTCTTTAAATACTTTGTTTCTGTCTAGGAGTCTTGCGTATCTCTCTCCGGGGCTTTCCCTCTTGCCGCATCTGCTTTTGAGGGAAAGTGGCCTGCCTTCCTTTGGCCCCTTTCCCTGTCTACATGCTAGCTTATAGAACTCACAACCCAACCACCTGGAACAACTGTGATTACCATGGCTGTAAATCAGGGTGGCTTTTGCATCTTCAGAGCATGGAGGAGGCAGAAGACTTAGAACATGGAATTGAGTCCCTTGGTTTTAACCCAGCAGGCTCCATTGAGTGACTCCATTAGAAACCAAAACCCACCACCCCTCCACTCTCTTTCTCTCTCTCTTTTGTAGGAGCCTACTTGCAAAATGTTGTTTGATTGACTTGCTTTGCAAGGTAGATTGGCAATTTTTGGTGCTTTAGAGGTCTGAACCTGAGCCCATGTCAGGGGAAGGGACTTGAATCCAGATCCAGCTCTCTAGGCGTTATGGTACATTAGTCAGAAGGCAGGAAGTCGTTTCCCATCACTTGCCCCTCATTCACGACCTGCTTCTTTGTATTTGAACAAGATGAATGGTTTGTTCACGGGAGGGCTGCAGCATCTGCCTTCTACCTTATGATCTTCTCTGGATGAACCGCAGCTCTGTAGGGTTAGGTGAGTGACTTCTGGCCAAAAAAGGGACTTTTCTGTGCTGGCCCCCAGCAGCGGAATTACCTCCCCAAGGAGATTCACTTGGAGCCATCATCTTACAGACACCAGGCTAAGAACTTTTAATTAGTTCTTAATGTTTTGTTTTTTTGCTGTCAGGTGGCAGCTGACTTATGGCAGCAGCCTAGGATTGTTAAGGCAAGAGGTGTTCAGAGGTGGCTTGCCATCGCCTGCTTCTGTGTAGCAACCCTGGGCTTCCTTGGTTGTCTCCGTTCCAGGGCTGACCCAGCTTAGCTTCTGCAACCTGATGAGATCAGGCTAGCCCGGGCTATCCAAGTCAGGGCAACTTAATGTTAACTGCCCGTGATCGGTGTTGGTATTGCCATGCTTTTTAGTTGACCTTTTAATTGTTTGTTATCGATTATTGTGATTTATAATGACAGACGTAAGCTGCCTCGAAGGGTGTTACAGTGGAAAGCTGGGAGAGAAGGCTTTTTTGAAAAGAAAAAAAAACTGTGGCAGCTAAGTTGGCAGATTCCGTTTCAGAAAAGTTCCCCTGGGAGGGAGTGGAGAACCAGCACGTTGAGTTCGGTGCTTCTGCATTTCTCTTTCCGAAGGCGCAAGCCCTGTTTGCAGAGGTCTTTAGCTGCAGGGCTTTTTTTTTTTTGTAGCAGGAACTCCTTTGCGTATTAGACCATACCCCCCCCCCCTGACGTAGCCAATCCTCTAAGAACTTACAGTAGGCCCTGTACTAAGACCCTTGTAAGCTCTTGGGGGTGGCTACATCAGGGATGTGTGGCCTCATATGCAAAGGAGTTCCTGCTACAAACGAAAGCCCTGCTTAGCTGTATTCTCGTCCTCGCTGTATAAATGCTTCCAGATGGGCGCACGATCCTTGACTGTACTGTGCAAGTGGAAGAATTGGTTGTTGCTGAGCACAGACCATTATGAAAGGTTCTGACCCTTAAGGCTTGAAAGACTGAGACACCTCAGAAGCCAGGAGGGTTGAGAAGGGTTTCTGGGATGTAAGTAGCCTCTTCCTCTTTCCCCATCACCATCACATCTGTGATGCCCCTTTCTCTCCGTCCTCAAACCCTTCGTCCAAAGTAGGCTTGCCAGGTTTAACTCAAGAAATATCCGGGAACTTTGGGGGTGGAGCTGGGAGCAAGAGTGGGACAAGCACAATTGAACTCCAAAGGGAGTTCTGGCCATCCCATTTAAAGGGATTACACGCCGTTTAAATGCCTTTCCTCCATTAGAAATAATGAAGGATAGGGGCACCTTCTTTTGGGGCTCATAGAATTGGACCCTGTGGTCCAATCTTTTTGAAACCTGGAGGGTCTCTTGGGGAGAGGCATTGGATGCTATGCCGAAAATATGGTGCCTCTGCCTCAAAACACATCCCCTCCAGAGTCCCAGATACTCACAGATCAATTCTCCATTTTACCCTATGGGAATTGGTCTTCATAGGGAATAATGGAGTGCTCAGTAGACATTTCCCTCCCCGCCCTCCACCTTCTGCAAACCCTGATGTGGGGGGAGGGCCTCCAAACCGGGGGATCCCCCGCCCCCACCTGAGAATTGGCAACCCTAGTCCAAACCCACCTAGTCTCTGAATCCTTTGTTGCAGGGGGTTTTTTGTACCAGGAACTCCTTTGCGTATTAGCCCACACACCCCTGATGTAACCAGTCATCCAGGATCTTACAGAGCTCTTCGTACAGGGCCTACTGTAAGCTCTTGGGGGATTGGCTACATCAGAGGTGTGTGGCCTAATATGCAAAGGAGTTTCTGTTACAAAAAAAGCCCTGCTTTGCTGTAACTTTTGAATCCTTCACCCACCTGCTGAAAGGAAGCCCATTTATGCGTAGATGAAATGCACACATGTCCTCACCTCCCTTTGTTGCCTCTTACAGGGCAGATTTTAAACAGTAAGGTCTTTTTGTTGTAGTGGTTAAGTGTGCTGACTCTTATCTGGGAGAACCGGGTCTGATTCTCCACTCCTCCACTTGCAGCTGCTGGAATGGCCTTGGGCCAGCCATAGCTCTGGCAGAGGTTGTCCTTGAAAGGGCAGCTGCTGTGAGAGCCCTCTCAGCCCCACCCACCTCAGAGGGTGTCTGTTGTAGGGGAGGAAGGTGAAGGAGATTGTGAGGCGCTCTGAGTCTCTGATTCAGAGAGAATTGCGGGGTATGAATCTGTAATTCTTCTTCTTTGGGGCAGGAAGGTTTTTAAGTAGAGGCTAGCTGACCATCTGACAGCAATGCTGATTCTGTGAATTAGGCAGATCATGAGAAGGAGGGCAAGATGGGTGGCATCTGTGCTTTGTTCTCATGGCCCCTTTTGGGGTCAGGCAACAATTTTTTCTCTAGGGATCCTGGAGGTTTTTGCCGTCTTCTGGGCATGGATGCATGTGTCACAGGGGCATGGTCACTGGGGATGTATGTATCGGGGGAGAGGTATTTGTGAAGGTCCTGCATTGTGCAGGGGGCCGGACTAGACTCTGGAGGTTCCTTCCAACTCTATGATTTTGTGATTCTATGACCTACTGCCTTATATTCTTACAAAGTGCCATGCACACTCAGGGCATTACATGAATAATAATACTAGGAAAAGCAAGACTTTTGTGGAGCAAATAGATTGGCGGAAAACCGCTTCATATATGCAGGTTGCTCAGTCCGGCTTTCCTAGATGTAAAATTCAGTTGCTTTGATACAGAACAGAGCCTAGTATCAGAGATTATGTTCAGGATCTTTGCCTGGTATCATAGTTTTTTTTCCCTCCTTTTTTGGTCTTTTGATTTGTTCTTACTTTTTGTGCTGGGAACGCAACAAGAACCTTGGTGAATCAGGCCCAGGGCGGCCCAGTCCAGCATCCCGTTTCCTACAGTGGCCAAATCAGATGCCTCTGGGCAGCGTCCCCCCCTCCCCCCCGTAACTGCCATTCAGAGTTATATTACATCTGAATGCGGAGTCTCCATTTATCTGTCTCTTAGCCAACAGCCAGGATGGGCATCTCGTTTGGTGTAGTGGTTAAGTGTGCGGACTCTTATCTGGGAGAACCGGGTTTGACTCCCCACTCCTCCACTTGCAGCTGCTGGAATGGCCTTGGGTCAGCCATAGCTCTGGCAGAGGTTGTCCTTGAAAGGGCAGCTGCTGTGAGAGCCCTCTGAGCCCCACCCACCTTACAGGGTTTCTGTTGTGGGAGGAGAAGATATAGGAGATTGTAAGCCGCTCTAATTCAGAGAGAAGGGCAGAGTATAAATCTGCAGTCTTCTCCTCCTCCTGTGTTACATTTTTCCTTTCTCTGAGGAGCCCAATATGGCAAATGTGGTACCCCATCCTCTGTTTTCTCTTTAAGCAGGTTAGATAGTAACTATCCCCAGGTTATCTGAAAAAGTTGCTGGACGACCATAGCCGCTCCAACACTGCGCTGCAGCTGCCTGATTCCAAAAGTTAACCACAACGTCGGAGCAAACCAGAGAACTTCCTCTTAGCGTCATTCCCAACTTAGCTCTCGCACTGCCAGTGACTCAGAGAAGAAATGAATGGAACCAGAGCGCTGCTCTATCTGTGCTTATTAATATAATTTTAAGAATGTCACGGTTGTACTTCATTAACCCCGGCCAGAACAACAGGAGAAGAAGAGCCAGCCTTCTCCCCCCCCCCCCCCCAGTGCCGGGAAGCAGAGTTTTTTATTTATTCATTAGGAGTTTATTTTTTTCTTTTTTTGTGAGTAGTATTTGGTTAACTTCATTGCGCAGTGGTTCGCTGGAGAGGCTCTCTCGCTGTGCGTTCGGCATGCCGATATTCTAAGCTAGAGTGATTCCTGATTGCTATGCAACATTTCTCCATAGTGTAATGGGCTTCCCGAGAGAGCCGTAAAATATAATGTGAAAAAAAAAAGTACTAAAATGCGGAGCCACTACTGGAGTGAAGGTTGGGTCTGAAGTTTGCCTTCTGTGAGCAGGAGGACTCCTTCAGACCCCGCATTTTCGGCAGGAAGCTCTCCAGTACAGTTCTGTCCCGGTTATGTGGCGAGCGTCCTAGAAGTGTGAGACCCCACAGCGTCTCAGCGCAGTTCCTTGCCCTTTGCGGTTGATGGCAGCAGGTCGGGTTCGTCAAATGCGTCCAGGTGGTAATAAACGCCTCTCTGCGGGAGAGCACAGTTCCGGCCGAAAGCAGCGGTCAGCTGCAAGATCCCTCTTAAAGGAGGCATCCCCAGACTCAAACGGTCTAACTAACTGCCAGCCAATGGCTAGGATTCTGTTCTTGGGCAAGGTGCTTGAGCGGCTGACGGTTTCTCAGCTTCAAGTGGTTTTGGAGGGGGCGGATTCTGTCGAGATCTGTTTTAATCCAGGGGGAGGCCTGGGTTGGGGAGAAGAGTGGTCTTTGCATTGACAGGGCCCAATCGGGCTTGTTTTCTGCTCCGGGCTGTTTAATATCCACATGAAACTGCTGGGAGAGATTGCAAGGGATTTGAGTGGAAGGCCCAATACTATGCAGATGGCACCCAGATGTATTTCTCTTTAACAGCTGACCATTACCCGGAGAAGGTAACGGGATGGATGAGGGCCAGTACAACCCAACAAAGCAGAGGTGCCACGGGGGAGCGACAAGGCTTGTTGTGGAAGGGACGTTTGCACTGCTCCGAACGTAGCAGCTCAGCAGCTTGATGGTGCTGCAGGATTGTGGCCTGCAGTTGGAGGCGCAGGTCTCCTCCACGACACCTAACGCCTTTTCTCAGGTTTGGCTGATATGCCAGTTACGGCCATTCCCCGAGAAGCATGATCCATCCAAGCTAGATTACGGTAATGTGCTTTCTGTGGAGCTGCCCAGGGCTTTTTTTGTAGCAGGAACTCCTTTGCATATTAGACCATGCACCCTCTGATGTAGCCAATCCTCCTGGAGCTTGCAGTAGGCCCTGTACGATCTTGGAGGAGTGGCTACATCAGGGGTGTGTGGCCTAACAGGCAAAAGAGTTCCTGCTCCAAAAAAGCCCTGGAACTGCCATCCAGAAATCTCATTTGGCTCAAAATGTTGCAGGAGCGCTGTTGCCGCAGGCTGGATGTAGGGACTGTCGCCCCCGTGCTGAAAGATGGGCAGCAGGTGCCTTTCCGTTTCTGGACACAGTTCAAGCGGTTCGTCCTTCTTTTTTGGAGGTCCTCCATGGTTTGGAACTGGGTCCCTGAAGAGCCTGCTCCCCCCCCCCCCCCCGTATTGACCAGGCTGCAAGTTACAGTCCTCTTTGCAAGTCTGTCCCTTTGGGGGTGAGGCTTTTCCAAGCGGTGGCTCTTGGCCTTCAGAATGTCTTTCCCTGGTTGCCTCCCCTGCTATCTTTCAGGCGCTGGGGCAGAACATTCCTTCTTACTCCGGCCTTTAACCCAGAGGCTCCATCTTTTAGAGCTGCGGTGATGGTTACCCTTCTGGCTCGCGGAGCAAATGCCGTTCTAAAGCCATTTCACTCTGTTTTGTACCCTGCTTGTGTTAACGGCTGGTTTCATGGCAGTTTAGGACTGACAATCGTTGCAGTGTTTTTGTAATCTTAATGCATTGCTTTACGTTTGTGAGCCGTGCCAAGGAGCTGCCCGTTCTTTTGGTCGGAGCAGGTGGGGGGCTCCCCATCCTTTGCACAGAGCATTTCTCTGCTCACGGAACAAATGGGAAACTTCAGCCCAGCCGGAAGAGCAGATAGGCACAGGTCGCAGGTGACGCGGGGCTGCTGTAGAGAAGTCCCTGTGGCTGCCAGGCCAAAGAGCCCAGTCCTTTACAGCAGTGATCTCAAAGAGGCTGGGATCTGTCCTGCATAAGAACATAAGAGAAGCCATGTTGGATCAGACCAATGGCCCATCCAATCCAAAACTCTGTGTCACACGGTGGCCAAAAAAGGTGCCATCAAGAGGTCCACCAGTGGGGCCAGACACTAGATGCCCTCCCATTGTCTCCCCCCCCCCAAGCACCAAGAATACAGAGCATCACTGCCCCAGACAGAGAGTTCCAAGAATATGCTGTGGCTAATAGCCACCGATGGACCTCTGCTCCATATGCTTATCCAATCCCCTCTCGAAGTTGTCTATGCTTGTAGCTGCCACCACCTCCTGTGGCAGGAGTGTGGCAGGAGTTCCTGTGGCTGTGTGCAGCTGGCTCGTAATATAGTCCTGCAGTTGCCTCCTTTGGGGCCCCCAGCCAGAATCTCAGCCCCGCAGTCTAGACTTCCTGGGTCTTCTTCAGACTCGGGCTTCCTGGATGCGCCTATCGCTCTGTGATTATGGGCAGCACAAATCACCCAGAACCCAGGAGTCCTGCCAAGTGGTTCCACCAGAGCTGACTCAAGTGGGTCTGTCTGCTTCTACTTAGACCTGATGCTCTTTTCCTAGAGAAGGTTTTCCTGGCATTTGTATTCCGTATTTTGTTTCCCTGGTCTCTGTATAAGAACGAGTTCTGTGTTCAAAGGAATAAGAATAGGCCGATGGGCTCAGTATTTCCCATTCCGACCGGCAGCGTGTTGTTTTTTTCCCCTGCTCTCCAAATTTGGCGATCCTTCCGGCTCTCTGGACAGATAAGATATTTTGATCCGCAGCTTTCTCACAGCATCTTCAGCGCACATCGTTTCCCCCCCCCCTTGTGGCAGTGACGGTCATGATGTTTGTTCCTTCTGCATTTCGGCTGCCCCTCTGCAGGCATCCAGCGGCCCCCTCTGCCATGGTGCAAATTCTTACCAGCTCATCTGTCATTTCTCTTTTGTCTCCTCCCCCCCCCACACACCCTGCAGCCCTGATAGTAGCTGAAGCGGGACGTAGCCAATGTCGTCCAGCAAAGGGGCGGGGGCTGGAGCTCGCCGGCGGCGGACGCGGTGCCGGAAGTGTAAAGCTTGCCTGCGGTCGGAGTGTGGGGAGTGCCACTTCTGCAAGGACATGAAGAAGTTTGGTGGGCCCGGGCGCATGAAGCAGTCGTGCCTCCAGAGGCAGTGCACGGCGGTAAGGGGGAAGCCGGGCAGGGCTGGCGGATTGGGGAAGGGAGGTTGCTTGGTTCCAGGTTTCTAGTCCTCGTTGTTGCATCTCGCGAGGGCTGTTGCTGCTTAGGAAAGTCACGGCTTGGCCACTTTTTACTGACCGAATTTTCTTTGCCCTGTCCCTCATTCTCCCCAGATGATTACTTTTTCTTCTGGCTTGGCCGACAACTCTCACTTAAACAGGCTGAGGGTAAAGCTGGGGAGCAGGAAAACAGGATCCTATCTGGGGCTTTTTTGGTAGACGCCCAGCAGAAACTCATTTGCATATTTGGAGACACCCCCTGATGTCACATCGTTTCATAGAGAAAGCCCAGCAGGAACTCATTTGCATATTAGGCCAAGCCTCTGACATCAAGCCAGCTGGCACTGCGTTCCTGCTCAAAAAAAGCCCTCATCCTGTCAAAGCAAAGCAAAAAAATCAGTCCTTGCAGCGTGGATAGGTTTGAGCAGGGCTTTTTTTGTAGCAGGAACTCCTTTGTATATTAAGCTACACCCCCCTGGTGCAGCCAGTCCTCCAAGAGCTTATGGGGCTCTTAGTACAGGGCTTACTGTAAGCTCCAGGAGGATTGGCTACATCGGGGGGGGGGGGTGTGGCCTAATATGCAAAGGAGTTCCTGCTGCAAAAAAAGCCCCGGGTTTGAGGCAAGGGTCCCGCCCCCAACATGCTAGCTTTGCGTGTGATCTGATTTTTTAAAAAAAACATAGACCATTCAAATGTGCTGTTCCTTAAGGTGGAACACCTTGACCACGATTGCATCATCAGCGTTCCCCAGTGGTTTGAATTGACTCCCCTAATGGCAGCCGTCAGCCCCTGCCAGACTCAAAACCAAGTCACCTTCGCTGTACCCAGAGCCAGGGTCCTCTTGTGGCTTCCTCCCCTCTCACTCTTTTCCATCTCCCCATTTGAACAACGGCTGCCAGCTGTCCACATCCCGTAGTTTAATTCCACCTTTTTAATGGACTGTTTTGTCTCTTATTTCCAAGTCCTTGGGATGCAGGGGTGAAGTAGGCATGGCTCATTTCTTGATGGAGCCACCCCGGAATCAGCTCCTTGATTCCCCTCCCTGCCTCCGTTGGCCCCTGGCCCTGACTAGCAGCTTCTGTGCAGTTCTCATCAACTCCTTGATTCAAATCAAATAAGGCATTTTTGTGGCAGGAACTCCTTTGCATATTAGGCCACACCCTTGATGTAGCCAATCCTCCAAGAGGTTACAGGGCTCTTAGCACAGGACCTGCTGTAAGCTCCAGGAGGACTGGCTACATCAAGGGCGTTTGGCTTAATAGGCAAAGGAGTTCCTGCTACAAAAAAAGCCCTGAAGGAGATACACGTTCACAGCAAAGGACCTTCTTGCCAGAACTGTCCACCTACAGTGGGGCTCAGATGCTTATGCACTCTGCATAGCAGTTAGTCTACGTAAGCAATTCTAGGCATGCAGGGAAAAGCGGCAAAAGCATTTCAAACATAACCCTCCCCTCCCAGCTGTTAGGTCTCTTTTCTCCTGAAAATGAAATTCAAAACTATTTCTCCAGCAGCCCTGATAAGTGTCTGGTCTTCAAGGTCAGAGAAGAGGGATGCGGCGTTTCTCTCGCGAAGCCTCTGCGTTCCAGTTAAACTACCTCCCCGCAAAGCCGCGAGAAACCTTATTATATAAGCCAAACATTAGCGCAATGGCACTGCCACCAAATAGCACATAAGATCATTGGCAAGAAACACTTTCTTGACACCGGCCCTGCAGGCAGGAATGGAGGGGCGCGATGGCCTCAGCAGCTCAAAGCAGGGTTTCAGGTAGGGATTAATTTCTGAAGCAATCAGGGCTGGATTAACAATTAGGCCAAGTAGGCACTGGCCTATGGGCCCCCATATCTTTAGGGGCCCCATGCTGGCTTTCCCCCCCCCCCCAGATTTCCCCCTACTTGCAGCCCTCCCAGCCTGCACCAGCAGCCAGCAACTGAGCTGCTTTTTGCCCGACTTGCCTGGTGCAGCTGCTGCTGGCATTATCACCACGTTCGCCTCTCTCTGCCCCTCCCCTGCAGCTTTGTCAGAGGGGCTTTTGAGAAGGGGCCTGCAGGCTGCAGCAGGGGTTGCAGGCGGTGGGGTGGGCGCTCCAACTCTGAGATAATTTGCAAGGGGGCCCCCAAGATTTTGAGTGCCCAGGGGCCTCCACAGGGTTTAATCTGGCCCTGGTAGCAATCCACTTGTAAGACTTCTCTCAAGGATCCTCAGATTAGAATGGTCTTTAAAAAGGACTCCGTTTGGGTTCCCCTTTGGAGCCCTCGAGCAGTGCGTGAACTATGGGGTTCCGCCTTCGGGAATGCTTCCGTCCAGCTGCTCTCTCGGTAGCCAGGAATCCCCCTGCTCACCTCTTGATCCGCTGTCGTTGCAGCCAGTTCTACCTCACACAGCTGTGTGCCTGGTGTGTGGGGAAGCCGGGAAAGAAGACACGGTGGAGGGCGAAGAGGAGAAGTTCAACCTGTCGCTCATGGAGTGTACCATCTGCAACGAGATTGTGCATCCAGGCTGCTTAAAGGTGAGGTTGGGGGCAGGGAAGGAGGCAGGACAGGCAGGCGGGGAGTTGACCCAGCTGATTTTTTTCTTTCTTCCCCACGTGTAACCTGTGCTGGCCCTTCTCTCTGCAGATGGGAAGAGCCGAAGGGGTCATAAACAATGAGATTCCAAACTGCTGGGAATGTCCCAAGTGCAAGAGAGAAGGCAAATCGATGAAAGTACGTGTTTTGGGCTGCCGGGAGTGGTGGGTGGGTAGGTGGTCCATCGTGACAATAAACAGGCTGAAGGCCCTGTGCTGTTCAGGCTCACACAGAAACCTACGGGCTCCAGCACACCAAGGTGCGCGTCTGGTTTCAGAAAAGCCCTTTGGGATACTGGAGTCTAGGACTTTTTTGGTAGCAGGAACTCCTTTGTATATTAGGCCACACACCCTTGATGTAGCCAATCCTCCTGGAGCTTACAGAAGGCCCTGTAAGCTCTTGGAGGATTGGCTACATCAGGGGTGTGTGGCCTAATATGTAAAGGAGTTCCTGCTACAAATAAAGCCCTGCTGGAGTCCAAAGTTCCCGGGTGGCATGCATCTGCTTTGAGGCACCATGCACACAAACTCTAAGGGTGGCGCAGCATGCTCTTTAGGCAAGTGCATGACCCCAAACGTGGGGAGTGGTGCTTATCCCTTCCCACATCCTCACATTCTTTCCTGCAGCCCCCATTTTCCCTTAGCGGGGGGGGGGGGGAAGGGAAGCAATTTGGGAGAGGAGGGCATTTGATGGGGACAGGGAAGGGTTCTCTTACCCATCCCCAGAGAAACGTTACGAATAACATATTGGCTTGGGAAGACCAAAAGTTTGTTGTAACATGTTGCTCCACCCGAAGAGGTGCCGTTATCTGGCCTGCCATCTACCATCTTGCAAACCCTGCTTCATTACTCCATACTCAGAGGAAAATATTCTTTTAATTAACGTGTTACGCGGTCTCAGGTGGCCTTTCAGGAATTGCGTTGGCTCATGTCCAGGGCAGCCTTCCTCCTCACCCCATTCGAGTTGGTTGTCTCGGTTTTGCCTCTGTTGCCAAGAAGGTGAAGCTGGTGGGCTCCTCTGCTCTGTCCCGCCACAGTCACGGGAAGTGTTTCTTCTAAGCTGAGTTGGCATGAGCTAGCTCACAGTTTTTTAGCCTCTGGCTCACCCATTTTTGTGTGCCAGTTTGGTGTAGTCGTTAAGTGTGTCGGCTCTTATCTGGGAGAACTGGGTTTGATTCCCCACTCCTCCACTTGCACCTGCTGGAATGGCCTTGGGTCAGCCATAGCTCTCACAGGAGTTGTCCTTGAAAGGGCAGCTGCTGTGAGAGCTCTCTCAGCCCCACCCACCTGACAGGGTGTCTGTTGTGGGGGGAGAAGATATAGGCAACTGTAAGCTGCTCTGAGTCTCTGATTCAGAGAGAAGGGCGGGGTATAAATCTGCAGTCTTCTTCTTACCTCAGGAAGGATGACCTCAGAGCACACGAATTTATGCAGTAGCCAAATTATTTGCTCACAGCACCAGTAGCTCAGAAACCAGAATTTTTGCTCATAAGGATTAGAGGCAGCATTGGTTACAGGGCCCTGTTGTAGGTGGGGTCAAAGGAGAGCTGCCCTGCAGGATCCAACCCTGCCTGCTCAGTCTCCTCTCGCGCTGTGCAGTGTCAGGTTTGCAGCCCCCTCACTGGCCCCTGGGTACTTTCAGGACTCGGGCGACGGCACGGGGAAGCGGCGGTCCGACAACGGCGAGGAGGGGGTCCGGTGGAAGCTGACGGACGAGCCTGCTCAGAACAAGAAGAAATTGGCACCTGCCCCACCTCTCCCCCCGCCGCCCACCGAGGAGACCCAAGTCCAAGCTGGAGTCCACAAGCGCAAAAAGGAGAAGGAGCTGCCGGCCCCGGACACGGGGCCCAAGAAAAAGGTGAGCACCTCTCCTGGAAAAGCACTGTGTGCCATGAATTAAGCAGGGGAGGAGTCTCTCTGTTTGCTGCCCAACCCCCTGGGAACAACACCCTAGGTTGCTCCTTTCCCCATGAAACCCAGGCTTCCCAGTTCCCAGCTTGGCTCCCAGTCTGGTGTAGTGGTTAAGTGTGCAGACTCTTATCTGGGAGAACAGGGTTTGCTCCTCCACTTGCAGCTGCTGGAGTGGCCTTGGGCCAGCCATAGCTCTCGCAGAGTTGTTCTTGAAAGGGCAGCTTCCATGAGAGCTCTCTCAGCCCCACCTACCTCATAGGGTGTCTGTTGTGGGAGAGAAAGGTAAAGGAGATTGTGTGCCACTCCGAGACTCTGATTCAGAGTCTCTTCTTCCTCCTCCACTTTTCACCCATGTGAAGACCTAGGGCTGCCAGATGCTAGTTCTTCTATGAAACTAGCCTCTCTTTGGCACTGAGGGCGGAGCCCAGCAATCCTGGCTCCTTGACTCTCTTGCTTTACAGTGGGGGTTCCTAATGTGGCACCTGCTGACACCTTTCTTGGTACCTTCCAAGAGTTTGTAGCCAGTGGGAAGAGCCAGATGGGGCTGTTGCCCAGCAAGGCTTGCGATTGGCTGTTGGAGATTTGACGGGCCAGGCGGGAGTTTCAAAACACTTCCTGGCCAGCAGCTACCACCGCAACACAAGGATCTCCAGTGGGAAACGGAAGGTAATTTGTGGCAGATGGCAGCCATTGTGCAGCTGGTTGCCTCCCGCCCTATCATGGGTCAGAATTCCAAAGGCGTCCAAAAGGTTGGGGACCCCCCACCCTATGACATCAGAGCCTTTTTCTTTTCGAGCTGAGGACTATGGGTAAGTGAGAGCCCCAAACTCAGGGTCCATCTAGACCATCATCCATTTCCCCACAGCAATTAACTCGGCACCCCAAATAGCCCATAAGCAAAGATTAAGGGTCCCGCCCCATTGGGGTTCCCTAGTAGATATTTCCAGGGAGATCCTGCCTCTGAATGTGAGAGTGCCATTTAGCCATCATGGGTAATGGTCTAGTCCTCCTTATAAAGGCATATAAGCTACTGCTTGCCTCTGCATTTGGCAGTGAGTTCCACCAGCACAATGTCGTGGTTAGAACAGGGGTGTCAAACATGCAGCCCAAGGGCCAGATCAGGCCCCCGAGCAACTGGTTGCCATCTGCTTCCTTCTCCCTCTCTCTTGCTTCCTTCTGCATCACACTTCACTTGGCCAGGCTTGCTCAATCACACAGGAGCTACAGAACAAAGCCTCTGTTTTCTCCATTGACTGAGGCTCCTCCCTTGGGGAGGAATAGTTTGCTTTGCCAGGTTCTCTCAGTCGCACAGCTACCAAGCCAAGCCTCCCTTCCTTCTATTGGCTGAGGCTCCTCCCTGTCCTGGTCCCCTGGGGAAGGAAGGAAAGAGCCAGAGCTTCCTTTGTCCAGTTCCCTGGATCACACAGGAGAGATACAAAGAAAGCATCTTTAAGACCAACGAGTGCTAATGTTTTAAGCATGTTTTATTTTAAGCTTTTTAAAAAATCTTTGTGTTAGTCTGTGTCCCTTGGAAAGTTTATATCTCCACTACTTGGCATTACATTTTACGTCACACATGGCCTGGCCTGACAAGGTCTCATGTATGTCAGATCTGGCCCTCATAACAAATGAGTTTGACACCCCTGTGTTAGAGTATCAAATAAGGATCTGACAGGCCCAGGTTTCAATCCCTACTCTGCCATGGGGGGAAGGGTTTGTTGGGTGATCTGGGGGCCATCCACATGCGCTCAGCCACACCTATTTCTCCAGGTTGTTAGGAGGATAAAATGGAGCAGAGGGGAACAAAGTCAGGCTCTTTGAGTCCCTGATGGGGAGGAAAGGGGGTGGGGTATAACTGAAGTAAATAAATCAGTGAGCTGAGCGTTGTGTAAAGATGTGTGTTTTTGTGCTTTCTGAATTAAAAGAAAAAGGTAGTCCCCTGCGCAAGCACCAGTCGTTTCCAATATTACTGGCCATCAAGTTCACTGGGTGATCCCTGATTTTAATATTTTTGAGATGGGGGAGGAATTCTTCTCTGCTTTTTCAAAATTCGGGGCAGGGGGGAGACGACTTCTTCTTCCCCTCCTCTTTTCCCATGCAATACATATTTATTTAAATAAATATGCCTCCCCCCACTGCACCCTACCCCAGTTGTGGCTCTGAATTCACTGTCACGTGAAAGAGGACGACGGCTTGCTCACTGCTTCTCCTGCTAAGATGTCCTCTCCTCATTTCCCACTCATCACCCTCCTTGCCTCCTCCTCTTCTAGAGTGCAGGAGAGAACTCCTAAAGGCCCTGCTGAAAGGGGTTGGAGAAAAGACCCAGAGCTCCTTCGCTCCCAGGATCCATCTGACTCAACAGTTTTACCAAGCTTCTCCTTTGTTTCGTTTTTTCTCTCTTGCAGTTAAAAGGCACGCGGGAAAAGCATTTGAAAAAGGTGAGCCCATTAGATATTTCCACCCAGCTGGCTTTGGGAGGGGGGAAGGATGGCCATCCATCGGGAAGACGGGTTAGAGAAAAGGTGGTGGGAATTAGATGAAGCGATGAACTCAGGTTTCTTGATCCTTCCGTGGACATGTAAAGTTCTGTTACGCAGAGGGGTTCTTGGCCCACCCCGCCTGTTGGAACCTTCTCCCAACGGGCAGTCGTTCGCTTTGATCACAAGCAAAAATAAATTTATTTCCCAGGAGCCTGCCCTGGCCAGGGATTGAACCTGAGACCCTGGGGTACAGAAAACCTGGGCTTGGCTGTTGAGCTGTGGCCCTTCCCTTGTTTATGAATGTACAGAAGTCCTGTCAAGTTACAAATGACTTATGGGCAGGAGCTGTTTTGTAGAAAAATAGGTGGCAGAGCTCATTAGCATAACTTATTAGCCTATGTCACCCCCTCCCCCAGCCAAAAGCAACCCAACACAAGAAAGGAGAGCTCCGGGCGAGCGAGGCCACCCCCCACCCCAGTCAAAAGGCCAGCAAGCCAGCAGACACCCAAAATCGCATAAGTGGGAAAAGGGTGGTGTGGGGTTCTCCAGAAGTTAATGAAGGCTGCTGGGGGCGTGGCAAAGCCCCTGGTGACTGGCTGGCTGCCCACTCTCCTAATCCAGGGATTGTTATGCAGCTGCACCTACTCTTTAATGGACAAAGCAGGTAGGTGGGGAGGAGGAGGGAGAACACTCAGAAAGATTCAGGAGCTATGCTCCTGCACGCTCCTGCTAAATCCGAGGCCTGCTTACAGGGATTCCAGCAAAGGGGCTTTCAAGGCAAGTGAGAGGCAGAGGTGGTTTTCCCGCTGCCGTCCTCCGCAGAGTCTTCCTTGGTGGCCTCCCATCCCACTACTGACCCTGCTTAGCTTCCGAAATCTGACATCCCCTGCCGCCTTCCCTTTCCCCCACCTAGCAGCTCATCATCCTCCCCCAATGCGGCTCACCAGCCCATCCAGGATTAGACACGCTTGCACTGCTGTAACCAGCACAGAGCTTGTGCGAACCGTGGCGGCCGTGAAGAGTCTTGAACAGCTATGTCTTGGGCCTGGCTTGATAAGACTCTTGCTAGGTGTGGAAGGCAGGTGCCGCTGCTGTCCAAGGAAATGCTCCTCTATGTAGGTTCCATTTTTAGAAAACAGCTCCTTTTCTGTAGGAAAACGGGCTTGTATTGCTGTGCCCTTGCCTCAGTGGGGCTTTGTTCCTCCTTCCAGGCCACCGAGCAGCCCGCCGATGGGAACAAGTTGCAATCGATGCAGACCTGGAGCCGCACGGGCAGCGGGGACTTCGAGGTGAAGGGCACCATCTCCCACCCCTCCATCCACCTGAACCAGATCACGGCGAGCGACTTAGAGGTGAGGGGCTGGGTGGGTGAGGAAGGGAAGACGTTTTCCATTTGGAAATGGGAGAACCAGGGCTTTTTTTTTGTTTTTTTAGCAGGAACTCCTTTGCATATTAGGCCACACACCCCTGCTGTAGCCAGTCCTCCCGGAGCTTACAGTAGGCCCTGTAAGAAGAGCCCTGTAATCTCTTGGGGAATTTGCTACATGAAGGGGGTGTGGCCTAATATGCATAGGAGTTCCTGCAACAACAAAAAAGCCCTAGAGAGAACTAAGCAAGGTGGGACATGCTAGAGAGTGAAAAAATTATGTGCAGGATAGAGAGTGTGGGCAGAGAGGACTTTTTCTCCCTTTCCTAAATACCAGAACTTGAGGGAATACAGTGAAGCCGATGGGCAGTAGATTCAGACTGGACGAAAGGACATCCTTCTTAAGAAAGAGTGAATAAAATCTGGAACTCGCTGCCTGAGGATATAGTGGTGTCCACAGGCATGTTAGGTAAATAACGCGGCGGCCAGGCTGTTGTTGGGACTCCCGAAACGGGAACATATACGGCCGGGGCTACGTGAACTGCACTGGCTGCCAATTATATACCGGGTCCAGTACAAAGTGTTGGTCATTACCTTTAAAGCCTTATATGGCCGAGGACCTGCCTACCTGAGGGACCGTCTTTCACCATATGAACCCCGGAGAGCACTGAGGTCAGCCGGGAAAAACCTAATGACCATCCCCGGGCCGAAGGAGATTAAACACCAGAATATTAGAGCACGGGCCTTTTCGATCGCGGCCCCTACCCTATGGAACCGACTCCCCGAAGAGGTGCGGGCCCTGCAGAGCCTTGATCAGTTCCGCAGGGCCTGCAAGACCACCCTTTTTAAACTTGCACACTCGGACTGCTAAAAAGGATCGGTAATTAAGTATCCGCCAACGCGGTCTAAAGACCTATACCGCTGTATAACTGCATTTATTAGACTGGTTTTAATGTTATTAAGCTTAATGTTTTATATTGTAAATCTAAGGCTCTATTTATTACTGTATGTTTTTATAAAATGTTGTTAGCCGCCCTGAGCCTGCCGAGGTGGGGGAGGGCGGGATATAAATGAAATTAATAATAAAATAAATAAATAAATAAATAATGCATGGAGGGGACAGATCGTTATTTCAATGAAAGCTCTTCCTCTGAGTCTGTTGGGAAGGCGGAGGGCCTAATAAAACAACAAAGGTTCTAAAAAGTTACATATTTATTCTAGAGCAGGCTTACCCAAAACACAGGCAGTGGCCGCAGCAGACAAGACACAGATACCAAAAGAATAGATAGGCAGGTGAGGCTAATAGGCAATTAGCCTCTTTTCTATAAACTTGACAGGGAGAAGCTGGCTCGTTAGCCAATCAAAAATACCGATGTTAAAAACCACCCAAACAATTTATCAAGCACGTCAATTAAAACACAGGATTGGCTCTGAGCCAGGTTGTCCTTCCAGGTCAGGTCTGTGCTGGAATCAAAGCAAATATGTTAACTCTGTAATGACTGAAATTTAGATCTTGCCGTATCCCAACAAGGCATGGACAGCTTTAAAAAGGGATTAGGCAGATTCAGGGAGAGGTTTGTCAGTGGCTGCTTGCCACAGTAACTAAAGGGAACCTCCCTGTCTGGAGCAGTAAACCTCTGAATCCCAGTGCCAGGAGGCAGCCTCAGGGGAAGGCCTCAGCCTGTGTTCCCTGTTGTTGGCTCCCTGAAACAGGGGTGTTGAACTCATTTGTTATGAGGGCCGAATTTGACATAAATGAGACCTTGTTGGGCCAGGCCATATCAGACCAGGCCATGTGTGTACCTATTTTAAGATTAGGTAGCAGAGATATAAACTTTATAAAGGACACACAAACACAAAGATTTTTTTAAAAAAAACCTTTAAAACGCTTAAAACACTAGCACTCATTGGCCTTAAAGGTGCTTTCTTTGTATTTCTCTCATAGGATCCATGGACTGGGCAAATGAAGCTCTGGGTCTTTCGTTCTTTTCCCAGGGGATGGGGAGGGGGGGAGCCTCAGCCAATAGAAGGAAGAGAGGCTTGGCTCAGTAGCTCTGCTGTGCGATTGAGAGAGCCTGGCAAAGCAAGCTTATCCCTCCTCCCTTTCCTTCCCAAGGGAGGGGCCTCAACCAATGGAGAAAATAGAAGTTTTGCTCTGTAGTTCCTGTGCGATTCAGCAAGCCTTGCAAAGCAAGCTGTTACGCAGAAGGAAGCAAGAGAGAGGGAAAAGGAAGCAGATGACAGCCAGTTGCTCGGTGGTCTGATAGGAGCCCTCTGGGGGCCTGATTTGGCCCCCAAGGCTGCATGTTTGACACACTGTCGACGCAGAAGATCTGGTTGGCCACTGTGAGAGATGGGGGGCTGGACTCGATGGTCCACTGGTTTGATCCAGTAGAGCCCTTGCTATGCTGGAGGTCAGCCACTGGCAGCCTTTGGGGCAAGTCTGGCATTGGCTGCATTGCCTTGCAGAGAGAAAGGTCAGTGATCAGGACAGGAGTCGATGAGGACAGGGGGCAGCAGACAGGCCACCGAGGAACAGAAGATGTAAGCTCATTTTCAGAAAAGACGGACGGGGTTCCCTGCCTGAAAAACTCTCAGCACTCTCATAAAATTGCCATCCCCCAAATTCTTGGTGAGAAGCCACTGAAAACCTGTTTCAGACTGGTTTCCGCAAAGCGTGGGAGCGCTCTTAAACAGATTTCAGGAGCTTCTGTCATGCCTCTCCTTAGCCAGCAGATGGGGCTGTCCTCATACAATATGGAATGTTGGGGCACCGGCCACTTTTCAGGGTCAGGGAGTTAGAAAGGTATCCTGACTTTTCACAACAACAAATCCCCTGGCTCTGGGATCCTTTTGAGTTGCAGCTTCTGTTGCAACGTGTAGGCTTGGATCCTACAGGATGCATGCAGAGGGCTCATGGGGTGGGCCTTTGTTGCCTGCCTTCCCCCCAACCTCGCACGGCAAGGAATTGGGCCTACTGAAACTCTTGTTTCCGGAGTCATGATGCCTGCGTGCACACCATGGAAGAAGAAAGTGGGCGCTTGCAGGAGAAGTGGGAATCAGCAAATGCTTCTCCACCTATTCCAGGGGTGGCCAAACTTGTTCAGTGTATGAGCCACATAGAATAAATGCCAGATGTCTGAGAGCCACAAGACATGACCATCAGATGTTGGAGAACTGCAAGACAGGAAGGAAGAGAGGGAGGGAGGAAAGCAAACAGATGGGGAGGGAGAGGTAGAAAGAAAGCAACTTTAAATGCATTCCCCAAGTTGCCAGCTGTTTTGGCTTGGACAAGTGATTTAAAGTGACAAATACTTTCTCCAAGCTGGCCGATAGGGCGGGGGGGGGGGGGTTCAAGAGCCCCACGATATGTGTGAAAGAGCGACATGTGGCTCCCGAGCCACAGTTTGGCCACACCTGACTTGTACAGTGGCAAAAGTGGTGTTTCCAAGACCACGCTGTCAGATCTAAGCCGTAGAAACCCTGCCTGTGGCCAATGTGTGGCCTTACTGTTTTATAAAGCCACCTGCTGCTTCTGGGAAATGCTCAGACATTAATGTCAGTCAATTTCCAGGCCAATGGTATGCCGTAGCAGAGTGTCGAGCCCCAAGGGAATCTTTTCTGTGGGTCTTTGCAGTCCCAGTTTGGGGTAAGCAATGCAGCGCATTCAGGCCTCAGTTGGGGCAGGAGCTCCCAAGAGCAGAGCTCCGGAACCTCTAAATCTTATTGCACTCTTTCTTTCTTACCCCTCCCCCCTCAATAATTGCTTCTGGGCTCCATTGTTCAAACCCCGGTGAAAATTTTGATGAATTCTAAGATGCGACAAACTTTCTAATATTTTTCCCTACCAAAAAAGGCAAAAATAACCAAAACATATAAAACAGACAGATGGAAGTCTTCCTCATGCCACTGTGGCCACGTAGAAGAAAGTAATTTAAAAAGTATGATGGGAGGAAGGTTTTATTATGAGAGTTATCATTCAAGAAGCATTTTAAGGTACCTGCTGAGCTGATACAATTTAGTACACCTTCCAGTGATGTCAAGGGTGTGTGGCAGATGCAGATAAGTTATGTAAATTAGTGGTGTTAATGAGCTCTGGTCCCTGCGCATGCATGACCACACTCCCTTCCTTTTCCCACCAGAAACCGAAGGTTCCTTCCGGCCCCTTGGAGCCCTCTCCCCAGTCGGACAAGTCCCACCAGCGCGAGAAACTGGAGCGTTTCAAGCAGATGTGCCAGATGTTGGAGCGGGTGAAGAACAGCAGCAGCTCCAGCTCCAGTTCGGACTCTGACTCCGACACGGACTCTCGGGGCTCCGACGGCTCCAGTGGGGGCGTCTCGAGCCACGCTGCCTCTCCAGCCACCCGGTCCCAGCGCCTGGCTGCCCTGGGCTTCAGCGCCAGCGAGGAGGAGGAGGAGGAGGAGGAAGAAGAGGAGGAGGAGGGTGGGAGGCGCAACGGCAGCTCAGAGACAGCACGTAACGGCAAGCAGCCGAAAGCTCGTGGGAACTCTCAGGAGAAAGAGAACAATCACCGTCCGTCCAGCAGGGGGAGCGAGAGGGGCAAGCAGCAGGCGGGCGGCCGCAAGGCAGGCCGGCCTGCCGGGCAGACCGGACTCCGCATGGTGGCCCGGACTCAGTTCCTCAACTGGCCCCTGGTGCCCTCCCCTCCCAAGCCTCTGCTCCAGCTGGAGAGGCACGTGGTCCGACCTCCCCCCGACAGCCCCGAACCCGACTCGTTGCCCCTGGACAGCGGCTCTGACCACATCATGCAGCGGGATGTTTGGTTGGCCGTCTTCCAATACCTCAGCTATCGGGAGCTGTGCGTCTGCATGAGGGTATGCCGGACATGGAGCCGTTGGTGAGTGGCCCGCGTTTGCCTGCGGAGAGATGAGCCAGCACCCCAGAGAAGCACAAAGCGGGGCACTGCTGGCGAGGCATCCGAGGCTCCAGGGAGGGGGAGAGGGAAGGAGTTCGTTGGATGGGTGACCGAGGAGTCCTTCTTTGGCTCGCGCTCCTGTTATGCTCAGCTCTAGTCTGTCCTCCGGCCTGAGCGGTCCGGAGCGGTTTTGTCTCTGCCCCCCCCCCCCCCCCCCAGTCAGGAGCTGTGTGTATTCTGCAGCTCTGCGGTTTGCTTTTACTCTCCACTTTGAACCAATGCGAGGATCTGTGAACGGAGACGGTAAAGAGGCAAAAGAAGTGAGCGTTCACACCACAAGCAAGGACAGTTATGATAGGTTCTACCCACGTCCCTGTCGTTAGGACAGGCGCTTTGAGTGGGGCAGGAGGATTTGCAGAGGTACGTCTCTGTGTGCTCTTTCAGGGATGTTGCGCGGTCTGTGTCAGCGCAGGCCAGACCAGCCAGTTTTGGAAACGGAGCTTTTCTGATGCTCTGCTTCGGTCCAATTGCCGTTTGCTGGTGGGGGGAGGGAGGGGGTCACTGTAGGGGTGGGGCTTAACCTGCATCTGGCGACCGCAGCCAATAAGAATCAAGCTTACTCTTGATTTTTTTTTCCTAGTCTGCCTTTTCATAGGCTCTTGTCTTTTGTTCACACTAGAGTGGGACAGGATGCTGGGGGCTGCCTTTGAGGTTAACTGTCATGGCACAGCGCACTGCAGAATGACAGACAAGGAGCTTGCCATCTGGGTCCCGACGTGGGGAGAGAGGCCACAAAGCTCAAAGAGGGAAAGCGTGTGAATGAATGCAGTTCATGCGTATTCCATCTGCTGCGTAGGGAAATGAGGGCTAAATGTGACCTTTGGTCTTGAGGGTGAGGTTTTATGTGCCCTCATGTTTTTATATAGAGAATCGTGGCATAGAGATTTGAGGCTGGCATGTGTGCGCCAGTTTTCCTGCCTGTGGTGGCTGTTATCTCTCATCAGGCTCGCCGTACATACTGGAGGGGGGACTTCCCGTACAGGGTTTTTATTGCAGCAGGAGCTCCTTTGCATATTAGGCCACACACCCCTGATGTAGCCAATCCTCCAAGAGCTTAGAGGGCTCTTCGTACAGGGCCTACTGTAAGCTCCAGGAGGATTGGCTCCATCAGGGATGTGTGGCCTAATATGCAAAGGAGCTCCTGCTATTTTTTTTAAAGCCCCATTCCAGTATATTATTCAGAAGAGAACCCCTGCCATCCACTGGGTTGTGCCTCAGTGCATTCAACAGCTCACTGCTTGGAGGCAGCTCTCATGGGTGAGCATTTTAAAGGGGCCTCCTCGGTTCAGCAACCTTTCTTCTGGCCATTGGGAACATAAAGTGGGGCCTCCCCTTTTCTGCTTGCCACTTCTCTTGGGTGGCTTTTTCTCAGTCTCAGCAAGTGTTTCAGGAAACAGCTGTCCCCAGAAGCTGTTGGTTCTCTCCCCCACCCAGGAAACCCTCAACTATCTGGGGCTCTGCCAATACTGCTGCCTTTCCGGCCCTCCCCCCCCTAGCACATCAGCCCTGGTTTCAACACAATATTGGCAGGGGAAAAGAAGATGATGTTAGATTTATATCCCACCTTCTGCTCTGAATCTCAGAGTCTCAGAGCAGCTCATAATCTCCTTTATCTTCCTCCCCCACAACAGACACCCTGAAAGGTAGGTGAGGCTGAGAGTGCTCTCCCAGAAGCTGCCTTTTCAAGGACAACTTTACTAGAGCCATGGCTGACCCAAGGCCATTCCAGCAGCCATGGTCTTCCCTGTGCAATGATTCGAGCACCCAGCACCTTGTTCAGCTTGGGCTGTTGGTCCCCTTGCAGGCAAATTCTTAACAAGCCAGAGATCCGTTGCCGTGGCTTGCAAATTCTGCACACGTGCTGTTTAGGCTGGGCATGCAGAAGATCAAGGAGCCACAGTTCTCACCTGACAGCATCACTTTAACATCGGGCCTCCCGGCAGAGCTGGGATCTGCTCCCTCCTCCCCCTGTCAGCTCCTCAGGATTCCTCTCCAGTCAGTCCTGCATAGAGGTCTTTGCCCCACCTCCCAGGCAAACAGGAGCCAAGCCAGGAAAAGTGACCTGAAAACACCAGATATCTCCCTTACTCAATGAAAACAATGTAAATAAACACACAAGTGCTTGAAAAATACACAAAACACAAGTAATGTAAGGAAATGTATTTATTTATATGTATTTTATATTATATATTTTAATATGTTTTTATATACTTGGGTTGTTTTTTATATACTTGAAATGTGCATTTCAAAGAGCTCTGAGAGAGAGTAGATAAGAAGTGCTATGAGGGTGAGGTTTGGATTTCTAAACAGCTGGGGGAGTTGCTGAGAATTTCTGAGTTTGTGCGACTGCTGAAAATTCTGAGTTTGTGGTTGCTGGGGAACTGCTGTTTGTTTGGTTTGAGTGGGCTGAAGGTGATTGTTGCTGATTGATTAGGAGTGGCTGTGTTCCTGGGGCAGACTGAGGCCCCACCCTCTTTGCATTATTAAGCTGCGCCTTGAGTGAGCCGAAGGGCGAGAGCTAAAGGACTCTTGGTCTGTGGCTCTTAGCCTGGGGGCTGTGTAAGGACCAGGAACCCAGATTCTTATTTTCCTTATGTTCCCAATAAGGTAAGTAGACCCTCCAGAAGGAGACACACATAAACAAACAGGATTTAAAAGGGGACTGTATATTTTAAAAAAGCTATCGTGAAGGTAGAATGCCAGCAGGGGGGTGGAGTGTCACACGTATGACTGTCTGCCCACAGAACAGAAATCTTGGATGTGTGCTCGATGCAAGGAGCTCCTGGTCCTCAGGGAATGAGTTCGTACCCTTGAGGCTGAGGTGACTGACATGGAGAAGCAAAGACGGTCAGTTAGGCACTCGGAGAAGACTCTCGGGAACGTATTAGATGAGCCCCACTCTGAACGTGGCAGCCCCGTTGCTGCCAGGGAGCATGAGGGCCGAGAGGGAACAGGGCACCGTGCTGAGGATAAGGGGAATGCGCCCTCAGAAGGGACCTCTTCCTCAGTTGGTGAGCGGGTATCCTTTCACGCCAAGGAACCATTCCTGGGCAGGGGGCGGGGAGGGTCTTGGTAGTTGGTGATTCGATCCTTAGGCAAGTAGACAGCTGGGTGGCAAAACCACATACTGACCGTATGGTGACTTGCCTGCCTGGTGCAAAGGTAGCGGACATTACGCGTGTTGTAGATAGGCTGATAGACAGTGCTGGGGAGGAGCCAGTGGTCGTGGTGCATGTTGGCACCAACGATGTGGGGAAATGCAGTCGTGAGGTCCTGGAGGAAAAATTTAGGCTGCTAGGCAGGAGACTTAAGGCCAGGACCTCCAAGGTAGCCTTCTCAGAAGTGCTACCTGTTTCACGTGCAGGGCTGGAGAGACAGGCACAAATTAGAAGTCTCAATGTGTGGATGAGATGATGGTGTAGGGAGGAAGGGTTTAAGTTTGTTAGGCACTGGAATGCTTTCTGGAACAAGCGGGAGCTGTACAAAAAGAGATGGTCTCCACTTGTCCCCAGATGGAACCAAGCTGCTGGCGCTTAAAATCAAAAAGGTGGCAGAGCAGTTTTTAAACTAAATGTTGGGGGAAAGCCGACAGGAGATGAAATGTCTCTGGTTCGGGAGGACTCATCTCAAAGAGATGAAGGGTTAGGTGTTACTTTTCTACCGGGTAATGGATCAGAGTTGTCCAATGAGATGGCGACAAACAGTATGGAGTGTCTGCCAAAGTCTCGAGGCAGCAGGAGGAAGGTTGTGGGCCTAACTTGCCTGGGAAATTATAGATGTTTGTATACAAATGCTAGAAGTGTTTGAAGTAAAATTGGTAAGTTGGAATGTTTAGTGTTGGGGGAAAACATAGACTTTGTGGGAATTTCAGAAACTTGGTGGAATGAGGAGAATTAGCAGGACACGGTGATTCCTGGATATAAGTTATATCGGAAGGACAGGGAGGAAAGGGTTGGAGGTGGGGTAGCTCTGTATGTCAGAGAGGGTATACAGTCCAGTAAGACTGAGGTCAAAGAATTAGATTCCTTTCTAGGAAAGTTTTGGGTCGAAATAGAGGGCCCAAAAGGAAATTTAACTATGGGAGTTTGTTATCGCTCACCAAATCAAAAGATAGAGGATGATTATAATATGATGGAAGAATTAAAGATAGCGGCTAAACATAAAAACTGTCGTAATAGGTGATTTTAACTACCCGCAGATTGATTGGGTCAATATGTGTTCAGGTCGCAAGAAAGAGATTGAGTTTCTAGATGCTCTCAATGACTGTGCTATGGAGCAGATGGTCACAGAACCTACCAGGGGTGGGGCGATCCTGGATTTGGTCCTAAGTAATGCCCAAGACTTGGTGAGAGATGTAAAAGTGATCGCACCGCTTGGGAGCAGTGACCATAACGTTATTGATTTCACCATTTGTATAAATAGGGAGTTGCCCCAAAAGACCAGCACAACCACTTAATTTTTTTAAAGTTACTTTTTATTATTAAACATTTAAACATTTAACACAATAATACACAGTAATACACCTTACATACTAAAATATACACATTTACATATCAACATCGACATCAACCTACTAACATACAACACCTAATGGAGCGAATGAGTCAAGAAAAGACTATAACTTTCAATATTTTCATATCGTTTCAAGTCCTAATGTTTTAGCCCATAAATACATCGGGCTCCATGTCTCTTTACATTCTTCCATATTTCCTCCTTTCAATCTACAAGTTAACATATCCATTTCAGCTGCTTCCATTAATTTGGACAAAAATTCATTCTTGTTTGGCGTTTGCGGCTTTTTCCGGTACTTAGCATACAATATCCTAGCTATAGTAATAATATGCAGTAACAGCCTTTTTATTTTCTTGGATAATGTGATTTGACAAATATTTAATAAGTAAAGTTCTGGTACATGAGGAATTCTTGTTTTTAACATCTTTTGGCACCAGAGGGATATTTGTACCCAATATTTTTTCGCATAATCACATTTCCACCACAAGTGATATAACGAACCCTTTACTTTTGTGCACTTCCAGCACTTGTCCAAGCTATTTGGAAATGCTTTAGAGAGTCTTTCGGGGGTATAGTACCAGCGGTAAGCCATTTTGTACAATTTTTCTTTTAATAAAGAGGATTTAGACAATTTATTATTTTCTTTCCATATTTTCCCCCAATTATCTAAGTCAATAGTGTAGCCAAATTCTTGTAACCATTTTAAAAGGGGTAAATTCTCTGAGATGAGGAGGCATGTGAAGAGGAAACTGAAAGGAAAGGTAAATACAGTCCAAACCCTTGGGAAGCTTGGAGGCTATTTAAAACTACAGTCCTAAAAGCTCAGATAAAATATATACCACAAGTTAGGAAAGGCACAAACAGGTATAAGAGAAGGCCTGCATGGTTAACAAACAAAGTAATGGAAGCTGTAAAAGTTAAGAAGGACTCCTTTAGGCAGTGGAAAGCTAGTCCAAGTGAGATTAATAAAAGGGAACACAAGCTGTGGCAAATCAAATGCAAAACTGTGATCAGGCAGGCAAAAAGGGACTATGAGGAGCATATTGCAAAAAACATAAAGACCAACAATAAACATTTCTTCAAATATATTAGAAGCAGGAAACCAGCCAGGGAGGCAGTGGGGCCCTTGGATGACGAAAGGGGCAAAGGATTACTGAAGGAGGATAGGGAAATGGCTGAGAAGCTGAATGCATTTTTTGCCCCAGTCTTCACTGTGGAAGATGAGAAGTGTTTGCCTGCTCCAGAACCACTAATTTTGGAAGGGGTGTTGAAAGACCTGAGTCAGATTGAGTTAACAAGAGAGGAGAGGAGGTCCTACAACTGATTAAAGAATTAAAAACTAATAAGTCACCAGGTCCAGATGGCATACATCCAAGAGTTCTGAAAGAACTCAAAGTTGAACTTGTGGATCTCCTGACAAAAATATGTAGTAATCTTTCATTGAAATCTGCCTCTGTTCCTGAGGACTGGAAGGTAGCAAATGTCACCCCCATCTTTAAAAAGGGTTCCAGAGGAGATGCAGGAAATTACAGACCAGTCAGTCTGACTTCAATCCCAGGAAAGTTGGTAGAAAGCATTATCAAGGACAGAATGTGTAGGCACATTGATGAACACAAGTTATTGAGGAATACTCAGCATGGGTTCTGTAAGGGAAGATCTTGCCTCACTAACCTGTTACAGTTCTTTGAGGTGGTGAAGAAACATGTGGACAAAGGGGACTCAATAGATGTTGTTTACCTTGATTTCCAGAAAGCTATTGATAAAGTTCCTCATCAAAGGCTCCTTAGTAAGCTCGAGAGTCATGGAGTAAAAGGACAGGTCCTCTTGTGGATCAAAAACTGGCTAATTAATAGGAAGCAGAGAGTGAGTATAAATGTGCAGTCTTCACAGTGGAGGACGGTAAGCAGTGGGGTGCCACAGGGCTCCGTACTGGGTCCCACGCTCTTTAACTTGTTCATTAATGATCTGGAGTTGGGAGTAAGCAGTGAAGTGGCCAAGTTTGCAGATGACACTAAATTGTTCAGGGTGGTGAGAACCAGAGAGGATTGTGAGGCATTCCAAAGGGATCTGTTGAGGCTGGGTGAGTGGGCGTCAACGTGGCAGTGAGGTTCAATGTGGCCAAGTGCAAAGTAACGCACATTGAGGCCAAGAATCCCAGCTACAAATACAAGTTGATGGGTTGTGAACTGGCAGAGACTGACCAAGAGAGAGATCTTGGGGTCATGGTAGATAACTCACTGAAAATGTCAAGACAGTGTGCAATAAAAAAGGCCAACGCCATGCTGGGAATTATTAGGAAGAGAATTGAAAACAAATCAGCCAGTATCATAATGCCCCTGTATAAATCAATGGTGCGGTCTCATTTGGAATACTGTGTACAATTCTGGTTACCGCACCTCAAAAAGGATATTATAGCATTGGAAAAAGTCCAGAAAAGGGCAATTAGAATTATTAAAGGTTTGGAACACTTTCCCTATGAAGAAACATTAAAACGCTTGGGGCTCTTTAGCTTGGAGAAACGTCGACTGCGGAGTGACATGATAGAGGTTTATAAGATTATGCATGGGATGGAGAAAGTAGAGAAAGAAGTCCTTTTCTCCCTTTCTCACAATTCAAGAACTCGTGGGCATTCAATTGCTGAGCAGTCGAGTCAATATGGATAAAAGGAAGTACTTCTTCACCCAAAGGGAGATTAACATGTGGAATTCACTGCCATAGGAGGTGGTGGCGGCTACAAGCATAGCCAGCTTTAAGAGGGGATTGGATAAAAATATGGAGCAAAGGTCCATCAGTGGCTATTAGCCACAACATATATATATGTGTGTGTGTGTATATATGTATGTATGTATATGTGTGTGTGTATATATATACATACACACACACACACATATATTGGCCACTGTGTGACACAGAGTGTTGGACTGGATGGGCCATTGGCCTGATCCAACATGGTTTCTCTTATGTTCTTATGCATCTCTTGATAAAGATATTTATCGAAACAGGAAGTATAATGATTGAAATTCCGTTGAGAACTTACCTTTATGCCCATTTGGAGAATTCTTATTCATATAGTTTTGAGCAGTGAACATGGCTTCCGTTTTCTTCGGAAGCCTGGAATTGTATTGCTACTTGGTCGTTTGGTATATGGTTACTTTGGTGTTTATTGGCACTAGCATTTGTTGGCAATAGTGTGTGTAATATAGCATTTTGTCTTTTTTTGCCGTATAGATTGATTGTTCTTATATTGTTTGTGTTTTGTGTATTTTTCAAGCGCTTGTGTATTTATGTACATTGTTTTCATCGAGTGAGGAAGATATCTGGTGTTTTGGGGTTGTTTAAGCTAGGGAAAGCATACATCTGTGTCTTGGGAGTGTTCCTGCCAGAGAATGCTTCTTCAGCAAAGCCAGTGGCAGCTCCAGAAGAATGTTTGAGGGCAAGACAAATGTGAGGTATTATATGTTCTCTAAAAACACCTAAAATGCAGGAAACTAAAACTAATGGGAT
Organism: Heteronotia binoei; assembly: GCF_032191835.1. Taxonomy (NCBI): domain Eukaryota; kingdom Metazoa; phylum Chordata; class Lepidosauria; order Squamata; family Gekkonidae; genus Heteronotia; species Heteronotia binoei. Next base: position 21,081,473 of record NC_083237.1, read on the forward strand.
AGAAGAGGAGAGAAGAAGAAGATGATGATGATGATGATGATGATGATGATGATGATGATGATGATGATGATGATGATGATGATGATGATGATGATGATATTGGATTTATATCCCGCCCTATACCCTGAATCTCAGAGTCTCAGAGCAGTCACAATCTCCTCTACTTCCCCCTCCCAACAACAGACGCCCTGTGAGGGAGGTGGGGCTGAGAGAGCTTTTTACTGCAGTGCTGTGGGGGGAGAAGTACTAAGCACAAGCCAAACAGACCTAAATAGAGTTAGAAGGGGACCTCCAAGGTCATCTAGTCTATCCCCATGCTCAGTGCAGGAAATTCACAAATACCTCCCATATACACACACACCCAGGGACCCCCAATTCCATGGCCAGAAGATGGGGGGACCCTCCAGGACCCCTGGCCAAACTAGCCTGGAGAAAAACTGCTGCCTGACCCCAAAGTGGCAGTCAGCATTTCCTCGGACGTGTAAGAAAGGGCCACGAGGACTAAGCGCTGATGCAGCCCTTCCTGCCCTTCCTCTCACGGTCTGCCTAAGTCTATCCAATCAGCATTGCTGTCAGTTGGCCATCTAGCCCCTGTTTGAACACTTCCAAAGGAGAGCCCACCATCTCCCAAGGAAGCCTGTAGAAACGTATTTGCAGAGTGGCCAACTAGGGGCCAAGGGGGAGGCCTTTCCAAAGGCAGAAGGGGCCCCTTCTCTCTGGTAGCTGCCTGTCTTGCTTCGGAAAGTGCGTGCATGAAGAGAGGGACTCAGGTTGACCGGCAGACACCAACAAGCAATCCTTTAGGTACCTCAAATTACATACAAACACATGCACCAATCTGTACCCCCACTTAGACCAGATTCCACCTACAGAGAAACACACCCCTTCTATTTATCAATGAAAAATGCTGTGCAGATCAATTCACAGATTTCCTCGTAATTTACCTAGCATCAGGGCTTTTCTTGCAGCAGGAACACCTTTGAATATTAGGCCACATCCCTTGATGTAGCCAGTCCTCTAAGAGCTTACAGAGTTCTTAGTACAGGGCCTACTGTAAGCTCCAGAAGGATTGGCTACATCAGGGGGGTGCGGCCTGATATGCAAAGGAGCTCCTGCTACAAAAAAAGCCCCGCCTAGCATGACCCTAAGCACATGCTGTAACTGCACCTCCCGCGGCGGTGCGATTCTGCAGGAGATGCGCAGAGATGGGCAAACGGAGGGATGAGCCTTCTCACAGAAGCACCCCTGACACATCGGAGACCCCTGAGGTTCCTTCAGACACAGTTTGGGAGATTGTTACCCTCGAGCTCTGAGCCGCCAGCGAAAGCTTCCTTCTGTATTTGCAGCTCTGTTTCTCCGTGTTATTGCCCGGCCTGAACCGGTTTATTTCCTCTTTGCCCCCCGCAGGTGCTGTGACAAGCGGCTCTGGACGCACATTGACCTGAGCCGCCGGAAATCCATCACTCCCTCCATGCTGAGCGGCATCATCCGCCGGCAGCCGGCCAGCCTCGACCTCAGCTGGACCAACATCTCCAAGAAGCAGCTGATGTGGCTCCTGAACAGGCTACAAGGTATTGGGATGGGGGGGCAGGGGGAGGGACAGTTGCCCATCACTCTTGAGTTCTGTAGGACCGACACAGGATGCCTGGGCTCTTGGGAAGGATGGGGGTGGGGTACAAGTTTGGAAATGGAACAGATGAAGCAAAGGTGGCGAACCACAATTTCAGGACTTCATTTGTACCCTGGAAGAGGAAGAGCGTGTCGAGATTCTTGGATCGGCTGAGGGTCGTTCCTCACTGCAGTGGCAAATCTGCCCCTGGAGCAGTTCTGCTTTCGATTGCTCTGGGGAGCTTGTGCGACTGAATAGCCCTTCATTCAGAGCAATTATCCAACACAGAATAGACTAGATTTCTTTCTGACATAGTGGCCTTTGTGCCCTGGAATCTTTTTGTTTGGTATATACAGGAGTATTCTGTCACATGAGCCCCTGTTAGCAGTCTGGATTCATAGACCCAGGGCTTTTTTTTTTGTAGCAGGAACTCCTTTGCTGTAGCAGGAGCTCCCTGTAAGAAGAGCCCTGTAAGCTCCAGAAGGATTGGCTACATCGGGGGGGGGGGGGGGCATAGCCTAATATGCAAAGGAGTTCCTGCTACAAAAAAGCCCTGCATATGCCACAAATGCAGGTTTTCCACTTCAGAAAGGGCTAAGTTGGGCAAGGCAGTGGGGGTTCCATTAATTGAGCTCCTCAGGGAGTTGTTTTCTCTCAAAATCAGGTCCCAGTATGGTTTTTCCAGACTTGAAGTGGCCCTTGTTTATTTCCCCAGCAGGGCAAATAAAGGCTCTCCGGGGCTGTTTCAGGTCAGGGGAAGCAGCATAGCGAAGGCGGCTTTTCAATCCCAACCTCTTGGTAGGATCCCAGTCTGCATTTGATCCCCATCGGCCTCATTTTAGAGAGAGAAATGAATTCTGGGCACTCTGATCCCCAAGTGTTAATGGGGAACAAATTTCTGGATACATCCAGGGAGGTGTCACTGATTTCCCTTCCCTGTGCTGAATGTCGCACTGTTCTAAAGGTTCCCCCGGAACTTAGATGCGGCTTGTGTGGTTGTTCAAGGTCTACAGTGATGCCCGGGTGTATCCTGGTTCAGGTTTTGCGCTCATAGACGTCAGGGGAGGATTAGCTTGGAAAACAGATGGGAAAGAAAGCGAGGAGGTCTTCTGTGAGGAACAGGAAGGATTGGAGTGAAGAGCAAAGACTTATTGCTCCTGGAGTTAGCTGAGGAGGGTAGGACCTCTGAGGGGCAGGGGTTTGTTGTGCTGGGAGAAGAAGAGGAGGAACAGCCTGGGCGAGGAGAGGAGTGAGAGATCAGGCTTTTCTGCATACAGCTCACCCCCTATCTCCATCTCGCCCGCCCAGGCCTCAAGGAGCTCATCCTGACAGGCTGCTCTTGGTGCTCAGTGTCGGCGCTCAGCACCGCCAGCTTCCCCTCTCTGCGGCTCCTGGACTTGCGCTGGATCGAAGACGTCAAGGACTCGCACCTCCGCGAGCTGCTGCTGCCTGCCACAGACACCAAGCCGGGTAAAGCTGGACCTGCCCCACAAAGTGGCTGGGGGGGTGGGAGGAAGACGGACAGCATGTGATGACATGTGGTATGAACGGTTTTCAGGCACGCTTTCTCCCTCTGCGGTGGAGTTTGCATCCAATTTGTTCCAGAAGTACAGACCACCCAAGCGGCCTGCATGGTAGGAGAGGGAAAGGCTGTTTTTGTCCACTGTAGTTGGACGGTTGGTTGTATCAGTAACCTGGAGCGGGTGCCAGTGGGTGGGTAGGAGGGGAGGAGTATTTTCCCAAGCAATAGAACAGGGGTGACCAAACTTGCTTCATGTAAGAGCCATGTAGAAGAAACGCCAGATGTCTGAGAGCCAAGACATGAACATCAGATGTTTGAGAGCAGGCAGGAAGGCAAATGGAGGAAAGGGAGAGAGGTGAAAAGAAAGCAACTTTAATTTTAAATGCATTCTCCAAGCAGGCATCTGGCTTGGCTTGGTGAAGAGACAGATGCCTTCTCCAAGCCAGCTGATGGGGCTGTTGGGGCTTCGAGAGCCACGCAATACGTCTGAAAGGGCCACATGTAGCTACTGAGCTGCAGCTTGGCCACCCCTGCAATAGAGTTTCAAGGCAAGAGCCTTCCTTTTAAGAATGACTCTCTTCTCCTGCCTTTTATTTTTCCCATTGTGGGTTTTTGTTTGTGTGCACATTTTGTTTGTGTAAAGTGCCATCAAGTCACAGTCGATTTCTGGCAAACCCCATGGAGTTTTCAGTGATCGAGCACCCCGCCATCTTCACTCACACACATTTTAAGGAAGCAAGAATAATGGCAAAATTCTCCCACACCCGTTCCAATTATTTAGTCATGCTTTTAACCAACTTTTCTCCCCGGGGGAAGGGGTGGGCAAAGCAGTTTAAGGCATTGTTCTCCCCCATCTCATTTTATCTTTGCAACAACCTGATGAGGTTGGTTTGGCTGAGAGAGGGTGTGACTGGCCCAAGGGGATTCGAACCTGGGTCTCCCAAACCCTTGTCCCACACTCTAACCACTGTGGCACAGTGGAAACCAGTTTAACTGGAGGGGGCTCGGAAGGAGCCGGTAAGGTTGATAATTAGTGATAGTTTTTATAAATGCCCGAAGACTTTTTTCCCTCCAGAGAATGAATGTCCTTTCACCTGCCCACCCCCAAAAGGCAGAGAAAACATGGCATGCATACGTGTGTGTGCTTATTTACTTACTTATAATCTTTATTTATTGAAACTACTGCAAACAGCATCAGCAGTCTGAATTCTCTTTTAAGAATGAGAGTAATGTAAACTTCTGTAGACACAGAATGAGGAAATAGTGCAAGGTGCCGCTTGGATGTAATGAAAAATGAGAGAGAGAGAGCCTTTGCTCCATAGCAACAGTCCGAGTCAGTAACTAGGGGTGGAGCATCAGCAGCCACGGATTCGTCTGCACTGCAGCATTTAAGTGCACATTTCAGAAGCGGTCCAGCTTCTCCACATTTTCTGATCTCTCACCTGCTCATTCCTCTCCTGCGCTGTGCTGAGGATGCCCCCACCCCATACGGTCCCCTCTCCCCGCCCTCATTCCCCTGAGACACCAGAGATATTTCTGCATGCTGTTTGATCAGGCACTTTCTCTAGGACAGACTAGGAAGAGGGGCTTGGCTGAGAGATCTGCCAATTAGGTCAGGTTTATGCTATTCACTGGGCCAAACAGGCGTTGGCCAATCAGGAGCCAAACAGGCGGTGGCCAATCAGGAGCCTGCTGGTTTTGCTACTGGGCCTGCAGAGCCAAGCAGGTTGCTGCATACGTGGCGAGCCACAGTGCCTGGCTGGTGGGCTGCATTCCCATTGGCGGGTCACAAAACTGCCATTTTGCCATTATTAGCCTTTCAGTACGTTGAGGGGAAAGACTGTCAACAGGTGGTCTGTCCCTACCCTGTTTGGAGGAGGCAAACTTTGGGGACAATACCATCACAAATGCACTGTCATTGTCCTTCCCACCCTCTCTCACTGGATCACAGATGACACACTGGCCACGACAGGAATCTTTTTCAGGTGCCCCTGCTGTCTGAGATTAGGCAGGTGGCAAGCCAGGACAGAGTCTTCTCAGTCGTGGCACCAAAACTCTGGCACTCTGTCCCCAGGGGAGACTCTTCTGCTTCCTTTTGTTGCCATCTTCTGCCAGCAGGTGAAGACCTTGTTGTTGTTTTGTTTGGCATTCCCTCAGTGATCCCTCCTTCCTGCCCAGTGTTTCAGTTGTTGTTTTTATTGTTTTTGTAGGTATTTTAGCTCCAGTTTTAACGATGTGGTTTTGCTTGTTTAAGTAGTACTTAAGATGTGATTTATTATGTGTGTTTGAATTTGTTAGCTGCCTTGGTGGCCCTAATGAGGACAGAAATGTGGGGTATAAATTCTGGAAATAGATAAAATGGCCCAAGCCCAGGCTGTTTTATATTTCAAAATAATGATGTTCACCCAGCATCTTTGAGCAGGCAATGAAAATCTCTTGCCCGAAGCAGACCGTTGGACCTGGTTCACATCTGGCTCATTCTCCTTCCCCTTCCTCCCGATCCCTAGGCCAGACCGACAGTCGGGGTCGGCTCCAGAATGTCTCTGAGCTGCGTCTCTCCGGGCTGGACATCACGGACTCCTCGCTGCGCCTGGTGATCCGGCACACCCCCCAGCTTGCCAAACTGGACCTGAGCCACTGCAACCACGTGGGCGACCAGTCTGTTAACCTGCTGACCGCTGCTAACTCCCCGCTCCGAGAAACCCTCACCGAGCTCAACCTCGCCGGTGAGTTGAGAACACCTCGCCCCGAGCGTGGCTCTCGGTCCCCTCCCAGAGGGTTTCCTGTCCTGCTGCCTGACTGTGAAGCTCTAGCCCCCCCTCTATTCACTGTTTCCTGCTGAAGCTTTTGGAACTAGCGCTTTCTGTTCTGGGCAAGCGCTCCTTTGTTTTGCCCTCCAGGAAGATAGATTCAGGTGGGTAGCCATGTCGGTCTGAACAACAAAACAAAGTTGGAGTCCAGTGGCCAACAAAGTTTAATTCTGGGCATAAGCTGAGGTGGCCCGTGGTGCAGGGTGGTAAAGCTGCAGTACTTCACTCCAAGCTCTGCTCACAACCTGAGTTCGATCCTGGCAGAAGCTGGGTTCAGGTTGCCAGCTCCAAGATGACTCAGCCTTCCATCCTTCCGAGGTCAGTAAAATGAGTACCCAGCTTGCTGGGGGGAAAGTGTAAATGACTGGGGAAGGCATTGGCAAATCACCCCATAAAAAGTCTGCCGTGAAAACGTCATGGTGTGACGTCACCCCAGAGTCAGAAACGACTGGTGCTTGTGCAGGGGGACTGCCTTTACCTTTTTTTTAAATAAGCTTTTTGGTGTGTGCACACTGCAAGCTTATACCCAGAACTGAGCTTTGTCAGTATTAAAGGCAGGGCTTTTTTTTGTAGCAAGAACTCTTTTGTATATTAGGCCACGTGCCCCTGATGTAGCCAATCCTCCAAGAGCTTACAGGGCTCTTAGTACAGGGCCTACTGTAAGCTCCAAGAGGATTGGCTATATCAGGAATGCACGGCCTAATATGCAAAGGAGTTCCTGCTAAAAAAAAAAAAGCTCTGGTTCAAGACATCTCTGGACTCCAACTTTGTTCTGTTTCTTTTGCCCTCTTGTAACTCCCAGGAAGCCTCCCTTCCTGTCTAGAGGAAGGGATTTTGAAGCAGGAATCAGAAGTCTGTTTTCGAGCCAACTGTGGCGAGATCCAAAAACCTGCTGAGGGGTTCCTGATTTGTAGAGGTCCTGCCCTTGTCATTATTGCCACTGTGCAGTCCCAACTTCATCTCAGAACTTTCAGGGTTTGGGTTTTTTTAAATTCCACTTGATCCCCCCACCTCTCAGCTCGGTGGGAACCCAAAGCAGCCCGTGTCCTTCTCCTGCCCTTGGAGAGCCAGTTTGGTGTAGTGGTTAAGTGTGCGGACTCTTATCTGGGAGAACCGGGTTTGATTCCCCACTCCTCCACTTGCACCTGCTAGCATGGCCTTGGGTCAGCCATAGCTCTGGCAGAGGTTGTCCTTGAAAGGGCAGTTGCTGTGAGAGCCCTCTCAGCCCCACCCACCTCACAGGGTGTCTGTTGTGGGGGAGGAAGGGAAAGGAGATTGTGAGCCGCTCTGAGACTCTTTGGAGTGGAGGGTGGGATATAAATCCAATATCTTCTTCTTCTTCTCCTCTCCTCCATTTTATCCTCGCCACAACAGCCCTGTGACGTAGGCTTGGCTGAGAGATGGTGGTTGGCCCAAAGTCACCCAGCAGACATCTATGGCGGAGTGGGGATTCGAACCTGGGTCTACCAAATCCTCGTCTGACACTCTGACTGCTACCCCATCTGTTTTGTTCCGAAGAGGGTTAAAATCTGCTTTTGTTCACATCTGAGAGAGACTGAACAGCCGTCAGAAAACTACCCTCAACGATGTATCAGTTGGCCATAGATTTCTAGGAGTTATGCCGGAGAGTGCTGAGAGCTCTCTGGCATTCCCTTCCCACACACTGAAATGGTCTTGAATATCCCTGGGTTGAGAGACTGACTCTTAAACCAGTTTAAGACTGTTGTACGGCTAAGCAGACCCTCTGGAGATTTCCATAAGAACGTAAGAGAACATAAGGGGAGCCATGTTAGCTCAGGCCAATGGCCCATCCAGTCCAACACTCTGTCACACAGAGGCCAAAAACCCAGGCCATCAGAAGTCCACCAGTGGAACCATGTGCTTGCCATCATTCTCACTGTCACTCTGGACCAGTGGCTCCCAAACTGTTTCAAGCAACCACCCCCTTGCTTCCATAAACGCATCCCTAGAACCTCCTGTCTTGCCTTACCCTATAAAAAGCAGGGTAGAGCAACGGGTGCAACCCACTAAGGAGGATGGTAATAATAAAATTCAGAAATTAATTGCACATTTATTCCAAATCCAGTGAACACTTTTTTTAGTGCAATTTATTCAACAAAATTGAGGGCCTTGATCCAGTGATACTAGATTGTCATAGTCTGACAGCCATTTAACAAGGATCTTAGCACATTGGTACAGGGGGTGGGACTAGATGACCCTGGAGGTCCCTTCCAACTCTTTGATTCTGTTACTTCACTGTTCAGTAAATTCGTAATGCACTGGATGGGCTTGAGGAAGTGATACTGTCAAGTTTTGCACAGTCCTCATCGATAGACACTTCTCAGAATTTAGCAGAGTAAGTTTATTGCATGATTATGGCAAGCACAGGGACCAAATTCAGGGCAATAGGCACTCCTGACAGATACCAGTTTCCCAGTGTCTGGTTTAAAGTCGCTTAGCATGAGTCTTGAATCACCACTTGTGGTAATCTGGAGTTAATTTCTTTCCCTGGAGAGAAGTTGGATGACCACATTAAAAGCACGTTCCACCAAACAGGATGTTGGGAATACATCAAAGAGCTCCTTAACGACTGTTAATTGTTCAGGATAACTATCAGACATTTCCATCTGTAACCAAACTCTCCCTACGACTTCTTAAAACTTTTGGCCTCAGCTCGATGTCATTTTGTGGTTCAGTTAGTTACCCCAACTTCCTCAGTATCTGAAAATGGATTTCTTACCCAGTCTAGACTTCCCATCGAATGAAGAGCCTCAGATTTCTCAAGTGCTTCATGCATCCAGATGGTCACTTGGCATATTTGGAGTGCCATTTCCCAGCCCAGGGCCATAATCCTACTATTTCAGGGGTGTTGAACTCATGAGGGCCGGATGTGACATAAATGAGACCTTATCGGGCCGGGCCTTGTAGGGCCAGGCCATGTGTGAACCTATTTAAGATTAGGTAGCAGAGATATAAACTTTATAAAGGACACAAACAAACACAAAGATTTTTTTTTTTAACTTAAAATAAAGCATGCTTAAAACATTAGCACTTGTTGGTCTGAAAGGTGCTTTCGTTGTATTTCTCCCATGGGATCCAGGGAACTGGGCAAAGGAAGTTCTGGCTCTTTCCCTCCCTCTCCAGAAAACCAGGAGGGGGAAGAGCCTCAGCCAATGGAGAAAATAGAGGTTTTGCTCTGTAGCTCCTCTGTGATTGAGCAAGCCTTGCAAAGCAAGCTGAGATGCAGAAGGAAGCAAGAGAGAGGAAGAAGGAAGCAGACAGCCAGTTGCTCAGGGGCCTGATAGGAGCGCTCAGGGTTGACACCGCTGCACTATTTCTTCTACTTGTGATAAACAGCCTATGAAACATGTCTAAATGCAGACAAATGAAAAGGCATTGGATCTCTATTGGATCTCTTTCATAAAAAAACCAATGAGATGTCAGATTTAAAAATACATTTACATTAAGTTACCTTCTTAAATTAAATATTTGCATGGTACAGCTAATTACCAATGAAGTTTTAGTTATATTCATAAAAAGTTGAATATCTCCGCTTCATCCTGGGATATTTTGCAAAAACAAACATTTCCACAAACAATATTAGCTGCTAAGGATGATTTTTCTGTGGTTTTTTGGAATGCAAGCTAATGTAGATCTATGCTTAATATACAGTAAATTTGGTATCCCCACATTCAGTTCAAAAGAGAAAAAATTACCCTCACTTTTTTTTTACAAAATATAGATTCCCAGAAAAGCCAATTTATAGGCATGAGTGTGCATCATTTTATGTACTCGAAAATAAATATATACTCTGATCTAATCTTACCTAAACCTTCACATATTGCAGATTTACAGTTACTAATTTATAAGAAAATTATTAGCTGTTACCAGTAACTGTGACTTGTAACAATTCAATCTTAAAGGCACATGTGACAAAAGGAAATAACTTCGAAAGCTGTAAGGGCAGTAAAACTTTAAACACAAAGCAGAGGAAGGTGTTTGCACTCCAGGCTCTAGCCTGTTCAGTTATAAATGTGAACCCCACAGTCAAAGTGACCTACATCCAGCACTCCCCCTGCCACCCTCTTAGTGCCCCACAGGACCCCCAATTTGAGAGCCACTGTGCTAGAAGTCCTTTGGTGGTTCTTGGGTTTGAAAAACCTCATTCAGCATTTCTCTGTCATTTTATCTTTCTTGATCTTCACCTTTTCAGATCTCTCTGCATGCCTGAGGACTGGTATTTGCCCTAGATCAGAGGTGTCAAGACATGCGGCCTGGGGGCTAAATCAGGCCCCCGAGCAACTGGCTGTCACCTGCTTCCTTCTCCTTCTCTCTTGCTTCTTTCTGCATTGCAGCTTGCTTTGCGAGACTTGCTCAATCGCACAGGAGCGATAGAGCAAAGCCTCTATTTTCTCCATTGGCGGAGGCTCCTCCCTTGGGGAGGAAAGGGGGAGAGGGAGGCTGTCTCAATCGCACAGCAGAGCTACTGAGCCAAGCCTCTCTTCCTTCTATTGGCTGAGGCTCCTCCCCCTCCTGGTCTCCTGGGGAAGGAAGGAAAGAGCCAGAGCTTCCTTGCCCAGTTCCCTGAATCCCCTGGGAGAAATACCAAGAAACACCTTTAAGACCAACAAGTGCTAATGTTTTACAAATGTTTTATTTTAAATTTTTTTGAAAAAAAAATATTTCATAGTGTTTATTTGTGTCCTTTATTAAAGTTACATCTCTGCTACCTAATTTTAAATAGGTGCACACATGGTCCAGCCCAACAAGGTCTCATTTATGCCAAATTCAACCCTCATGAGTTCGACACCCCTGCCTTAGATAGCCTGTGTGGAGAGGGACGGGGGCTTCCCTCATGCTGAGCTTACCATCTCCTTCCACATAACGCAGGGCCCTCTGAGGTGAATCACAGTTGCCGCTACATGACTGTGACAGACTTTTGACTCATCTGCTTCGTCCTTTCCTCGCAGGGTGCAACCGGCTGACAGATCAGTGTCTGCCCCTTTTCCGCCGCTGCCCTCGCCTCTCCCTCATCGACCTGCGCTCTTGCCACCACGTCACGCCCGAGGCCTGCGCCCGCTTTGCCGAGGACTCTGTCTCCAACAGCACCTCTGTCCCTCCTGCCCCTGGCTCGGCGCCCCCCGGGCCTCCGTTCCGTTGCCCCGAGGAGAAATTGCTGCTGAAGGACAGCTAATACCCGCCCTGGGGTGGAGGCGTGAGGAGTCTGCCTCGCCAATCGGACGACCGGACCGGACACACGGACTCTGAGAGAACCTTTTTACTTAAAGCCATGCACTGAACCGGAGTGGCGTCTCCACCCCCTTTATGTGCGCAGCGAAGAGGGTGGAGGGCCGTGTCTCCCCCTCCCCGGTCTGGCCTGTAAGGGGGGGCAGGCCACCTCTCGCTCCGCCCCCGTGCCCTCCCCCCTCTCGTTCCAGGATGGAGCCACGGAGTAAGTAGGGCCCGGGGGAGCCTTGTCGCTTTACAATGTTGAGGAAGGTGTGTTCCTCCTATCATGCACTGCGCCGTTCCTCCCCCTGTCCATTAGTCCATGTCACAGTTGGTACCACACACTGGGGGGGTGGAATTGGGAGGGGGAGACACCCAGCCTTGAAATGCCGGCTCACGAGGTAGGCAGCTTATTGTATGGTGTCGGACTCTCTCTCTCTCCTCACCCCCCTCCACACATCTGCACTGTAATCTCATCCATCCCCCTCCCACATGCTGCCTTTATACTTCTGAAAGCTGTGTGAATGTGTTTCTGTCAGTCTCTTGTCCCTTCTCTCCCCGTCACCCCTTCCCAACGGTTTGGTTTTTCAGTGCGGTTTTTACGGAGGGAGGGGAGCCAGGCAGCTGATACTTACATGCCCCCCTGCCCCACCTCATTACACGCCTGCTGAAATTCCGTCCACCTCCGCCGCAGCATGCGAGTTGCCGCGTGTGCACAGCATCTGCTCTGTGGAGCCCCGGAAGGAGACGTTCTTTGTAGAAATGCCGTGCCGCCCACCATCAGGGCGCCTGCGTGGCGAGTGGTCTCCACTCCCATCCTGATCCTCTGTAACCTCCTCTCTGTCTTCCCACCTGCTCTCCCCACTGCACTCCCCACCCTCTGATCTTGTTGACACACGCCCTGGGATCTTGACACGTGTGCCTAACCCGTGTCCTCATTGTGCTCGGACTGCCAAAACCTTCAGACACACGCATTGCAGTCTGTATGAATGCTGTCTCCACTGCTGTATTGTTTGCACATGCAATCAACCTGCCCGCACAAACGAGGTGCGTGCGCAGGCCCCCTGCTCGCCAGTGAATGTCCAACACCCAACCTTCAATCCTCCCACCCTTAGTACCAGGCTGCCCCTTTCCTGCATCCATTCAGAAGTCTTACTTTTCGTATGCACAGTGTTATACAAGCGCACTCCAAAAAAATGCTTCTGTTTGTGCAGTTAATATTCCTTTCTCAGTGCTCCATTGACATGCATCAGGCTGGGTGCTGGGAATTGGGCGGTGGGTCCTTTTGTTCTCCAGACGGCACCGCTTTACCCCGTTGGCGAACAGGATACCCACCTGAGCAATTGAGGGCGGTGGATCGGCACAGTCCCACAATCTGCCTTGAGGCTGGTTGAGCCGGAAGGCCACAAGTTTTCCGAGTTCTGCTGGCAGTAAAGGCGACAAGACGCAGAATGAGATGGGAGGTTTCAGATGGCGGAATTCTGGACCGCACCATTCCAGATTTCTCAGGGGTGCGCACGGAGCCTTATTTTTGAAGGTGTTTCCTCCACACACACACACTTCCAGCAGAAAACTCCCCTGCATGAGTTCCACTACCACATGATAGCAGGAGGGGCATGTTAAACTTTTATGTCTGAGTTTAGCAGATGCCTGGAATGCGTTGATATGGGAAGGCCTATAAAAATGTAACACACTGCCTCCCTCGCAGTTTGAAGTGGTACGACCCGGTGTTCTGCTGCCTCATTTCTGTGTAACTTGGGCTCCTTTCCACCTGCAGCAGAATGAGGTGGTACAGTCCTCAGATGGCAAGGGCGGGACTGTGCTGCTTCAGACTACAGGGGACGGATGGAAGCATCACATTCTGAATGCTTCTGGTTTGTTAGGAAACCCCTTGTAAGCAGAAAGCCAGCCTAGCAAGAAAGGGACTCAGGCGAGAACCTTTCCTCCAATGAGCTCAGTTTCCTGTTTGTAAGAGGTTTTGTGTTCAGTGGTATGAAGCTGCCACAGACCCTGCGTTTCCCTATGTGCGGAGACCAGATCTTACAGGATAACTCTGCAGGCGACTCCTCGTGTGCCCTTTGTGGTGTTGCACCTCTCCCGGGCTATGCTGGAGAAGAGAACCTGGAAAGGACCAGGGCGGTTGGGAACCACAGTCATGCATCAACCGTTTCCCATGCCCAGACGTGCTCTGCCCTCCCGTAAGAGCGCATCCTTGCACATCCGTATCCCCCTGCCACACACACGTCCCTCTCACATCCTGTGCCCCGCATAAAGCCCCTCTCCCTAGAGTTCCCATGTCGCAAGGCAGGTCTCCAGCCCCCGCTGCCTTTTCCTTGTAAACGAACCCCCTTAGTATCCTCCCTGCCCTCCTTATCTCCCGGTTTTCTTACTTTCTCACCCTTTCCCTCCACAGGACTGTGTGTGTGTGTGTGAGAGAGAGAGAGAGAGAGAGAGCTCTCTTTACCATCCTTTACATCTCTTTCTCTCCTCTCCCCCTTTTTCTCCAAGAAGCATCTGTATGAGCACTGGGGGGAGGAGTGCAGGGGGAGATGTCTGACCCAGCTCACCCTCTTCCTGTACACTTTAAACAAATGGTTTCAGCCCTGTCTTGGGAAGAGATGCAGCTGTTAGCCCTGACCTCTCTACTCCAGCCCCTGCTTCTTCTTTTACTTTTTTTTTTTTTGGCCCATACAGCTTTAATAACCACTTTTTGGAAACAGGGTGGTGGTGGGGAGCGGAGCAGAGGGCTGCATCTCTCGACCACTGCACTGCTTAGCTTGGCCTCGGGGTAGGCTGAATTCTGCCCTGGATTTTGCAGACTTGAACCCCTCCCTTCTGCTCCTCCACCACCAACTCGTGCAGGAGAGTTTTCTGCTGGAAGTGTGTTGGGGAGGGGGGGGAGCGTTCAAAAATAAGGGGGAGAGGGAATTACTGTAGAAAAAGAAGAGCCGAGAAACGAATGTTCCAGGCCAAAGGCACCTCTGCCCTTGGCTCTTTTCCTCAAATGCAGAAGAGGGAGAAAGTGGTGGGTGCAACTGTTGTCCCCCCCCCCCGGTGCTTCCTTCCTGCCTCCCCCCAGGGAGAGGGCACAGCCACGGAGTTCCTCCTCTGGGTGGCCATCTCCACCCACTTTCGATGGTGCCTCCTCTGCTCCCTCCGCCACCATTTTGCTTCCTTCTTGGCTCCTTAGAGGTGACGATAGCCTTCTTCTGGGTTTCAGAGCGACAGGTTGTCTGACTTCACACTAGCTAGAGTGACCCCCTTCCCTTCCTTACAAACACGTCCCAGTGCCTGGTCCCTTCCTGTCCCCCCCTCCTCGCATCACCCATCTACTTCAAACTTTATCCCATCCCCCCCACCCAGGGCTAGAGCATATCGCCCCTCGACAAACGTGTCGGGAAGAGGGGCGGGGAGAGGTGGCATGAGATGGATTTTAAAATTGGTAACCATAACACTCTTTTTTAATATATATACTTGAACGTTCATTTATTACTAAAGCATTACTTGAAAAACGCAGCGATAGGTTGTGGAATCGGAGGCGAGGTTTTTCGGTGTCTATTTTTTTAATTTTTTGAGGTTCTGTTGGGTGCTCTTTTTTAATTTGTTTTTAAGAAAACTTTGGTTCTGTTTCTTTGTTGGTCTTTATTTTTTAATTTTTTTTTAATTTGTCTGATAAAGGAAAAAAAATCCTTCCCTCGCTCCATTAGCCAAAGAGGGCCAAGGTGTTTTATTCCCTTCCCCTGTTCTCCGGAGGGTTTTGTTTGTTTCTTTCCGTTTTATACCGGAGTTTCCAGCTGCCTACATCCTTATTCGTCCATTAGAATTCTCCGAAGAAGTATTAAAAGATTTGGGAGGGGAAGAACAGAAACGGTGGGGAGGGGAGGCCTTTTGGCCAAGCGATGGAAGTATGGGTTGGTATTCTGCAATTCGAGAGGAGGGGGGGCGAGGGGGGCGTCCATGTGTGGGAAAAGGCCTCCTTCTCTGTACGTTTAAATTCTTTTGTGGGCACAGGTGCTTTGGCATCAATTATGTACTGTATGGCTTCCTCCTTCCCCCTTTATTTAGCACCCCCATCCTCCCTGAAGAGATACACTCCATGGTGCAAACAAGGGAGGTGGGGCCAAGCCAGACCCCACCCCTGGGCTTCAAGCCACCGATCTCAGATTACCCTCTTGGCAAAAGAGACTTGGAACCTTAACCAACTCCATGTTTCTTTGCATGCTTTATTGGGGGGTGGGGGGAGTGGCAATGGAGGAGAGTCACCCCCACTCTGCTGCGGTGGCCCCCAGCTTCAGCTTTCCTTCTATAATCAAGGGTAGTGATACGCCAGAAGGTGCTGTTTCAAACATATCTTTTAGGGTTGTATTTTTTTTATTTTTATGGATGTTTTAACTGAAAAAAAAAAGAAAAATACCTCAGGTTTAAAAAAAGAAACGGTGAAGAGAAAAAAAAAATTAGTCGAGACTATTCATCTATGGATGCGTTACCACAGATTGCTGCTTTGGGAAACGTGGACGCGGGGGGGGGGGAGGGATCGAGGCCGGGGAAGTCCGACTTAGAGGGGCATCGGCAGCCCAGGCAGAGAAGAGGCCGCTGAGATAAGCCCGCTCCCCCTCCCCCTCCGGTCACTCGAAAGACATATCATTGTACATGCATAGGACAACTGTTTCAGACACACAGGGATGGGGAGAACAAACGTGGGGAAGTCTTACTGAACCCCACTTTCCCCCCTCCCACCCCCAAGGAGGTAGCCTATCTTAAAATACGTTCCAAGGGATTTTCCTCCCAGGTATACCGTGGGACATCTGGATGGACACACATGCATATACATATGCCTCCCCCCCCCCAAGTTAGTGGACCAAAGCTATACTCCTCCCCCCTCTGCCAGATCTCATCCTTTTGGCTACCAGTTTGATGGCACACGCACCCCCATTCTTTCTCCTCCACACCTCTCCATTGAGACAAAGACAGTCGGGGGTGGGGTGGGGAGAAAGCGAAAGAAAGAAAAATCCAGTTTGGAGCAATGCGTCTTTTGTGAATTTCAACCTGCAAATCCCCCCCCATCCCAGCCCCATGGGACTGCTTGGATGATGGAGGGGGAAGGGGATGCGAGACCAGGTTCCGATCTGAATTTCAGGGGTTCTATTATTGTACAATAACTGTTTGCTATATAAAGAAAAGGAAAAAAAAAAGAAAAATGTTTTGGTCTAAAGCCTGTTTTTCGTTATTCCCCCACCCCACCCCACCCCACTTTTATTTTCCTTTCCCCCCCCCTAAAAAATGTCATTAATAAAATTGTTGGGTTTTTTATTTTTAATTATTTTATTTTATTTGGGTTCTGTTGTTATGGTTTCTGGAAATATTTTTTTATAAACTCTCCTTTTGGTTTTTTTCAAAGTCTTTCTTTTCTTTTCTTTTTCACTTTGCATTGGTTCTTGACGTTCCCGGTCTAGGGTGGGCAGGAGGAGAAGCAGGCAAGCGGGCTGGGGTCTAGGTTGACGCCTCCGAAAATCCCCAACATCTTGACAATTTCTGACATATTGACGGTCACCTTTTTCTTCTTCCAGAACTTAAATTAGAAACCTGCTTCAGCCTGTTAAAAAGGTTCCCCTGGACCAGGGGTTTTTTTTGTAGCAGGAACTCCTTTGCCTATTAGGCCACACAACCCTGATGTAGCCAATCCTCCAAGAGCTTACATGGCTCTTAGTACGCTCCAGGAGGATTAGCTGCATTAGGAGGGTGTGGCCTAATATGCAAAGGAGTCCCTGGTACAAAAAAGAAGCCGTGGTCCAGACCCCATTCTTTGTGTCTGGGGGCAAGTCTGTGCATGGCTTTTCTATGAGCAGGTAATTCCAGAGGGCATCGGAGTCCATCTGCAGTAGAAGAGCCAGGTTCAAGTTCAGTAGTTCCTTAGCGGCTGACAAGTTTTTCTGGATATAAAGTGAGAAACTGAGCTTTGACTCTCTAAAGCATGTTACCCTGAAAACTTTGCCGGTCTCTTGTGTTGCATGTGGACTCAAGTCTTTGTAGTAAGTTTGATTTCACTACTCCAAGCACAGCCCTTGCAGATCCTGGGCCAGAATTATGCTTCCCATTTTCAGAAAGGAGAAAAAAACAGAACAGGTACAGTACAGAGGTGCAACAAAGAGCCGCCTCTGAGACTGGGTAACTGCTGCGTCTTTTTATAGGAACAGCTGAGGCAATAACAGCCCATGTAGGGACAACTGAGGCAATTACAGCCCATGCAGGGACATACATTACCTAGCTCTGGTGGAGGCTAATCACTTCTGAGGCCAACACAGTGGATCATACAGGGACACAGAAGGCAGCCTCTTTGGTGGGTGGGTTCTTTAGGCTCACAGGAGACGTGGTTTTGAATAAAACAGGGTTCTTGTGGAACACATTTTGGCAGTTACTAATGGCCACCTTTAACCATGTGCCTGTGTTCTGAAGATCAAAATTTGGACTGGGAGAGCTTTTGCTTCCTATAGCAAAGTCACATCAACAGGTAAATCTTCATGGCTCACTCCAGAGAACAGACTTCTCCCCAACAAGCGCTTGCCAGCAGCCCAGTCACCTTTGGTTCTCCCTGCCCTGAACATCTGATCCCGTCATATTTATGCACCAACTTTGTAAGTCCCCTGCATTACATAAGCAGTTGGCCATGCAACGGGGGGTGGGGAGAAGGAATTAGTAGCATGCACCCCCTGCCCTCCCCAGTCATTAGTCGTTGTCTTTGGATCCTTCTCCAAAAGCCACAGTTACAACCAGATGTTAAAGAACAGCTATGTCTTCACACAAAGCTTTTAAACCATATTCGTCCTAGCAGCCCTGAAGGTGATGCTATGAGTAACTTTTTTACAAATGGGAAACTGAGACTGCTGCCCTGGTGAGTCACAGGCTGAGCTGCGATTCGAACCCAAATCCTTGTGGTAATTCCACTACCATTGCTAACTTGCAGGACTCCAGCCAGAGGCCAAACTTTAGCAGGTTTCTGTTAAGAACTTGGAGGGAACGGACATCCTAGGGACAAAACGGGTGAAGCCAGATATCCTAGCAGACAGTATTCAGTTCACAATGATGAGAAACAGGAATCACAAAGTCATTTCAACCCTGATTATTGTTTCCTTCGAGCCCCCTGTAGGCTAAAGCTTAGGTCAAAACGAGAATGCAGTCTGCCATCATCGTGTTGGTCCTTTGTTCTGGAAGAAGACGACTGCAGATTTATACCCCGCCCTTCTCTCTGAATCAGAGTCTCAGAGCGGCTTACCATCTCCTCTATCTTCCTCCTCCACAACAGACACCCTGTGAGGTGGGTGGGACTGAGAGGGCTCTCACAGCAGCTGCCCTTTCAAGGACAGCGCTTGTGAAAGCCATGGCTAACCTAAAGCCATTCCAGCAGCTGCAAGTGGAGAAGTGGGGAATCAAACCCGGTTCTTCCAGATAAGAGTCCACACACTTAACCACTACACCAAACGGGAAACCAAATTTGTCTGTCCCTACAAATGATTTAGAAATGCCCCTGGTGGAAGTCACCAAGTTGGACCTGGGAGGGTGAAGTCTCCAATTCTGAACCTTAAAATCCTGTGTTGGTTCATGGAATGTTGAAAGAAGCCTTTGGGGTAGAGCCATCAGTGGTAGGTATGAAGTAGCCCATTCCATTGGGCACTGTAACGCTTGGCAGCACAGCCCTGTGGATGGATGCAGAGCTATCTTGTGTGGCTGGACCAGCTTGGTTGTGTGGAAGATGACCGGTATCCTTCATAGGACCTGGAGGGGGCATTATCAGCTCCGCTCAGAGTGCAGCCTCTCTGATCAGAGGTGAAAAAACTCCACTGCCAGACCAAATGGGTTCTATAATGTTGTGCTTCTGAATTTCCCATGGACACCTAAGAGCCGTTAGATGGACCATTTGGGACCAACAAGGAAATAGTTTTTGTCCTTGGATTGTGCCTTGCAAAATTTAAACGAAGCCGGGCAGGTTCATCTTGTTCAGATTGTTGCATTATCTCCTGGTCAGCACCTGTCTTTTCTGTACGCAGCCACAGGTATGGTCATGTTTTCAGAGCTTCATAGAAGTTCTGCGTGCATCCACAAATAGCCTTCTGTCTTTCGATCTGTGGACCATTTCTGCGAGTGCCACTCACCCCATCCATCGCCTCCCAGGTTCCAGTATCTGATCCTAGTACATCCCTCGAAAGGTTCTTCTCCCTATGGATCACACCCTGCTCAGATGTAGCTAAAGGATGAGCAAGATGGAGGAGGAGGGTTGGATAGAGAGAAGGCAGCCTGTAGTATTGAGGCAATTAAGTACTGTGTGAGACATCGGAAGCTGGGTTCAAGTAGCCAGCTCAAGGCTGACTCAGCCTTCCACCCTTCCAAGGTTGGTAAAATGAGTACCCAGTTTGCTGGGGATAAAGCGTAGATGACTGGGGAAGGCAATGGGCAACCACCCCATAAAAAAATCTGCCAAGTAAACATCATGATGTAATGTCACCCCATGGGTCGGTAACAACTCAAGGCTTGCACAGGGAAATGTCTTTTTTAATTAGATTTATATCCCGCCCTACCCATTTCTGAAGGTAAAAGTTGATTCTAATTTGTGTCAAGAGCTTTTTTTGTAGCAGGAACTCCTTTGCAAATTAGGCCACACACCCCTGATGTGGCCAATCCTCCAAAAGCTTACAGGGCTCTTCTTACAGGGCCTACATCAAGGGGTCGTGGCCAAATATGCAAAGGAGTCCCTACTATAAAAAAAACCTCGTTTTCATTATTTCCTGTATGGACATTTCACTTTTTATGACTTTCAGCATGAACTATATCCTTTTCCCTCACCGTTATGCTCTTTGTGTTCCCTTTGTGTCTTCAGTTTTCCTCACTCCTGAAGTCTGGTCTACATCTGCACTATTTTTTTGCAACCCAATCCTTTGTTCAACTGAAAAGGTCCCAGGCAAGAAGTTCTCCAAACTGAAAATGTGTATGATGTGGATGGGTAGATAAAATTGCAAACAGAGGAAGTCTCCCTTCCCTCCACGAGACTGAAATTCCCAGTCTTTGGTGGAAAACCACAGTGGCAAAGCCATTAATTTAATCCAGATCAATGACGAGCCTTCAAGTTTCCTTTTTCTCCTACAAATTTCTTGAAGTGGTTTCAAAACATTGGTGGTTCGAGAACGTTATGAAAGGGGAGGGGCACAGGAGGCTTCAGCATCCATGCCCTCCACATGGGCCTCCGGTGGGCCTCTGCTCAGAAATGACATGAAACCGGATTCTGGATTAGATGGACCAAAAGTCTGATCCAGCAGACCTGCTCTTCTTACAATGACATCAAAGAAACAAAAATGTCCGCAAGGTAATTCAAAGGCCAAACCCCCCCATTAAAATAATAAACCAATGTGGGCGTTAAAAGTGCTCTCAAGTTGCTTTCAACTTCTGGCAGCCGTACGAGTTGTCCTTCAGTATGTCCTGTGATTAAAGTCATTCTCAGCTCTAGCAAATGGAGGCTTCCTCTTTTCTGGCTGTCTTCAACTGAGGGTTGCCAATCCCCAGCTGGGGGCAGGGGATCCCTGGGTTTGGAGGCCCTCCCCCTGCTTCAGGGTTATCAGAAAGCTGGAGGGGAGGGAAATGTCTGCTGGACTCTCCATTATACCCTATGGAGATTGATTCCCATAGGGTATGATGAAGAATTGATCCGTGGGTATCTGGGGCTCTGGGGAGGATTGTTTTTTTGAGGTAGAGACACCAAATTTTCAGCATAGCATGCAGTGCTTATCCTCAAAACACAAGTTTTTAAATGATTGAACCAGGGAGTCCAGTTATGAGCCCCCAAAGAAGGTGCCTCCATCCTCCCATTATTTCTTATGGAAGGTAGGCATTTAAAAGGAGCAGTCCCAACAAACGTGATTGCCAGAACTCCTTCTGGAGTTTGCTCATGCTTGTCACATCCTTGCTCCCGTCTCCATCCCCAAAGTCTCCAGATATTTCTTGAGTCGGACTTAGCAACTCTGCTCCAACCTTTCCAGCGTTATTGTCTTTTCCAGTGACTCTTAGCTTCTCACTATGTGATCGAAGGACAAAAGCTTCCATTTGGACATTTTCGTTTCTGACGAGGCTCAGGCTTGATTTGGTGTCCATAAAACTCCAACACCACAGGTCAAAGGACTTCACTTTCTGCCTGACAGCTTAAATCAGGCGTGGCCAAACATGCTTAACACAAGAGCCACACAGAATAAAGACAATATATCTGAGAGCTGCAAGACATGGACGTCAGGTGTTTGAGAGCTGCAGGAAGGAAGGAAGACAGGCAAATAGATGGGGGCAGGAAGGAGGAAGGGAGGTCGAAAGAAAGCAACTTCAAATGCATTTTCTAAGCTGCCTGGCTGCACAAGGGAGCCCCCAGGCAGCCGACAAATTATACATTATAAAGAGAGAAATTCCTTTTCCAAGCTGGCTGACGGCGGCTTCGAGAGCCACACAATATGTGCGTGAAAGAGCCTCATGTAGCTCCCGAGCTACAGTTTGGCCACTCGTGACTTAAACCAATAAACCGCTAGAAAGCAATTTAAAACAGTTCCTGAAAAGCGACGTGCACGGAAAGGCAATGCCGGTCCTGGTCCCCAGTTTTCATTTTGCAAACGAAAGCAGCCTGCTTCTTTCTTCCAACTGAATGGCCTCGACTCTCCTCTAACTGGGGCCCAGGACTACAGGGCTCTTTCTGCAGCGTCCCCTGGACTATACCATTTCGGACTGCGGGAGGGGGCGGACAGCAGCTTGTTGCACGCAGGCTCCGCACAGGGCACGACACAGGCCCAACCAGCCCCCTGCAGGAGGATGAAGGATTCCAACTAGGATTTATTTATTTATTTTTAAACTTTTTTGTTAACCGCTACAAATCGGTGGGATCCTTCGTTTTTCTGCTAACCTCGTGCCTTGCCAGGCTACTTTTCTCGGTGAAGGGAGCCCGCCTTCCCCTCCCCCCCCCCCGAGGGGAGAAGAGAGCAAACTCTCCCCCTTCCCCGCTTAGATGGCCTTGGATGCAATCTCGCCGTGAGCACGCGTTTCCTTGGAAGTAAGCCTCCTGGGCTTTGGCGCTTCCAAACAAGCGTGCCCGCCTGGGGGAATTGCATTTGCAACCTTCGGAGGCATTGCGAAGATCGGCTTGGCCTTAGCGCCCCCCCCCCCCGGCCCTTTCTTCAGTTCCTCGTTCGCCTGGTGCTTTCTTTTCCCCTTTCTCCCTCTGCGGTGCCGCGATCGCACGCACTACTAAATCATGCACTTCCAATCCACTTTCCGTGCACTTTCCAACTGGATTGGACTGTGCGAACCGGCAAAATCCGGATTGCAAGGGCGTCATTTAGCTTGCGCGGCTGCAAACCTTGCCGGCGGGTCTCCCCGCTTCGCTTCTCTCGCCCTCGCCGCTTCCCCTTTAAACGGCGGCCGCCGGAGCCCAGCAAAGTTCCCCCCGAGGGCCCGCCCCGTCTGTCGCGCCGGCCCTCCCGCGTCCCTCCCTCCCTCCCTCATAGCCGGCGCGGAGCCCAGGCGAGCAGCTTTGCCGGAGTGAAGCAGCGCAACTTTTCGCTGCCGAGACGTGGCGCCGGATTCGGCTTCCCCTCCGCCGATCCCTGACCGCCCCTTCCCCAAACCTCGTCCCCGCCGAACCCCTCCGGCTTCGCTCTTTCGGGAAGCTTCGCCTCCCGAGCAATCTTCCCGCCGCTTCCCCGCGACTATGCAGCCGCCGCGCCTGTAACCCTATGGGCAGGTAACCCCCGCCAGGCCCCCTCCGATCCCCCAGCAGCCCTGCCGGCCGTTGCGCGCACCGGTTGCTGCGCCCGATCCTCCGTCCCCGCGCGCCTCTGCTGCTCGCAGCGCCCGATGAAGCCGAGCGGGGCAGGCGAGGGGCCAGAGGCGGAGGGCGCCGAAGGGGAGCGGGAGCCCCTCAACCCGGAGCCCTCGGAGACTTTGGGCGTCTCCGCCACCTACCGGGAGTTCGTGCGCCGGAGCTACCTGGAGCTGATGAGCGCCAACCAGCACTCCCTCCATGCGCTCAACTGGCGCCGCCTCTACCTCAGCCGGGCCAAGCTCAAGGCTTCCAGCCGCACCTCCGCCCTCCTCTCCGGCTTCGCCATGGTAAGTGCAGCGGGGGGGGGGGGGGGGGTCGCCTCTAACCGGTGGGCAGCACGCCCTTCGTGCGTCGTGCCCCTCGCAGCCGCAGGGGGCGCTCCGCAGATGGAATGGATCCCTCCCCTCCCCTGGGCTGGGGTCCCTTGTTCCTCCACCGGGGAAAGCGCCCTCCACCCATTGATGGAACCCCTAGTCTCCTCTTCCCAACTAATGGTAAGGGGGGGGGCTGCCTTTGGTTGTCCCGGGACTGGAGGACCCCGCTGCATTTCTTCTCCAAAGACGGGGCTGTGACCACTGCTCCTCACTCTCCTGCCCCAGAACACCAGCTTCAGGCTGCATCCTCCTCCTGTTCCCTCTGCAGTCCCACACTTGTTGATTTGGGCTCCGGGCTGCAGCCTCCTGCCACGGTTCAGGACACAACCCAGATGTGTCGCGGCAGATTGAAATCTCTTTTTTAAAAGGTCTTTGTTTACCTGTCGGCAGAGATGAGATCTTGTCCTGGTGCAAACTGGGCCATAGCCAGGATTTCATGTTTGGTGGGGCCCACAGCAGCATTTTTTTGGCCCTAAACACTTTCTCTGCTTCTCAAGTAAAGCGACATTTGTCTAATTCAGGTGGAAGATTGGAGGCCCTCCAAAGGGGGGGGGGGGTTGAATGGAGTGGCCTGGCCCATCCCAGGCCCCACGGTAGCTATGGGCCTGACACAGAGAGTGTTGCGAGATCAGAGCGAGGGTCTGGAAGCGAGGAGGCCTGGGCCCGCTCTCTTCTTTGTTCCAAAACTTTATGGAAGCCCTATTATGGCTGAGCGACTGCTTTTTGCAGGTCCTGCCTGCAGCAGGAAGGTTGGAATGGAGCCTCCAAGACTAGGCACAAGCTGTAAAGGAACCAGGAAACTGAGATATCTATAGCATTGCCTGGAACCTCGATGCCCCAGGCTGGCTTGTTCTTATCGGATCTCTGAAACGAAGCAGGGCTGGCCCAGGTTAGTGCTTGGACAAGAAAGACCAAGGTGGCTTTGCGGAAGAAGGCCATGTGACACACCATCTCTGAATGGCTCTCGCCTTGAAAAGCCCATGAAGGGTCGCCATAAGGGAGTGGCTTGTGATCTGAGGCAACACCCATACGCATGCACATACATCTGTAGAGCACCATCCATGCACTTGCTGCTCGGGTCCCAAGGATCTTGAAATGTAAACCTTGAGGCCAATGGCAGGGATGGGGGGAACGGGGGAAATATGGGCGTCCGCTTCAGTTTAATAACAGTGCACTGGCTTCGTTTTGGTAGACAACAGGGAAGAAGTGATTGTGCCGCAGACATCAGTGCGTGGGGGGAGGAAATGGGTTTGGGGGCAGGAAGCAAGAGGGCGTGGCACAGGAAATCTGGGGAGGGGAGTGTTCCCTCTAAGCTGCAGAGTCTTGTGAGCAAAAATTCTACTTTGTGATCTCCTGGTGTTAAAGCTGTGAGCTACTGCATGAATTAGTGCACTCTGGGGTCATTCTTCCTGAGCTAAGACAAAAATGTGTGGGCTGGAGGCTAAAAATCTGTGAGCTGGCTCACGCTAACTCAGCTTAGAGGGGACACTGGAGGGGACCAGTGGTCCCTCTAAGCTGAGTTGGTGTGAGCTAGCTCACAGTTTTTTAGCCTCTGAATCACCCATTTTTGTCTCAGGAAGGGTGGCCCCAGAGCAAACTAATTTATGCAGTAACCAAATTGTCTGCTCACCACTTTAATGCCAGTCGCTCACAAAGTGGAATTTTTGCTCACAAGAATCCACAGCTTAGAGGGACCATTGGAGGGAACAGTTCCTGGTTTACTGAGTGGCCACTGGCATGAAACCCCTGAGCATCCCTTTCATCATCTGATAAGCAGGAACAGCAGACAGGGAGCAGGTTTTCCTGCAGAAATAAATGTAACTTGGATACATGCCACAGCCAGGTGGTCTCGTGTTTATGCCCCTTGAGAGCCTGGGGCTTGTTTTGCTTCCTCCAGCCACCAAGGGAAGCGGCCTGCTTGGCAGTTTCTTTGCTGTGATTCCCCTTTCTGAATATCAGGCTGCCACAGAAAATAGAATCATAGAGTTGGAAGGGGTTGTACAGACCGTCTAGTCCAGAAGTGTCAAACTCATTTGTTATGAGGGCTGGATATGACATAAATGAGACCTTGTTGGGCTGGAACATGTGTGTTCCTATTTAAGGTTAGGTAGCAGAGATATAAACTTTTTAAAGGACACAGACAAACATGATTAAAGATTTTTTTAAAAACCCTTAAAATAAAACATGCTTAAAACATTAACACTTGTTGTTCTTAAAGGTGCTTTCTTTGTATTTCTCCTATGGGATCCAAGGAACAGGGATAAGGAAGCGCTGCCTTTTTCCTTCCCTCCCCAGGAGATCATGAGGCAGAGGAGCCTCAACTAGTGGAGAAAATAGAGGTTTTGCTCTGTAGCTCCTGTGTGATTGAGCAAGCCTTGCAAAGCAAGCTGAGATGCAGAAGGAAGCAAGAGAGAGGGAGAAGGAAGCAGATGACAGCCAGTTGCTTGGGGGCCTGATAGGAGCTCTCTGGGAGCCTGATTTGGCCCCTGAGCCACATGTTTGGCACCCCTGATCTAGTCCAACTCCCTGCTCAATGCAGGATCAGCCCAAAGCATCCCTGACAAAGCATTCGTCCAGCCGCTGCTTGAAGACTGCCAGTGCGGGGGAACTCACCATCTCAGAAAGAGAGGAAGCCTCTGAGGATGTGCAAAGAGCCATTGTGCACGGAGGCACACACTCCATAACCAAAAGAATCACTCCCTAATCCTGTCTCAACTATGTGTAGAGAGTTGCCACCTTTTAACATGGCACATTACAGGCACACCCAGCCATTCACTAGATCAGTGCATTGTAATTGGGGTCTCCTTAGCTTGGAAGAGGAGAGGTGCACAACCTGGGGATTCTCGTGGGCTGTCTTTGTCCTGTCCACATGAGCGCCCCCTGCAGATGGAGACTAGCAGTGCTACTGGGGCTCTGGGCCCTCTGCCTTTCCATCCCCTGGAGCAGGCCAACAGTTCCAAGCCCAGTCTAATCATTGCATCATCCCCGTTATTGTGTAACCTATTGATTCTTTCTACATACTTGGCTCGGGTCGATGCGTGCTGGATGGCTTCTGTCAAGGCGCGCTCTTCCTCTTCCGCCCGCACTTCCGTTTGCCCAGGATCGATGGGTTTTCAACAAACTCTTGTGCAAACAAAAGTGCTAGAGGGAGTGTGCTCTGTAGCAGAGGTTACCCAGCACGTGTGGAACTCATTCACAGGAGGATCCAAGCCTTAGATCCTGCTGCTCCAGATGAATATCTGCGAGGCAGTGCTACAACCAGTGGGATTCTAAACCCGGTAAAAGAACAAGATCAAATGATGGGAAACAGCAAGAAGGGATTGGGGGGGGGGGAGAACTAAATGAAACAGTTTAAAACGGCATCGGGCATAACTCAGGAAGCACTTAAAAGAGCCGACGCTGAGCCATTATTAACAAATATGTCAGTGGGGAAACCTGCTCGGGAAAGCCAAGGGATTGCATTATCCACAGCCCCTGTTAATATGATGGAGTATCGCAGAGCAACCTCAGAGCTGACTCTGACTTAATCTGCTCAGCAGTTTTCACTTTCAGAGCAGGAATTATCAGGGCTTTTTTGTAGCAGGAACTCCTTGGCATATTAAGCCACACACCCCTGATGTAGCCAATCCCCCCCCCCCCGAGAGTTTACAGGGCTCTTGGTACAGGACCTACTGTAAGCTCCAGAAAGATTGGCTGCATCAGGAGTGGGTGGCTTAATATGTCAAGGAGTTCCTGCTACAAAAAGCCCCCTGGATATTATCAAGAAAATAACTTCACTGTATATTGAATTTTTTTTTTTTAACTTAACCTTTCTTTTGAAAGGGGGGGGGTTGCTGACCAAAAAGTCCTTACCTTCAGTCCCCAAGTGTAGTTTTCAGAACTGGATGAACTGATAGAAAGTTTCTTTGGATACCCACAAAATCATGAACGAGGTCTGAATTAACTTTCTGACTTGGTGTAAACAATATCCATGAACAGACAACATGGCTGGTAATATTTGCCTACAGCCTTTCAGTGAACCAACAGAGTATTTCGAAGGCAGGGAGGGGCAGGGCCCAGAGCGAAAAGCAAACTCTTTATTCTGCTAGCTTGCTTTACAGTTTGATTGCTTTACTTAGAAGCTGACTACTGAACTCAAAGCAGTTTACCTCGGTCTCCCCTGCGTCATTTTATCCTCCGAAGGACAATCCTGTAAGCAGGGCTCTTTTTTTGTGGTAGGAACTCCTTTGCATATTAGGCCACACACCCCTGATGTAGCCAATCCTCCTGGAGCTTACATAGACCCTGTAAGAAGAGCCCTGTAAGCTCTTGGAGGATTGGCTACAAAAGAGGGGTGTGGCCTAATATGCAAAGGAGTTCCTACTACAAAAAAAGCCCTGTCTGTAAGGTGGTTAGATGGAAAGAGAATAACTGGACCAAAGCTACCCAGTGAGCATCCGTGGCAGAGGGGGGGATACAGACTTGGATTGCCTAGGTCCCAGTCTGACATTGTGACCAGTACGCTACATCATTGTGGTCAACAGGGCCTTTTTTTAAAAAAAAAGCAGGAATGCACAGGAACGCAGTTCCGGCTGTTTTGGTGTCAGAGGGTGTGGCTTAAATGCAAATGAGTTCCTGCTAGGCTTTTTCCGCAAAAAAAGCTCTGGTGGTCAACGTTTAGTCATCCCAAACCTTAGACCTGTATGGTGCTTTCCTTTGAGGGCTCAGAATGCTTCACTTCCTGTATTTTGTTGCAGCCCTGGAAACTGCCCCACAAATAGGGTTGCCAACGTCCAGGTGACACCTGGAGATCTCTGAGGCCCCTCCCCAAACCCTGCCCTCTTCAGGCTCCATCTAAAATTGCCCATATATTTCCCATCCCAGAGCTGGCGATCCTACTTGTAAGTCAGATTGTAATATTCTCTTTGTGCAAAGAGTTGCTTGCCAAAGTGAAGGCAAGATCTCCCAGGGTTGGGTATTGTGCTGTTGGAATCTTTCCCCTCCAATCCTGCAGTATCCAGCAACGTAATGTATAGGGCCAGCCTCTTAACTCCCTTGTGAGCTCATATTAGAGGCAAGATGCAGAGGGGCGGAGGGGGGGGGAGCATCCTGATTCATAGCACAGGCTGCTAGTCACCACACTAAGTACATATGCATGTGCTGTCAAGTCACAATTGACGTATTTTATTTCTTTACATTTATGTCCCACCGTTCTGCCTGCACAAGGGGCCCCCGAGGCAGCTGACAAATTATACATTGTAAAATCCAGGACTTTTTTTGGAGCAGGAATTCCTTTGCCACAACCCTGGCATAGCCAATCCTCCAAGAGCTTACAGGGCTCTTAGTACAGGGCTTGCTGTAAGGTGCAGGAGGACTGGCTACATCAGGGGTGTGTGGCCCAATATGCAGAGGAGTTCTTGCTACAAAAAAAAAGCCCGGAGAAATCCTGTTTTAGTAGTATTCAAAGCAGTGCCCCCAATGCACATCATTGAAACGAACCAAAACCGGTAAAAATGTGTACAGAGACATGAACGCGGCCATTAAAACATTGGTCAGGAGGGACTGCCTAGCGGAATGGCCAACAGAAAAGTCTTCGCCTACTGGCAGAAGATGGCAACATCCGGAGACAGAGGAGTCTCTCTGGGTAGAAAGATCCAGATCTTTGGTGCCCAGGCTGGCCGTCTCCCAGGTTGGCACCTAATCTCAGATGATGGGGCATCCGAAGCAGGGCCTCTGAACATGACTGCAGTGGTCACGTAGGTTCATAGGGGTGAGGGTCTTTCAGCAAGGAGCTTTCAAAGCAAGTGAGAAGCAAAGGGGGTCTGCAGCTGCCTTCTTCTGCAGGGTCTTCCTTGATGGCCCCCCATCCCAAAACCGCCTCTGCTTCGATCCAGTGAGATAGGCAATGCCATTTCATGCCTCAGTGGCTACCCTACCCCAAGAAGAAAAGGTATAACTCTTTTAAGAATGCCTTCGCTTTCTCCACCATTCTAAGGCCAGTTTCCTAAATACTTCTGCAGAACTTCAGATCAGGCGTGAGACCTGCTTTTGATTAAAGAAGCAGAAACGGATCTGCTCTCTGCAACATACCTCCCCCTCCACCCTTCCAGAGAACCAATCGTCTCCTTCACTTCCCCTTTCTGTGTTAACACCCGGATGCATCTTTGCCTTGAATGTGGTTTAACAGCTTGCCTTGTGATGCAGAAGGCCACACGGTGCCTCTCCCTTGAAGGGGAGCTGGATCTTCCCGGCCTGGGCAGAGCAGGAGGATGTAGCCAGATAAAAACATTCTGTGTGGTGTTTCCGTTTCTGCTTCCCTCTTTGCAACAAGATTGCTTTTCATCTTTCAATTTTTTTTTTTAAGAGCTGACTTTTAAAGTTAAAAGATGCCCTTGAAGAGTCACCCTTATAGGGTTACCAACATACAGGTAGCACCTGGAGATTTCCTGCTACTGCAATTGCTCTCCAGATGACCAAGATCAGCTCCCTGGAGAAAACGGCTACTTTGGAGGGTGGACTCTAAGGCAATATGGCCTGCTGAGGGCCTTTCCCTCCTCAAGCCCCGCCCTCCCCTGGCTCCACCCCTAAAATTTCCAGGCATTTTCCAACCTAGACCTGGCAGCCCTACTTATGTAGATGGTTGCTTTCTGTTGGCAGGAAATGGCTGTCTGCACACGCTCAGAGGAGTGCAGGGTACCTTTAAAGCAGGAGCACAGCTCCTGAACCTCCAGCCAGGATCTGCATGCCGTGGGGAGTTCTCTCCCCGCTGCACACAGATCCCCGGGGCGTATGCAAATGAGATATGCTACTGAGCTCCTGCACTTTTTTCCCTACAAAATGAAGGAACGAGAAAATTAAAGTAAAAATTGAAGCTAGTTCCATTTCAGACAGGATCAGATACAATTTGCTGGACTTGGGGCTGGGGGAAGAGAAACCTTTGTTTGCAGGGTGAAGGGATGGGATACTGAAGACGACGACATGGGATTTATATCCTGCCCTCCACTTCGAATCTCAGAGTCTCAGAGCAGCACACAATCTCCTTTACCTTCCTCCCCCACAACAGACACCCTGTGAGGTGGATGGGGCTGAGAGAGCTCTCACAGAAGCTGCCCTTTCAAGGACAGCTCTGCAAGAGCTACGGCTGACCCAAGGCCATTCCAGCAGGTGCAAGTGGAGGAGTGGGAAATCAGACCTGGTTCTCCTAGATAAGAGTCTGCACATTTAACCACTACACCAAGCAGGCTGGAAAATGCTTGGTTAAGGGCAGCAAAATTTTAAAATCTAGATCTGCAGTCCTTTGCAATGAGTTGCATGCTGTTGCTCTGCTTGGCCAACCGCACCTTCTGATACACCTTTCTAAGTCCACTGGAGTGCTCTTCAACAGGGGGAAAGACCCACACTTAGCCGAGTGGAGTGCTGGGTACAACCCAGAAGTCCCATTCAGAAATCCCCTGTGAAATTGATGGTACCCAGAAAGTGCCAGATAGTTGTAACTTTTTTTAATGATTGTTAGCTTGATGGCAGCACTTACAATCTAAACCCGTGGTCCCCCAGTCTTTTTGACATGCTGACCCACAAGCTCAAATGTGCTTGGTATTTTAAAAATCCCAGAGCATTCGCAAATCCCTGAGACTGCAAAAATCTGGGACTCGCTTTCCCAGGCTTCTTGACTTACTTTTGGGTCAGGACTCGCAGGTTGGGAAGTGCTGATTTAAACTGTCTCCTTCAGCAGAAGTATAAAATAATGTTTTAAGGTATTGGGCAAAGCCTTAAAATAATATGAAGATTGCCATACTTCAGATCCATGCAGTCTTTCCTGGTGGGTGCGGCCCTTCCCACAAGAATTAGACCGACTTCGCACTTGGCTTGTTCCGGGTGGAGAGCCCTTTTGCTCCCAGCGCTTCTCTCGGTTTTCACACAAGCTGACCCGGAGCTGTGAGTTGGTACGCTGCTTTTTCCGCAGCAAGCAAGATCCTCTTACAAGCGGTTTCTGCTTGCCGCAGGAGAACGGCACACCAACTCGCAGCTCCGGGGCAACTTGTGCGAAAATGGAGAGGAGCGCCAGGAGCAAAAGGGCTCTCTCCCTGGAATAAGCCTTAGTGTGAAATTGGCCTTACTTTCCTAGCCTCCATCTCCTCCCATAGTCCCTGAATTGTCACCACCCCGCCCTGCCCTCGGATTTAAATAGTTGGCCACCCAAGGTAAACATTAATGCCACACCCCACCAGGTGAACCCAGGGCCACTTTCAAAAGCACTGTTGTATTAAACATGACATCTGTTATTTAAAAAACCAACGTGTGTGTGTGTGTGTGTGTGCGAAGCACAGTAAAGTCACTGCTGATTTAGAATTTTCAGGGTGAGAGATGTTCAGAGGTGCTTCTGCATACAGACCTTGGATTTCCTCGGTGGTCTCCCATCCAAGTACTTGTAAGGGTCAGCCCTGCATAGCTTCTGAGATCTGACAAGACTGGGGTTGCCTGGGCCATCCAGCCCAGGGCTTAAACAAGAGATATCTTGGCATATAAATGTATCCCCCCACCTCCCCGCTGCCTAGCTTTAAAAAACAACTTTGCTGGAAGAGAGCAAAGATCCAGGGCATCTTTCAGTTGGAGCGAGCCAAATCTTTCCCCAGGAGTCTCAACCAGAGCATGAATAAAACAACTAGGATTGGCGACTCTGGGTTGGGAAAACCCTGGATTTGGTGGCACAGCCCATGGAGAGCAGAATTTGGGGAGGAGAAAAGACTAGATTTATACCCTGCCTGTCACTCGAAGCAGTTTACAATCCTCTTCCCTTCCCCACAACAGATACACTGCGCGGAAGGTGGTGCTGAGAGAACCCTGAGAGAACTGTGACTGGCCCAAGGTTACCCAGCTGGCTGCCTGTGGAGGAGTGGGGAATCAAACCCGGTTCTCCCAGACTGGAGTCTGCTGCTCTTAACTGTGACACCATGCTGGCTCTCAGGATGCTCTGTGGCAGAGTCCACTCTCCAGAGCAGCCATTTTCTCCCTAGGGAACTGATCTCTGAGAGCCAGTTTGGTGTAGTGGTTAAGTGTGCAGACTCTTATCTGGGAGAACTGGGTTTGATTCCCCACTCCTCCACCTGCAGCTGCTGGAATGGCCTTGAGTCCTTAAAAGGGCAGCTTCTGTGAGAGCTTGCTCAGCCCCACCCGCCTCACAGAGTGTCTGTTGTGGGAGGGGGGGGGGAGGTAAAGGAGATTGTTACCGCTCTGAGATTCAGAGTATAGAGTGGAATATAAATCCAATATCGTTTTCTCTGTAGTCTGGAGATGAGTTGTAATCCTGGGAAATCTCCAGGCCTCACCTGGAAGTTAGGAACCCTGGAAACAACCCATTTGCGTTGTTGGACACTGTACACATCGTTTCAGTAAAAGGAGGCTCTATTTCACTCTCTTAACAAATAGCCCTTGATAGCCCTGCCCTCTGGGAAGTTGCCTAACTTTTCCCAGATGAAGAGTTGAACCCTGGAGTCCAGCACTGCAGGCAGGGTAGTAGGATCTGCAAGAATGTCATTCAACGTCCTTTGCTCTCCCCCAGCTGGCCCGGATCTTCCGCTCCCCTTAATTCACCTCAGTTAGCCACCCTGCTTGAGGCCTGTTGGAGTCTCGAAATTTATAGACTGCTTTAGTGTGTCCAGAAATGTTATCTCGGCAGTCCTCAGAACACCACACGAGATTCAAGATTCCCATACTGCAGATGAGTGGGGGTGGGGCGGGAACTCAGGAGCGATCCGAATGAGGAGCTCCTCAGATGGAAGGCCTTCTCCTAGGCTGGCTGCATCTTGAAAGCCAAGCAGAGCTGGCCCTAATTAGTTTGTGGATGAGGGAGTCCAGGGTTGCTATTTAGGGGGCAGGCAATGGCCAACCACCTCTGTTTGCCTCAAAAACCCTCTGGGGTTGCTGGAAGCTGGCTGCAACCTGACGGTACTTTCTACGGCCAAATCCAACCGAATTCAGCGGGGCTCACAGTAACACATTGTGTGTGGAGGATTGTAGCTTTAGCAACAAGGCTTTCCTGCAGGCTCTCCATCCCAGGGCTGGGAGGGGCAGAGGAGGCACTTGCCCTCGGCGGCACCGGGGGGGGGGGGGGGCACCAAATTGGGTATGGAGTCCATTCTATTCATGAGAGAGAATGGGCCTACAAGGGGGTGTTATTTTTTAATTTTGCCCCCCTCTCAAAAAACATGTAGATGCCCCACCCACTCTCTTTACCCTCCCTAGTAGTCTTCAGTCTTAGGTGTCACGGTATAGCACAGGAGTGGCCAAACTTGCTTAACACGAGCCACATAGAATAAATGTCAGATGTTTGAGAGCCAAAAGACAGGAGCGTCGGATGTTTGAGAGCTGCAAGACAGGAAGGGAGGGAGGGAGGAATGCAAATAGATGGGGGGGTGGGGAAGGAAGGAATGCAAATAGTTGGGGAGGTGGGAAGAAAGTAACTTTAACTTTAAATGCATTCGTCAAGCTGCTGGGTTGAAGAGAAGTGATTCAAAGAGAGAAATGCCTTCTCCAAGCCAGCTGACAGGACAGTGGGGGCTTTGAGAGCCACACAATAGGTGTGAAAGACCAGCATGTAGCTCCCAAGCCACAGTTTGGTCACCCCTGGTATAGCAGCTTCAGCGCTGGATTTAGACTTAGAGAGGCCTGGGTTCCAATCTCCAGCCACCCTCGCTGAAGTGATCCCTATTTCTCAAAGGCATAAGCAACCTCACCGGATCGTTGTGAAGGGAAACAAAGGCATATGGGGGGGGGGAGCATCATGTCCGAGCCTGAGTCTGAGCTCTTCAAAGGCAGGGTGAGGGGAAAACAACTCGTACCCAAGTCCCTCTTTTCCTGCCCAGTCAGGTCAAGGCAGAAACTGCATTCCACGCTGTGTGAGCTCATGGGCTTGTAACCAAAGCAACGGAGAGCTTAGGGGAGGGAGGGAGAAACAGAGAAATGAGACCAGTTGCTAGTCCTTTTCCACTTTGAGGGGAAGCGGGCAGGGTTCTCCCTGAAAGGGGGTGTGCGTGTGATATTCCCCTGCTATTTCTAATTTTTTTTTTGCCTTGCTTTCCAGCACAAGTGCCCCCAAGACAACTTATAATATCATCCCCCCCCACACACACATGCACACATACACACATTCAGAGTGATACCTGTAGGCAAGAATACAGTATGACGTACAGCCATCAAATGGCATGCCCAAGGTGGTGGGGGACGTGGATTGGTGTCCAAGTATAAAGGGCCATCAAGTTTCAGCCAACTCTGTAGGGGTTTCAAGGAAAGAGATGAAGAGGGGGTTTGCCCCGAGCAGCCATTGGTTTGCTCTCCCCGGCACCAAGCAGCCTTTTGCGCAGAACCCAGGACTTCCTTGGTGGTCTCCCATCCAAGTCCTAATCAGGGCCAGCCCTGCTTAGCTTCTGACGAGATCAGGCTAGCCAGGGCCGTTCCGGTCAGGATAAAATAACAGGGTGGTGACTCTGTAGGGCAGGGGTGTCAAACTCATTTGTTGTGAGGGCCGGATCTGACATAAATGAGTCCTTGTTGGGCCGGGCCATGTTGGATTGGGCTGGACCATGTGTGTACCTATTTAAGATTAGGTAGCAGAGAGAGAAATTTTATTAAAGAACAAGACAAACACAAATACATTTTTTAAAAAACTTAAAACATGCTTAAAACGTTAGCACTCATTGCTTAAATATGCTTTATTTGTATTTCTCCCATGGGATCCAGGGAACTGGGCAAAGGAAGCTCTGGCTCTTTCCTTCCTTCCCCAGGGAACGGGGGGGGAAGCCTCAGCCAATAGAAGGAAGAGAGGCCTGGCTCAGTAGCTCTGCTGTGCAATTGAGAGAGCCTGGCAAAGCAAGCTGTTCCTCTCCCCTTCCTCCCCAAGGGAGGAGTCTCAGCCAATGGAGAAAATAGAGGTTTTGCTCTGTAGCTCCTGTGCAATTGAGCAAGCCTTGCAAAGCAAGCTGTGATGCAGAAGGAAGCAAGAGAGAGGGAGATGGAAGCAGATGACAGCCAGGTGCTCAGGGGCCTTATAGGAGCCCTCTGGGGACCTGATACGCCCCCTGAACTGCATGTTTGACACCCCTGCTAGGGTTTCCAGGGCAAGAGAGGAACAGAGGCGGTTTGCCATTTCCCGCCTCTGTGTCACAACCCTGAACTTCCTTGTGGGTCTCCCGTCCCACATACAGATCAGGGCCAGCCCTGCTTAGCTTCTGAGATCTGGAGAGATCAGGCTAGCTCAGGTGATCCAGGGCAGGGCAGTGATTGGTTCCAAAATCAAATCCAGCCTTCAGGTAGCCAAAAAGCACGCTCACTCAGCTAATAGTGTGTGCACTTTGGGGAATAACTCTTCACTTTTTTCGTTCAAAAATATTTTTCGTTGGTTGGGAGAGTCTCGCCCAATGCACTGAACCCCCTCCCTTATCTGTGGGTGGCCTCATTCCCTTGCCCAGACACAGCCGTCCATTTTGCTATCAGTATTCACGGGAGTGCTGCGGTCGGAAGCAGGGCTGGTGCCAGGGGTTTTGGAGCCCTAGGCGAGCTGCCCACTAGCACCACCACCCCAAAAATAAAAAAACCAAAATGGATAATCATAGGAGAAATGAAGAAACTTGAAACTATTTACATTTTTAATTTACAGCTTTTTATTTTAAATTTAATTTAAAAAAAAAATTGTGAGATTAACCAATAAAAATTGTGAGAATACTACTTGATCCTTTTAGCTGCAGGTGCCAGTGACAAGACCTTGTGCATACGAGAAAGATGCTCTGCCACTGAGCTATAGCTCCCATCCCACCCCCATGGCTGTTAAAGTAGAGTAGGAAGGACGAGTGGCAGCAGACGACTTCAACAGGAGCCAATTTTTAGAAACTGTAATTGGCTCTTCTTCAGCTTTTACGATTGGTTCATTTATCCCTGCCAGGCTTTGA
The DNA here is from genome assembly GCF_032191835.1 of Heteronotia binoei. NCBI lineage: Eukaryota > Metazoa > Chordata > Lepidosauria > Squamata > Gekkonidae > Heteronotia > Heteronotia binoei. Next base: position 21,117,776 of record NC_083237.1, read on the forward strand.
GGGGCGCACTGCGCAGGCGCTGTCCACTTTCATGTTTCTGGGGGAACAGACCCGGGGAATGCAAAACCGGCTGGGCAGAGTCTGCACTCCATTGGGGGAGGCAGACTCCAAGGAGCACTCACGTTGCGTGTGGAGAGAGGGGGCACCTGGTGGCGCCCCCTAGGCCAGGTGGTGCCCTAGGCAGCTGCCTGCTTGGCCTACTCCCACGCACCAGCCCTGGTCAGAAGATTTCAGGAACGCTTTCTCAGAAGTGTCTCCCACAGGGAGATGGCAGCTCCGGTCCGAGCCTCTTAGGGATCGTCTGGAAACTGGCATTAAAAGCAAAGCCCCCAAATCCGACTTCATTGCTAGGGAGTGGAGGAGGTGAAATATTAAGGGAACAAGGTACTTCTGCACATGTGCTGAGAGCTTTCTCGACCAACTGAGTGAGCATGATCAGGCCTTGCTTACTTCCAGGTAGGTTTGAGCCCTGCCACCTTGCATTTTGGGAAACCTAAACCTGCCTGGAGCCGCACATGTGCTTCAGCGCGTGTGATGAATGTAAATTCAAATTCACTACAAGTGTAGACAGCCTCAAGACAGGATTGGATAAATATATGGAGCAGAGGTCCATCCGTGGCTATTAGCTACAAGGCATAGATGGAGCTCTCTGTCTGGGGCAGTGATGCTCTGTATTCTTAGTGCTTTGGGGGGGGCAGCAACAGGAGGGCTTCTAGTGTCCTGGCCCCACTGGTGGACCTCCTGATGGCAACTGGGTGTATTTTTGGCCACTGTATGACAGAGTGCTGGACTGGATGGACCACTGACCTGATCGAACATGGCATCTCTTATGTTCTTAACACCCATCTGTGTTTTACACAAAAGCACGGGACAGTGAGCAGCTTCATTTGGCTGGGTCAAGCGAGAAGTCATGTGATAAAATAGACAGGCATCATGTACATGTTTCTGTATGTGTGTCCCCTGGGCAGAAATCTGTAGGGAATTCATTGCCCATGGACCTAGGGTTAAAATAGGCTAAAGGGGCTGTCAAATGCCTAAGGGAACCAATCAGAAGGCAGTCAAATGAGTGGCAGCTTATGGGGCATGGGTGTTGGGGGGGGGGATGCTGCTGGCAGGAAGTCCTCTCTGGGTAAAAGGAGCCAAGAGTTGAATGCTCGGTCCAAAATCCCTCCGTGACCCAAAGCTGCCAGCTCAGCTAGGCAGATATTCTGGGTTTGTCTGCTGATCTCTCTCTCCCACTCTCTCCTGGGACCTTCGAATGAGGCTCTGAGAGCGGAAAAAACCCAGACTGGCCTGGCTGATCTTTTGGGTCATGCACAGCAGGAGATGCCAGGAGGCGACACAGCCTTGGTTCTTTTCTTGGAAGAACGGAGGGCCTAACGGTTAGAGTGGGAGACAGGAAGTGACGTTAGAGTGGGAGGCAGCAGCTTCTATGGACTCTACCGTAAATCCTACAGAGAAGTGCTCTGTATATGTTCAGAGATGGAGGGGCTGAGCCTACGGCATGTCTCCTTTGCCCCTTCCCCCTCCATTCATCCCCCGGCATCGCTTGCTGAGTCTCCGGCACGTGCTAGTTTGTGGGGCCGATGCCAGTCATCTGTCACTGCTCTGGTTAATGTGGCCCACTTTCTGAAAATAAGCCTCAGCCGCCACTTCCCTCGCTCCCCTCCCCTCCCCACAAGTAACTTGACTCAGTGCCTCAGGATGGGGTGGGGACTAAGTTCTCCGCAACACACTGCTGCCTGGCTGTCCCACCAGGGAGTTTGGGCAATCCTCAGTTTTTGGGGAAGGGATATGTCTCCACCTTCTCATGCCTCACATTGCTTCCCAGAGATGTTAGTGTGACCTGCCAGGTGGTGAGAACTACTTTGTTAGGGGTTAAATCTTTCCTTTTCCTCCCTCCCCTCCTATCCCTAATTCTCTGGGGAAACTGCCAAGTAACTGGAAACGATGCCAGAGGGAGAACGGTGCCTGGTCCAACTGGAATATGGGGCACTTTCCCCCACCCCTGGTAAGGATGTATGCCTGTGTTTGTTAAGGGCTGTGAAGTCACTTAGGACTTAAGGTGAGCCTAGGAACCAGTGCCCTCCAAAATGTCCTCTTGTTAACCGTCTTCCTCAGGTCTGGCAGACCGTGAGGGCCCTTGGGGCTTCTGTGGTGGAGTCCCTCCATTTCTGTGTTGGCTCTTCCCCTTTCTCTGCCGCCTTCAACTTTTTCTAGCCTGATTGTCTTTTCCAGTGACTCATCCTAATGCGATCAAAGTACAGTCGCTTCAGTTGAATCACGTTCGCTTCTAGGGAGAGTTCGGGCTGAATTTGGTCCGTAACAGGGGAGGCCAAACCATGACCACATGTGGCCCTTTCACACATATCGTGTGGCTCTCAAAGCCCCCACCGCCCTATCAGCTGCCTTGGAGAAGGCATTTCTCTCTTTAAATCACTTAGCCAAGCCAGCCAGTGGCTTGGACAATGCCTTTTAAAAGTTAAAGTTGCTTTATTTCCATCTCTCCATCTTTTTTCCTCCCTCCCTTCCCCTTCCCCCCCTCAAACATCTGACGTTCATGTCTTGCGGCTCTCAAACAACTGATGTTTATTCTATGTGGCTCTTATGTTAAGCAAGTTTGGCCACCTCTGGTCTAGAACCCTATTTGTCTTTTTGACAGTCCACAGTATCCATAAAATTCTCCTCCAACGCATTTCAAAGGAATCAACTTCCTTCCTGTCAGCTTTCTTCATCGTCCAGTTTTCATACCCCTACATAGTAACAAGGAATACCACAGCATTAATTAACTCATTCTTGGTCACCAGCGACACATCCTTACACTTAACACGAGGATGTCAGGGTCAAGCTTAAGGGGTTTCAGAAGACTGCTACGATAGGTCATGCACCATGTGTCTTACTCTTAACTGTAGAGGTAAATGGGGTGGGGCCAAAATAACACACAACCCTCACTTCTGGTTCCTGTTTGAAACCCAGTGTTTGAGTAGCGGGACCATACCACAAATAAGAATTATAACAGGAATATATCAGATGTATACCCCACCCTCCTCTTTGAATCTCAGAGTGGCTCACAATCTCCTTTCCCTTCCTCCCCCACAACGGACACCCTGTGAGGTAGGTGGGGCTGAGGGTGCTCTCTCAGAAGCTGCCCTTTCAAGGACAGCTCTGCCAGAGCTATGGTCGACCCAAGGCCATTCCAGCAGCAGCAAGTGGAGGAGTGGGGAATCGAACCCTGTTCTCCCGGACAAGAGTCCGCACACTTAACCACCACACCAAACTGGAGGATTACTTTATTCTTCTACCTTTAGTATGGAACTACAAGCCTGGTCATGTGCCTGGCAAGGATGACCACCCAAGTGGCCTCATTCAGTTGCAAACCAGAAAGTCGTGATCAAACTGCACTGGGACTTTCTATAACCCTTTGGCTTCAGCTGCTTCCGTGCCAATACAGGGGTGATAGTAACTTTAACGTATCAGATAGTTGGAGAGGATTACCAAAATATATTATATGCAAAATTGCAAGTACACAAAAAGGCTCTATGTGGGTTGTGATTTTTACCATCGGATTGTTGTGAACAGGCTAACCACGATGGTGTTACCTAGAGAGCGAGCAATGAGAATTGAACAAAAGAACCTTTAAAGTCCATTCATGGACAGTGAGTTTTCGTGAATGGGCAATTCACTCGCAAGAATGGGCAATTCACTTGTGCCAGAAGCTGGTGCTTTGCAGATGGCTTGAATGGTAATGGTTTGAATGGACAGAGACCGGGAAAGACAGGGAATGGAGTGTTAGCTAGAAACTAGGATGCGAGCGGCAGGCGGTCGGTTTGCCGCCAGCTGCTGGAGTGCTCGTTCGCTTCCGCTCTGCCCCGCTTGCAAAGAAATCCATTGCAAAAATATTGCTGTCCTTCCAGTTGTTGCATTCTCTCTGTCCCAAGGAAACGAAATTAATGCTGGTTAATTAAATGGTTAATGTTGCCACCCTCCCCTGCTTGGAAGTTGGGAACACCAGACCAGTTATGCTTACCAACCTCAAGTTGGGGCCTGGAATTCTCCCAGAATGGCAACCCATTTCCAGGCTATAGAAATCAGTTCGCCTGGAGGGAATGGTTGCTTCGTAGGGGAAATTCTTCAATAACTGAAGAGAAATCGCATCCCCCGTTGAGCTCCCTCCCCTCCCTGAACGTAGCCCTCCACGGCCACCCCTCAAACATCCGAGAATTTCCCAAGACAGAAGATATAATTGCCAGATATTCTTAAAAGGTTTTTTGTTTTGTTTTCAAGTAACAATTTTTATTGAGTTTTAACAATTTAAACACAAATTTTTAGTTTTTACTGTTGTTGTGTCTGTTCAAATTATATAAAATAACATACTAGTATTATAAAATAAAAACAAAGATAAGGACAATGATACGACCACTGTCTATAACCCCTCTTGACACTTATTACCATGTTCAATAAAGATACCATTTGTTCACAATATTTGGAATTTCGTTCTGTGAAGTTAAATATTCCAGTATTGGAAACCATATACGTAGCTTCAAAATTTGCAATATGAAAATTATTAGATGACGATTGTACATTTACGGTTGTTTTACTCATTCTACATAGTGACCACAGTTTTTTATGCCAGAGTTCAATTGTAGGTTTACGCTTGTCTTTCCATAATAAAGCTATTGTAACTTTAGCAGTAAGATATTCTTAAAAGTTAATAAACGGCCCATTCATTTTCTTCTGAAGGTGGCGATGGTGGAAGTGCAGCTTGAGGACTACAACTACCCCCGGGAACTGCTGGTGGCTTTCAGCGCCTGCACGACCGTGCTGGTGGCCGTCCACCTCTTCGCTCTCATGGTGAGCACTTGCATCCTGCCCAACATCGAGGCCGTCAGCAACATCCACAACCTCAACTCGGTCAACGAGTCGCCCCACGAGCGCATGCACCACTACATCGAGCTGGCCTGGGGCTTCTCCACCGCCTTGGGCATTTTTCTCTTCTTGACCGAGGTGGTGCTGATCTGCTGGGTGAAATTCATGCCCATCGGCAGGGTCTCCTCAGCCAGGAAATGCTGCACCGCTGCTCCGATCCTTGCCGGTAGTGTCGCGGCCCCAACGGCAGCCGCTCCGGACAACTCTGGTTGGAACGCTGCCTTGGCCTCCACTGTGATCATGGTCCCGGTTGGGGTGGTCTTCATCATCTTTGCTTTGCACTTCTACCGGTCCCTGGTGGGCCACAAAACCGACCGGCACCAGCAAGAACTGGAGGAACTCAACCAGATCAAATATCAGTTGGACGGGGAAGCCACGGCACTGCAGGTGGTGTGAGGTTTGCCGGCATCAGCTTGGAAGTGAATCGGCTGGTTTTTATTTTGGGAGGCAGCTATTTTGAGAGAAAAAAAGAAAAGGCTAAGAGAGGGTTTTACTGACGCTTGGACTCGGCAGGAAAACAGTGAAGGAAACGGGTGTCGTTGGGAACTCCACCCAAAAGCCATCGGGACCTTTTTGAAGGGAGGATTTCTTTGCATTTTGCAAAATGTACTCGTATCCCTCCCCCACCCCCAGGAGAGAAAGGCAAAAGGGTATTCGATGGACAGAGGTTTGTCAAAACAGATGCTGCCTGAAAGCACCTGTGAACATCTGAACACGACCCAAGTTCACTGCGTCATTCGGAGGTGTTTTGACAATGCAACAAAAAGTCACCTTGAAGCAGCCTCCAAGAAAAGAAGTGAAATCTGTCAGCAGGAGTGGAGATAGTGGCTTGGATGAAATGGATGCACTGTGTCTGTTCCCACCCCAGTTATATTCCTTGTTGCTATTTTTCTGCAAAGCTCAGCGGATGCAGTTTTATGTCCTCTTGGTTATGTTTGTTGTTTTGTTTTCCCAAAAGAGGAGGGAGGTTGAGCGGGAAAAGAACTGAACCGTTCAGTTCTTTGTATTTTTGCCTCCTCCTCTTCCGTCATGCGGGGAATGTGTCTAGGGAAACACAGGAGTGCCTGCTGGGCCGGTATTGTCCCTCTTGGGGGTTTTGAGGGCTCTGTGGCTTGAAACAAGAACCTCTGAGGCTGGGACCTGGGCTGTAGAGAGACACATCTGTAAAGGTGAGCTTGCTGAGGAAGCATGCTTACTACGTGACTGCACACAGAGCCTTCTGCCCTCAGTTGGGCTGCGGAGGGGGAGGGAAGAGATCCATTTTTCTGCTTTCAGATTTTTACATACTGCGAATTGGCAAGCTTGAGTCACAAAACTACCTCCCCTTCCTCGACAAAGGGCCACGCACAAGTTGCCAACTGGTATGCGCCAGTTGTGAAGCCTGCTCCTTTCCCCTATTTTGCTGGAGAAGATTTCAACATGTCAAAAAAAGACAGGAGAGTGAGGCTTAACAATAACGAAAGGCTGGGTCAGCTAGCAGGGTAACTGTGTCAGTGCTATGCCAACAAAATAAAAAAATAGAGGAGATCCTGTCTCAAACGTGGCAAGGGTGGTGGCGGGGGGGGGGGGGGACAACCCACAACTCTGGATCCTGAGCCAGAGACATGCAGCAGTACAGTGGGAAGGGGAAAGTAGCATTCGCCCTGTAGCAAAACCAAAAACTTTGCACCCAGTCCTGTTTTGGGCTATGGCTGTACACGGGCCCGAGTGAACTACTTAGTCCTCTGTGTGCGGCTTAAGCCTCGGAAGCTAGTTCAGGTGCAGAAGTCCCCTGCAACATTAGTCTCTGTGATTGGCAGGTAGTATGAAGCCTCGGTATTGGCCAGACCTAGTGTTGGTACCAGGAGATGGCTGTTGCCCTTCTGCGGCCAAGAGAATTGTCTGCGCTTGAGGCTCTGGCAGCTGGCTTCAGCACCGTATGCCCCCGGTTTGGAGTCAGTGATGGCTGCCCATAGCCTCAGCGTTGCCTCACAGTGCACTCTCAGCCTCCATATCAGGCCTGGCTTTTCCACACTGATTCTAGTAGGACTGCTGAGAATCACCACAGGCCCCTGGGAAAAGATTGCCTCTAGCTTGGCCCCCTTGGCCCACTCAGACCCCTGAGTATTGTATAACAACCAGCTGCATGACTTGCCCACTGCAATGGACTGTCAACATGACCAGGCCCTCCAGATCGCTGTATCCTTATCCCCACCCCACCCCCACCCTGCAGGCCTGTTTTAAAAGCAGCCGGGGGCAGTTTTAATAGGGGAAAACAGTTTATAAACTGTAGCTGAAACCCCTGCTTGCCAGCGCTGCAGCCCAGATCCAGTTTTTGATGGTAGGTTACATGTTGGAGGATCCGACTGCAGTTTGCGCTTTCAGCAAAGTCGGGCACTGCAACCACCATTTCTCTATGCAGCTTTGCCATTCTGCCTTTTAAAACTTGTATTACCAACTCTGGAAAGAGAAGGAAGGAGTTCTTTGCAGTCGCCTAGCAACAACAGGAAACATTCCTCCATCACAGGGAAGAATGTGCAGTAGTTGCTAGGTAACAGCAACCTATTCTCTTCCTCCCAAAATGGTTGGTGTAATTGAGGATAATGCCCTCTGGCCACGGGGCACTTGGTTAGAAGCCACAAAGGAAGTGTAGGTGCTGGGTGTTTTTTGTGGGGGGTGATACATCCCGTTAGCTCCCAGTCCAGCAGTCAGATTCTTAGAGCTGGCCTTGTCTTTGAGATATCAAGCAGGGAATGTTTTGAGGATGACTCACGTCCTTGGTGTTTGGTCTTGCTTCTATAGAAGGACAGTTCATTCCTAGCTGTCAGGCTGAAGGGAAATGGTGTATTTTCGTTGGGTAAGGAGGAAGCAGAGGGCAGAACAACATCTGAGGCTGAGCCACGCACAGCTGTTCTCATTCTTTCGCCGCAGGGCTTGTCTCTTGGGTTGTCATCGGAATAGCTTCCCACATACAAAGGCGCACAAAGCCAGGTGACCAAGCTTCCTGCAACTGTTGCCACCAAATGCTTTTTTGTCACTAGGAATTACTATATGTCCATTCCTATGGCATAAGCTTTCAGCCCAAGCTGTCTTGTCCTTAGGGTTGCCACACTCCCAGGGACACTGGGCAAGTACCTGCTCCTGGGCTGCAGGACCCCCCCACTGCAGCAGCAGCTAGGGGTGGGGAGCAATGTCACACAATGTCACTTCTGGTTTGTGAATGGAAAGTGACACCACAGTGCTCTAGGAATCCATACCGCCCTGGCGTAAAACCCCCCAGAGTGAAGTGAATTCCTAGAGTGCCAGGATGTAGCTCCGGAATAAAAACCAGAAGTGATGTCAGGATGTTGCACAACATCAATCCCGCCCCCTGGCTGGGAGGGCTGGCTCAAGGTATTATATCGCCCAAGAAAGGAGCCTATTGGCTCCTGGGCCTGCACTGCCATAGCTTAGTTTGAAGCTGCCCAACAGCAACATAGGCTCAGGCAGGTGTGCCAGTCACCCCCCTTGACCGACTGCCGACTGGGCATGAGCTGAGTCCCTGGGGGGCAGGGGGCATCAGTGCCCTCTTCCTTGTGCAGTTGCTTGAGGGTTTTGGACAGAGAACTGACGCAGCTGCCGCCTTGGGACCTGCTGGCTCGAGTCACAGGAAATCCTGTTGCTTAAGAGATGCACTGCAAGAGACCTCTGAAACAGGGGCTAAGCCTGCCTTTGGTGCCTTACAGGTCTGGACAGGGTCAGACCTTACCCTCCTGCCTTCTTTTGCTAGCTAACTTGGTTCTCTGGAACTTTGCAAGAGCCACTGAGAATCGGAACAGCCACATTTGCACAGCACAAATCCATTTTTTTTCAGGTCACGCTAGCTGTGACACACCCCAGGATCCTTTCCTATAGCCGAGAAGGGAGGGGGAGTCACCGTCATCACGCACCCGAGTCCAGTAGCACCTTAGAGACCAACAGGAGCAACCTTGTTGGTCTCCTAAGGTGCCACTGGACTCAAATCTACTGCAGACCGACCCGGCTACCCTCTGAAACTGTCATCATGCCCAGTGGTGACGGTTAGTGGAAGAGAAGAAGTTGCATCGTTGACGCTGATAAGACATATTGCTGAGAATTTCTTGGGAAACAGCATCTGCCCAAAGATGAGCGTGGTCCAATATTGCCATTTCTTAACCACTCCAGCTCGGTAGCGCAACCTCCGGTGCCTTGCTGTAAAAAAATAAATGTCACCTTCCCGCAGTCACTGTTTTAGTTTACATTTTAGCCAAATGAGAAAAGGGCTCCGTGCACATAGGCGGTCCTTGCTTTCTGGGTTCGGTACACTTGCCCGTGTAATTCTGGCCTGTCCTCTACAGATGTAGTCACAGATAACAATTTCTGGCAATCTGTATTCTAGATCCGTATTCTAAATTAAAAAAAAAAAGTTATGAAAAAAAACAAGCAAACGTTGTCCAAAAAAAGTTTTAATGAAATGCCACGAAGGACTGTAGACTTGGTTAGATGGCTTCATTTTAATGCCAAAGTTACGAGTCCTCGGCCTTCAGTATAGCATAGCCCGGCTGAAGAACGACGATTATGCACCCGAAAGCTCATAGTCAGAATTGAACGTGGTTGGTCTGCAAGGTGCCGCTGGACTCCAGCTTTGTTCTGTTGCTGCAGACCAACACGGCTGCCCACTTGACATCTACCTCAGCTGGGTTGTTCATGGGGCAAAAGATTGTATTTTTTTTTCTGCTTTGAACTTTACTGGAGGAAGGGTTCTTACGGCAATCAGTTGGTCATGACTTTTGGCCCGTCAATCGTGCTTCATGACGCGCTCTGCTCAGCCAGGGCCTGCCACTAACCGCACCTGGACTTGGCCCACAAACCGACAAGCCAGGATGACTAACAACTGCAGGATCCTTGTGTTGTCCCCAGGAGGCTCCATCAGGGCATGAACTGAAGCGGCCATCTTGGAGCACAGATGCAATGGTGGAACGAGACGCAGGCAAGGGCTCAGTCCACCAAGAGGGTGGTTGGACGTAAGAAGGGCCCTGCTGGATCAGACCAGGGTCCATCTAGCACAGCATCCTGTCTCACACAGTGACCAAACTGTTCCTCTGGAGAGCCAACTTCAAGGCATAAAGCCCCAAGACTTCCCCTGATATTGACTCCTGGCACTGCCCTTGAGCATTGGGGTTCCCTTTGGCAGCAGCTGCATCCGAGCACACTGGGGACTTGGTCAGGGAGACTCCCTAGTGCAGGGGTGGCCAGACTTGCTTAATGTAAGAGCCAAATAGAAATGTCAGATGTTTGAGAGTGGAAGGAGGGAGGGAGGGAGGGGTAGAAAGAGAGCCAGTTTGGTGTAGTGGCTAAGTGTGCGGACTCTGATCTGGGAGAACCGGGTTGGATTCCCCACTCCTCCACTTGCATCTGCTGGAATGGCCTTGGGTCAGCCATGGCTCTGGCAGAGGTTGTCCTTGAAAGGGCAGCTGCTGTGAGAGTTCTCTCAGGCCTCTCACAGGGTGTCTTGTGGGGGAGGAAGGGAAAGGAGATTGTGAGCCACTCAGATTCGGAGTGGAGGGCGGGATATAAATCCATTATCATCATCATCAACTTTAGCTTTAAATGCATTCTTCAAGCCACCGGTTGGCTTGGCTTGGAGAAGTGATTTAAAGAGACAAATGCCTTCTCCAAGCTGGTGGGGGGGTGCTTTGAGAGCCGCACAATATGTGTGAAAGAGCCACATGTGACTCCCGAGCCACAGTTTGGACACCCCTGTCCTGGTGGATCATGCCCCATATTCAGGGCAGTGTGTTCACCATCTGGATGACCCTATTCCGGCACCATAATCACCTTGGGTCTGCTCTCCTAATTGCTTGCTTCAGAACACCCTCATCTTCTTCCTTCCAAGGCCTTGTGAAGCCTGCAACACAGAACTCCCCTTCTGGGACAAGCTCAACTATATATAATCCTTTTCTGGTCCTGGCGGAACTCCAGGGGTTGGTGAACTGTTTATGCTGTCTGGGAATACACAAAGTCCCAGCTGGGGGGAAGCCAAGGAGGCCTGGGAAACAGAGGGAGAAGGTCAAGGGCAGCTGTTGCCAAGGCATGCCAAGTCATTAGTGCTCTGGGATAGCTGGGGGGGGGCAGAGGAGGCCGGCTGACGTTCCCCTGGAGGTTTACGTACCCCCCAGTCCATCTGAAAAGAGAAAACTAGATACGCTAGTCTCGTATTACATGTGGGCAGGCATCATCGCCGTTCCAAAACACACATCCGTGCATGTCTAGAGATAGTATCAGGGCCATTTTTCCTGGGACGTCAGCCCGCTGTACCCTGCTGGAGAACAGCCTTTGGCTATGGGGCGAGGAGAAGGAACAGAAGCACACAGACCAACACACACTCCTTCACTGCCAGCTTGCAGTGCAGGAGAAAGTGGAACTCCAGATAATGCATGAGAAGGCAGATCCTGAGTTGTGGCGGACCTGGGGAATGGGCTTGATGAATGACCAAACAGAGCCCTTCATGCATCTTGAGACCCAGGTGGCTTTATAAGATGCCAAGTGGAATGAGGTGGAGGGAAACCTTGTGTGGAAGGGGACAGAGCCCTAGATCGCCTGCCATCTTCCAGCTTCTGCGTACTGCCAAAGTTGTTCCATACAAAGGAGGAATCACCCAGAAGTTACACTTCAGGCCTGGATGCATGTTGCGCCCCCCCCCCCGGAGGAAAACAAAACTCCGTTGCATTTTAGTGGGTAGCCATGTTGGTCTAAAGTTGCAGAACCACGTTTTGAGCCCAGCGGCACCTTTAAGACCAACAGAGTTTTATTTATGGTATAACGGGGATCGGCCAGAAGTTACACTTCAGGCCTGGATGTGTGCTGCCCCCTGGAGGAAAACAAAACTCTGTTGCGTTTTGGCGGGTAGCCGCGTCGGTCTGAAGTAGTGGAACAAAGCTTGAGTCCAGTGACCAACAAAGTTTTATTCAAGGTACAACCTTTTGTGCGCAAGCACACTTCTTCGGATACAGTGAAACAAGAATTTCTTCAGCTGTTACATATCGGAAGTGGGAGAGTAGTTAACAGGAAACGAAGGAAAAACAAAACCCCGGATGCCCTTGCGCCTTTTTAACACACTGGAAACAAACTTTTTGGACTTACACGTGGGTTTTTTTTCTTACGAGGAGGTGCTGAGATCATCACCAGCAGAGCAGGGATGAGGTTTTGAGAGCTGCATTGCTGCTTTTCAGACTGCAAAGCAGATGGGGTTGGAGCAAATGCTTTGCAATTATAACTCTCGTATGCATTGCTAATTCTTACTAGGTCAGTTTCTACCCTGCACCTTCCCAAAAACTTGGAGCTGGCTAGCAACTATGGTTCCAAGGGGGAAAGAAACATAATAAAATGTAATGATGGATTTATTAAAAATAATTAAATTAATCTGCCCTACTTAGCCCTGGCAACCCGTACAGGAAATAGCAGAGCATTTCGATAAGGAATTCAGACTAATCCTATATTTTGTTATTTTTAAATGGTTGTATATCACAGGCATTTGCAGTAGCTTCTATACAGGCGCCTCCCTCGTTTTATCTGCGAAACAACCTTGTGAGGGAGTAAGCTGGCAGCTGAAGAGACTAAGTGTCTCCTGTGGATTCTGCCATCTTTTAGAGCAGTGGTTCCCAACCTTTTTGGCACCAGCGACCGGTTTCATGGAAGACAATTTTTCCGTGGACCAGGGAGGGGGGGTGGTGCTGGGGTTTTTGCCGCCCCCTGCCAGTGCCCCCATCCCTGCCCCCTGGGGGGTCTCTAAATGGGGGGAGACGGGGGCTGCTTCTGCCACCTCCTTGCAAGGCGGCAGAAGCAGCTGATCTGCCTCCCTCTCCCTGGGAAGCCAGGCTTGGAGAGGAGCACATGCCTGCACACCATCCCGGTGCTCTCAGCTTCCCGAGTCTGTGACCTGGGAAGTCGAGAGCACCATGCTTGTGTGGCCCAGTACTGGTCCATGGCCCAGGGATTGGGGATCGCTGTTTTAGAGGAACCAGGAGGGCAGAACCTCTCAGCCATGTTACAGCCAGTCAGCTTAGCAAAGGCTATTAAGAAATGATGCCAGTTAATTGGATGCAGTCTTCCATTTGTGTCACTTGCTCTGAGAACAAGTTAAGCTGAAAAGCAGCAAAGTGAGCTGAGGATCTGAATCCGTGTCTCCCTTGCAGGGCCAGCCCTGTCACTAGGCAAACTAGGCAATTGCCTAGGGCGCTAGCCTTCTGGGAGCACTGAATGGGGTGCCCTGCATGTGACTCGGTGACATTATCAGTGCAGAGCGGGGTGCCAGAAGTTAGCCTTCCCTAGGGTGCCAGACAGTCTAGGGCTGGCCCTGGTCCCTTGTCCCTCCCAAGTCTGATGCTCAGACACCAAACTGACTCCAAGGTGTACATGTTGAATTGCCATAATTATCCCACCATCAAGACAAACTAAAGAAGAAGAAGAAGCTTTTTCCAGTTCATCCACAGAATGGAATGAGAAAATCAGAACAACCAAGTAAAAAACCAATCTGAATTGCAGGGAAACTGTTACCCCCGTTTTGGAACATGATCAGCCACTCCTCTCTTAGAGTTTGTAATAGAAGGGCTTCAGCTTTAATATTAATTTGAGAGGAGGATTTTGTTTTGTTGAGATTTTCCAAAAATTGTCATCCTAAATTGGCACTTTCTTTTAAATTGGGATTTCCTCTCCATTTTATACCAGGGATCTATATAGTACAAAACTGAAGGTGATCATCTAGAGAGCATTTGCCCCCTAATAATAAGTGGCATTCAAAGAAATTGCTGTCTGCCATAGGGATGAAAGATCTTTTAATGTCACAGTTTCAATCGTTCAGCTTTTCCAAGAGGCTTTGGAGTACCAGAGATCCTCAAGATATAAAGTTGCAAGTGGCAAAATATATACATATATATTTGGGAACATAACAAAAATGTTATATATTTACATTCCACAGAGAACTTGCAGGAAACTTTTCTGCATTTGTGCTCCATATATTCATTATGGAGACTTTTACACTGATGGGCCTGAGAGGTTAAGGAGAAAGTTTCCACTATACTCATCTTTTGCCACAGTTTTGAAGTCAAGATGCCCTTGCTGCATAAAACCCAGAGGAAAATCTGTCTAAAGGAAGAGGTTTGAGACACACAAACTGAGGCAGGTATCTGATTCAAGGAGGGAACGTTCATCTCCAAGTTCCAGATAGTTACACATCTATTCTGGTTTCTCTTACCTCCTAAAACAAAAAGTGTCACAGAGCAGTAGGTTTCTCATACATCAACCAGTGTTTGCATTTACTTCATATATATCGCACATGGCTTCCAGTGCTCTTCCCTCTCCATTTTATGTTCACAACAACCCTCTGAGGTAGGTTAGGCTGAGAGGATGTGACCAACCCAAGGCCACCCAGCAAGCTTCCATGGCACGAGTAGGGATTCAAACCTGGATCTCTCAGATCCTGACACTCTTAAACACCATGTGATACTGAATGTGGTATTCATTACCAGTGCTATCAAAGTATCATCTTTTCATGAAAACCTGAATTCAGTAAATTTCAGTCTCTTGTAACATATATTCCATATATTGGGGTGGATTCCTCCACTTCACTGAGTGAAGTTTGTTTGTTTATTAAAATGTTTATAATCCACTTTTCCTTTTGTCTCAGATTTGAAGACTTCCCCCAGCATCTTCTGTCACAGGAAGTCTTCTTAGTCTGGAGGACAGTTTAATCCACTTCACTATTTTATGATAAATCAAGGAAAAGCTTTTTATTATGCATGTGGCCTCAAAGACACTGGAGCACAGCAGTGTCCATGAAAAGTTTCTTCTATGTGGTTAGCCTATCAGATTAAGATCTTGGAGACTTAAGGCCAGGTTCAAATCTCCACTGTGCCACTAAGGACAGTGTATGACTTTGGCCAACAGTCATTCTTTCTCAGCCCAACCTGGTCTGAAGCAGCAGGACAAAGTTTGAATTCAGTGGGCACTTTTAAGACCAACACAGTTTTGTTCCTGGTATAAGCTTTCATGTGCACGCACACTTCTTCAGATACAGTGAAAAAAACAGGTTTGTGGGAAGGGTAGAATGGATAAGGGGAAAATGGTGGGCACTGGCCTGAATTCCAAAGATGAAGGACAGGATAAAACTGAAATAAACAATAGGAATCTGGAGCTAGAGATGACTTCTGGAAACAGGCAGAGCTGTATCCTTGAGGAGGCTACCCTCATTAAAATATCACAAGGCTCAGTGGTCTCAATCTACAGTTGCCAACCTCCAGATGCAGCCTGGAGTTCTTCCAGATTTCCAGATCCCAGACATCAGTTTCCCTGGAGGAAATGGCCGCTGGGGAAAGGGCTCTAGAGTCTAGGCCCTAGGACATTATATTCCTGAGCTCACTCCCAGGGTGGTCTACTTGGATTGGGAAACTCCTGGAAATTCAGGAGCACAGCATGGCAAGGGTACAGTCAGGGATGGGAAGGAATCCACCCCACAGAGCAGATATTCTATCCAGGAGGAGCTAATGTCTGGAGTCTGAAAGTCAGTTGTAAGTCCAGGAGAACCCCAGGGACTACCTGGAGGACAGCAACTCTGCCCCCTCCCCTCTCTGAACTCCACCCTTCCCAGGCACCACCCCCAAGTCTCCAGAAATTTCACAAGCTGGAGCTGGCAACTGTACAAGCACCCTTGAAGTCATCAAAAAGTGGATTTGCTATGGACCTGGCACCCTGGTCCTAGAAGGCTCCCACTCCACAAACAATGAAACGTTTGTTATCAAGAGCAGGAACCCTCTGTCATACATCAATTTGGACATAAAAACGTGTTCCCAACACAGTAACAGGTCATATCCTGCATAATAAGGTCAGTTTTAACCTGAGACATGTTGCAGAGATGCCACAGGGGTGGCTTTTCCAGATACAGTGGAGACGTGTGAAAAGCAGCCCTAGTTAGATTTCTGTCTGATATGCGGCCACTAAGGGCAGATGATTTGCCAACAGGAGGTGTAAAGTGGCCTCTGAAACCTAATTCTTATGCTAACAATTATTTCATCCTCACCCGTGAGGAAAGGTTGAGAGGCGATTCAGCTACCAGTTTTGTCATTCCTCGTTGCTCAATGCTCATCCTGGAGAGGGAGAAATTGCCCCAGTAGATTCCACAGCGTTTTGTTGATCTTCTCGCTGTATTGAGCTAGGGCCAATGCTAACTGCCGTTTTATCCATAAGTCCTCAAAAATTTTACTAGGCAGCAATTGTTTGAAATCAACTCCCTGAATTAGCCATCCAAAGCAGCTCCTCGACTTCAGCCTGAGTGGGTTCGGCAGACCACCTCACAGACGAGTCAAAAATCATACATCAACTCCAGTCATCATTTTCTGCCTTGTAGTGCTGCGACATACAGCTTAAAAACAACACAAAGTACAAAACTTGCACGGCAAAAGTACGAAAGTAATCTCTGCTTGGTTCACTCCCACTTTAGCGCTGTGATTTCCTATCAGCTGATTCCATCAGCCTTATTTTTCCTAGGCCGTTTTCAGTCATAGCCCATGATTTACGTGTGCTTCGGATGCCCTCAGCGCCTTTGTTCCCGTTATCAGTCGGTTATTTAAAAATCGAAGCAATTTTCCTTCTGTGGCGAAAGTACCGCTCGAGGACATTTACTCCGCCATTCCCTCAGGACTATCTTGGATTTCGAGCCCTCCGATTCGTCAAAGCCACTTTTGTCATGCGAGGCAACTTGAAAACTGCAACGCAGTCCTTCACTTCCACCTCAAAACACCCCACCTTTCTGCGGTCGCCCTTCTTGAATAAACATCTCTTTCACTTTAGCGAAGCACGAATGTGCGAGACGGGAATCGCCAGCTAAGTTCCCAACCTAAGAAACCTCCGCCCCTTTTTCTCAGCCTCGGTGCGTAGCGACCGTTTCGGATCGACCGATTCGCCACAGAGAAAAAGAGTCCTAAATCCCCCGCTGTCTATTCAGGCCTTAGTTTAAAAAAAAAAACGCCAGGCAATACTTGACACTCGGAACCATGTTTCATTGATACACGAACAACCGAGTGGCATCTTTATTTTTCCCCCCCTTTCTTCCTCACCCAATCTGTCGAAAGCACAGATCAAGAAACAAAGATACAGAAAAGCCGGCAAAACTGTCGCCATAGAACAAGGGTTGGAAGGGCGGAGAAGAGAGCGCAAAAAAAAAAAAAAAGCCCCCTCAACCTCTCACGAGAGCCGGCGCGAGAGTCTCGCCCGAGTGCTTTGGCGCCGCCCCTTGGTCCCTGTCGGCGGCGGCAGCGGGTTGTCACCTCTTTCCCTTCCTTCTCTCTCTCTCTCTCTCTCGTTTGCCTTTTTTTTTCTTTCCTCCCTCCCCTCTCTCACAGGTCGCGAGGCAGAGACGAAGAGAGAAAGGGCGCGCGCGCGCACGAGAGGGGGGAGGCCGCGACAGCGACTGAGAGAACCTGAGCGCGCGAGCCCGACGGAGAGGAGGAGGGGGCCGCGCGCGTGCGCCCCCTGAGAGGCGGAGGGGGGGAGGAGGAGGAGCGGGTAGGAGCAGGTGACGCGCGCGCGAGCGAGACCTGAAGAGCGGGAGGGTGAGCGCGAGCGGCCCTGGAGGGGGGGCGGGAGGGGGAGCAGAGCGTGAGTGGCTGGCGGTGTGTTTTGGGGGGGGGAGGGGAAGAGGCGCGCGCCTCCGCGGAGGAGAACCGGGGTGACTGGAGTGGGCGGGGCCGGGACACCTGATGGTTGGATGAGGGGGGCGGGAGGCGAGGCTGCAACTGAGGAAATGTGTGTGGATGGCTATTGGGGGGAGGGCAGCTAGAGGGGAAAAGGGTCTGAGGAGATGTCGGGGTGGGGGGCACTAGGCCTCTAGTAATGAGAAGGGAGGGGTATGTTTTGAAGTGTGTGTAGAGGGGGTTGGTTGGTTGGTTTTAAGGCCTTTTCTGGTCTCCCAGTTTAACATAAGAGAAGCCATGTTGGATTAGCCCAGTGGCCCATCCAGTCCAACACTCTGTTACACAGTGGCTAAAAAACCCAAGTGCCCTCATGAGGTCCACCAGTGGGGCTAGAAGCCATCCCATTGTGCCCTCTCCCCCCCAAGCACCAAGCTTGGGTGTGTTAGTGTCCCTTATGGCTCTGGGAAGGGGGTCCGGTTCACCCCTCCCACACGCATATGTCTTCTGTGGGGTGGGGGGGCTTTTTCTGGTTGGTTTTAAGGCCTTTTGTGGTCTCCCCAGCTTGGGCATGTTAGTGTTCCTTATGGCTCTGGGAAGGAGGTCCAGTTCACCCCTCCAACACACACAACTCTTCTGTGTGGAGGGGCCTTTTCTGCTTGGTTTTAAGACCTTTTCTGGTCTCCCCAGCTTGGGCGGGTTAGCATCCCTTGTGGCTCTGGGAAGGGGGTCCAGTTCACCCCTTTCACACGCATATCTCTTCTGTGTGGAGGAGAGAGTAGGGGGAGGCTTGGTGTGGGTGAAAAGAGGGAATTGCATGGTGACTAGGGGGAGAGTTTGCTGCTATCTTGGAGCACAGCAGTCCGGGCTTTCTAAAGAGATGCTGTAGGGTGACTGGGAAGAAGGGGGTTAATGCCTCATGAAGGAAGACATTTGGGAAGTGTATATGAATACAGATGGGGGGGGGGGGAATATGAATAAAAAGCATCTTGGAAAGCAGATGCTGTGGGGATTGGGGAAATCCTGTCAGTGGGAGGCTGTTTGTGTATGCACGCACCCTGGAACTTCAGGGGAGGAAACTCAGAATAAAAATTTGAGGTGCAGTAAGTTGAGGGCAAGATGCAAAAGAGAATCTGAGGTTTGGGCATGGGAGAACTAACTGCTTTGGTTATAGGCACCTGTAGACAGTAGATGTTTTCCTAATATTAAAAATGGGGGTGGGGAGATGGAATGGAGAAGAATCAGGAATACATTAAGAGGGTAAAGAAAGGATGACCCCACAAAGAGACTGGAGGAAACCAGGACTGATTTGGAGGCATATAAGAAATTAAATGGAGTAGCATTTTGAAAATAAAATTTAAATTTAAAAGCAAGGCCTTTAAGGGTTGGTTGGGGTGGAACCAGGACATTCATGATATGAAACTACAAAGAATATTCAAAGAGGACAAGTTGCAAGAGGTGTTAACTGCAAAATAAATCTGGTGAGGACTTGGGGGATGGGAAAAGAGCATCTGAGTAGCAGTATACAATCATGAAGGTTAAGGAGAGTCCTAATTTGCAAGTCTGCTGGTTGCTAACCGGAGGAGGGGATTTTGCTTTCTGAAAAGGTTAGGATAAAGGTAGTAGGTTAGGCCTTCCCAAAACCTAAGCAGGACTTGGTGGGGGGCAGGGAACTGTATCTCTTATTTGTAACCTGAGTGAACTTGAATCGATTGCTAGAAGCATCTTTGTTCAGGTTGCACCTTTTAATTTTATTATATTATAATTATGTTTTATGTTAATAAGTTTTTGCATAATCTTGGTCCATTTCTAATCTGTGAATAAGATATAACCTTTCTTTTGGGTAAGGAGGCCGCCATGTCTTCAGGGGATAGAATATGGGACTCCTGACTCCTAGCATTCCCTGCATGCTCTAGTTGGACTGCCCAAGTTCTTGCCATGTTTATTGTGCTGTTGTCTGAAAACATCATAATTTTAATATGGGTCCATCAGCATTAAACTGTATTCAGATCAACTTTAACTTATTTTCCTTCTTACTCTTTGGAGTATTTTTTAATACTTTATTTTCTCTGTTTTCTCCCTAGTTTTTCAAGTATTCAGTTTTTCATTATGGACTGAAGCAACACCAGCTAGGTTTTATTGGCAAGCAGGGAAAATTAGAGTTGTGTTTCTCTATTCAGTTTCAACAGTAGCTAAAGCGCAGAAGAGATAATCCACAACAGGTATGATTTAATTCATGCCTTTTTCTGCCCTGAGATGTTTACTGGTTATTGCCTAGTGTGTCTTTTGAACATATCATTTCTTATGCATTAAGCATTTTTAAAAGGACACAGATATAGCAGTCATTTTGAAAGGAGGCGTTTCCAGACTTGCAGTGCTGTTTGATTACTGCAGCTTAATTATTTTTCTCGAGGGCCAATAGAAGATAGAATACAAATAGGCGGGAAAGCTGGGTATGTTAAAGCAACAGTTTTGCAATATCTGTGAAAGGGTTACAGGAAGAAAGGGAGAAAAAACACAGGCCAAAAAGGAATGGACTCACAAGTTCGTTTTAAAGCTTCCAATTAAGGAGAAATTAGCAACATAAATAGGCTGCCTTCATGAGCTTGCGGAATTATCTTCTTTAAGGCTTCTTCAACAGAAATGTTGGTTGAGCATTTGCTTGGGTTAGTTGTATTATAGGGTATTTGTATTTTTCATTCAGAGGGCATTGAAGTAGAGATTGCAGCTTTTTAGATTCTGTGGTCTGCGCAAGTTTTTTTCATTACCTGCTGGGATCATCTTAACTCCCGTTTTCACAGTGTTTTGTATGATTTTTTTTTCTCCTTGATACCACCACCCTGCTTAGCTGCTTGTGCCGTCAACAAAGCCAGGATGGGACTGCACTGTGCACTCAAATTTAAAATGCTGCATTCTGTGTAAATTACAGAAACCAAACTAATTAGTAGAGGGTGACTGTTCTTTATGCGAACACACCAATCTCAGTGTTGGATCCGATGGGGTTCTGCTGTTTTACGATCTTTATGCCGAGAATGACTTCTTTTTTTTCTTTGTCTTATTTCATTTCCACCCCTGCAGTGTAAATGAGTCAGAATGGATCAAGAAGGTGGGGGTGACTTCCAAAAAACCCCTAATTTTCAGTGGCGAAACTACAAGCTCATTGTTGATCCAGTACTCAAGCGGGCGCCCCACAAGATCTATCGCTATGATGGGGTGCACTTCAGCCCAAATGTAAGTGGACAGAACTGGATTTTTATTTTTATGTGGGTGGAGAGGATTTGGAAGATTTCCTGTTGAGTGTGTAATATTCATGTACCTTTTAAAGCCTCGAGGTTTTTTCGTATTTGTCATCCAGGTTTTCAGATCGTTGTTGTGTGCTGTGGTTCTGTGTGCTTGGGGGTTTCTCTTCAGTTCTGCAGTAGAGGGTAGTGTTACCTCAGTTGTCAGATGAGTCAGGTTTAGTCTTTATTGTCCCCAAGCCATTGCCTTTTTCTTTGTCATACTGACCCCCAGTGTTCTGTTTCCATCTTTTGTGCCATTGTGGACAAAGGCTCTAGAGTTCCGAAAGCTTTGCATGGCTCTGACCAGGATTGGTGCCTGAAATCTTGTTGTATGATTTTGAGCAATTATGAGTGTCTCTTTGAATCTGAAATACGCATATTCCTGGCATTTTTTTTTTTTAAAAATTGAACATGCATAGTACTATCCCAGAACATGAAAACAGAGCTCCAGAAGAACAGAAAATTGTATAAGCTGAATAGAAGAGGTTTGTGGGTTACAAGGCCCCAGTTGAGAGATTGGAAGTCCAGTAGGTGAAATGGCAGAGCTATGAACAAAGGGTCAAGGTGTGCCTGATTGAATTTTTAGTGTAGATCATTCAGCCTTTTCCCCTTCAGTACATTCTAGGAAGATTTAAGAATATTCCAAGCTCAGTTGGACTAGTTGGTAAGGACCCATAGGGTTCTATCCAGCAGCTATTTTTCTGCTAATAGCAGAGCTTCTTACTGGCACAAGAAGCCTCTTCAGCCAATAGGAAGCTTCTTCCACTTGGAAGAAAGCTCAGTAGAATATAGTGATTTGATACAGCCTACTGAAATCAACCGGATCTTAGGAGTCCTCTAGATTGCATTTACTGGTTTTAGGTTTTACTGCCTTTTTATTAGGATAAAAAGTCCCAGGAATATATTTTTTTGCTATTTATGAATAACGTTGGGTGTTAGAAAGTGCTACAGAGCATGAGGGATGAGCATTTGGTTTAGTGCATCACATGTATAATGTTGACTATTGCTGGCCTCTCAGTGATCTCTACTACTGTGTTTACTTGAATGGAAGGCACCCCTGAATGTAAGGCAGCCCCCTTAAAAATATACATCAAAAATAATTTTTAGTGCACATAGTTGTAATTTGTATGTGAATGTAAGATGACCCCCCTATTTGTTTTAATGGCATATTTGGAGGGGGGAACCTCCTAATTTTGGCTAGGAGTAAATACTGTAGTTTGTCAATATCATTGTCCTTAATGGGTCTTATAGCAAATGGGAAGGGTTCAGTATGAATCATATATACAGTTTAAATGACAGTATTAACCCACATCAATTAATTTTTTGCTGTTCAGTATCAGTCAACATGCTTTCTTTTTAATGTTTTCTTTAAAGTCACAACTTGTTCTTATATGAACATATGAAGTTGCCTTATACTGAATCAGACCTTTGGTCCATCAAAGTCAGTATTGTCTTCTCAGACTGGCAGTGGCTCTCCAGGGTCTCAAGCTGAGGTTTTTCACACCTATTTGCCTGGACCCTTTTTTGGAGATGCCGGGGATTGAACCTGTGGCCTTCTGCTTCCCAAGCAGATGCTCTACCACTGAGCCACCGTTCTTAATTTGGCGCTATGGTTAAATTGTCCCGAAATATCTTTTCCCCTTCAGCATCTTCTAAGAAATGAGAATAGAGCTTGTAATAAATGGCAGAGCATCTCGTAGATCATAAGCAAAATGCTGGCTTGCATCATTTGCTCCATTGCTTCAAGTTACAGTATTTCTCAATTTAACCTAACTGCATTCTATTGCACTGTAAGACCATTTTCTTGGAAGTAAGCTTTACTGAAATCTGTGTTGTTAATGCCTACATAGTATGTTGAGGTCATCCTTCTGTCATTTCACAGTCATGGCTGAGAGGGATTTTGGAAAATAGCCTGTTTGAAAGGACCCCCACATGTACCCAGACCACAATAGAACTTCATTTTTAAAAAGCAGAATTAACATCATTGTCCCTTGTTTTGACTAATTATTGCAGAAGTTCTACTGCTGAAGTCTACATATGTTTTCTAGGGAATGCGTCCCCTTCAGCTCAGTAGAACTTTTTTTTGAGTAGTCATGGTTCCTGTCATGCTGAGGTATTCTTACTATAAAAAGAATATATGCTTGGGTCTACTTGTTGCAGTAATGAAATATGCACAAAAGCCAAATTATGTATCAATGAACAGAGTGATGCAAAAAACCAAACAAACTGCCACATACACCCCTTTGAAATATTCAGCAGTTTAAAAGGGAGCTGGATCTTCTTCAGTTCATTCTTTCTCCCCCACACCCCCGCCCCGCCTCCTTCCTGCATGGTTTGGCACCCATGCTTAGTTTCACTTTCTTGAAGACAGCAAGTTAGTTTCTGTTGTAGATGTTGCTTTGTTTGAACACTCCCCCAAGCAACGGAGGTGGTGGTAACCAAGTATAACACTTCAGCACTGTGTAGAGCTTGGGTGCAAGTGATAGGGAAAGAGTGGTGCTATGATTGATACAACGCTAGGTTAATAGTTTAGGATTTGGATTCTTTTTTGTTTATGTAAGTTGGGGTGAGCATGAGATCCAGGCTTAAAACCCACTTAGTAAAGACTGCATCATACCCACTGTCTCCCTAGAGTGCTAGCTGCATTTTAGTTTGGGTGTGTTTAGTTTCATTTAAGTCAGTCAAAGTTATTTCCAAATAGTTCAGGATTGAGATGTGTATGGCTAAACTAGAAAGTAGAGACTGGTGCATTGGCTAGAGTTCCAAGGTCCATGCCTTGGCTTGTCTGTTCTGCTGTTACTAACGTCCTAACTATGTTTTGGATATGATCCTTTATGCTGTTACTAACATTACTAAGTTAATTTGCGGGATGCTTTCAAGTCTTAGGGCTGAATGGAAAGAGGCCATTCTGCTCACAGAAGGAGTCCTTTTGTTCACTTTTAGATCCAGCCCTCTTAACTCTTTGAGGATAGGCTGCTGTTGTTGCCAATGTATAGATAAGAGAAAAACAACTTACTTAGCTCTGTTCAAGGAGTCCATGGAGGGCATGGGCTTCCATTGGGATATCTAGATGTAAGTCCTACTTTCTGCCCACTGCACTGGCCCCCGATAATAGCTTTCTTGCTGTGGACCTACATATCCACCTGCTGCTTATATTCTGGGAGTTTATTAAAAAGTATAACAGCTAGATTCAAGTCTGGTAGCATCTTACGAGACCTACAAGATTTTTTGGTATAACCTTTTTAGAGTCAACACTCCCTTCGTCAGATACCGCATTGAGAGTTTTGACTCTGGAAACCTTATACTCCGAAAATCTTATTGGTCTTTAAGTTGCTGCTGGAATCAAATCTAGTTGTTCTGCCACAGACTAACATGGCTATGCTCAGAAACCCTAAAAAGTAGTTTGGCTCTGCACACAAGCTGCTGCTGAAGACTGGCAAGGCCCACAAGTATTGCTTGTGCAGATTTTTTTGCATGGTAGAGCTGCTTTCCCTTATGTATTCATTCTAGATCAGGTCTCTCAGGACTTTCCTTGTAGCAGGAACATATTTGCATATTAGGTCATGCCCCCCGAGAGCCCTCACCTCCCCTGAGAGCCAAAGAAATATATGTGTTTGGATAGTTTAGAAATAAAATGTATATTTCTTTGGGTTTCAGACAGTGTGTTTCTTATCAGACATCAACTTACCATTCTTAACTCTGGGAGACAGGTCCAGATGGTTCTGGAATCAAATCTAGCTTCTTACTCAGGGAGACCTCCCATTAATCGAGTAAGGGTTCCCTCAACTGGGTGACAGCCCAGTTTAAAACGGGGGCTGGAACAAGCCCTTTAGTTACCGGAGGTAGCTAATGCAACCCAAGATCAGCAGCGGTTAAATCTCCAGAACAAAGTCTGAATTCAGTGGCATCTTTAAGACCAACAAAATTTTATTCAAAGCAGGGCTTTTTTTGAAGCAGGAACTCCTTTGCTTATTAGGCCATGCCCCCTGATGTAGCTAATCCTCCTGGAGCTTTCAGTAGGCCCTGTACTGAGGGCCCTGTGAGCTCTTGGAGGATTGGTTACATCAGGGGTGTGTTGCCTAATATGCAAAGGAGTTCCTGCTACAAAAAAAGCCCTGGGGTCTCTTATTATATTTTGGTTGATCCAAACTGATTGAACGCCTAGAGAAACTTTGGGTACAATCCTTTATGCTGGTGGCAGTATAGAGAACTATAGTGAATGATCATGTCCCCAGAAGTATTGTGGACCATAACCATAACATGCAGAATGTTTGTTTTCCATTGAGGCTTTCTGAATTGTTATTGCTGTCTGACAAAAGACTTCTGTTCTCAAGGATTCGGGCTATGCTCCTGTGGGTGACCTGCGGGATCCCAGGCACCGGATATGGTCCAAAAACAGAGACCTTTCCCTCCCTGTCCCAAAGTTTAAGGTAGGTTGGACTCACCTGACTGTACATCATTGTTGTTTTGTTCTGTAACATTTCCAGGTTCAAAGATCATAAGCATGATATCAGTGCTACAGCTGCCCTCTTGGAGCCCCTCTGGAAGTTCAGGTGTGGCCAAGTTTACACAAATCTCGTTGTGTGTCACACCATAACGACATTGACTGAAATCTGTCCTCAGTAGTTTTCTGTAGTCTGCTTGCTTTTCCAAAGGACTTTCCACAGTGTGACAAATTTGAGTGGAAGGGAGGCAGGAAATGATGGCTTTCACTTGTTGGGGGGCTGGGTGTCTGTATATGTAATGGATGGTACATGAAATAAGATGGCCTTATCATACCCATCTTTACCTTAGGGGTGAAAAGTAGCCAGCATTTCTTGGATGCAGGAATTTTACAGGACTGGGAAAGGCAAATGGCTTGTACTTAAAAATATAACATTGTTTTTCTTGTGCTGATGTGACATGATACATGTGTATCTGTAAAAGAAAATGTTTGTAATATAATATTAAAGTTTGAAGTTGAGAAATCCTAAGAAAAATCTAGAATCAACCTCTGGAATAAACTGCGAGTTATTTATTTATTATTTTATTTATATCCCACCCTCCCTGCCGAAGCAGGCTCAGGGCAGCTCACAACATAACATTTAGATATTAAGCCTATTCTGGGTAAGTTGCTTATACAGATATATGAATATACAACTACAAAACTGCCTTACACTGAATCAGACCATTGGTCCAGTAGTGTCAGAATTGTCTACTCAAACTGGCAGCAGCTTTCCAGGAACTCAGATAGAGGTTTTTCACATCACCTGCTGCCTAGTCCTTTTAACTGAAGATGCCAGGGACTGAACCTGGGACCTTCTGTGTGCAAAGCAGAGGCTTTTCCACGAGTCACAGTCCCTGCCCTGTTATGATTGTACAGGGAAAATGAAGGTTGTTCCCCCTAGATATTAATAGGGTGGCAGAGGAAGGAAAGAACATAAGCTTGAAGTACCTAACTTGTTCTGGTGGATGGCGACAGGATGGGAGGCAGGACCTTGGAGATCTGGACAAAATGGATGGAACCTCTGTCCTGTTATGCTTTGATTTCTCAGCCTGTTGCTGCCAGCACATTTGTAAGCATCTCCCTACTGCTGTTAGGGCAAGATGCTTTTTCTTGCTTGTCAGTGGGAATCCTACTGTGACTTCTCACCCCTTCTCTTTTGGTCTTCGCCACAGCTGGACGAATTCTATGTGGGCCAGATCCCTCTGAAGGAGGTGACCTTTGCCCGGCTCAATGACAACATCAAGGAGCCCTTCCTGGCTGAGATGTGCAAAAAGTATGGTGACATCGAGGAAATTGAGATCCTTTATAACCCCAAGAACCGCAAGCACCTGGGCCTGGCCAAGGTGCTCTTCACCAGCACAAGGGGGGCGAAGGAAACGGTCAAGAACCTACACAACACTTCAGTCATGGGCAACATCATCCATGCCCAGCTTGACATCAAAGGTAGCTGCTAAGCCCCCCCCACACTCCCTTGACCCAGTTCCCTCTTTCTTCTGATCTTGCTGCCCTGATTCACAGCAGTGCCTGCTTCCAATACAAGCTTCTTCCTCCTCTACCCTCCAGGTCAGCAGCGAATGAAGTACTATGAGCTGATTGTGAATGGCTCCTATACGCCTCAGACTGTCCCCACGGGGGGCAAAATGCTGAATGAGAAGTTTCCAGCAGACTCGGTAAGTTGACCCTGTTAAATCTTCCAAAGCCATTTGGTTCCCCAGCCTTTTTTCCATGGCATACTTGTCCTTTTGGTTGTGCTGTGCAAAATTCTGGGTGGTGGTGGTGGTGGGGCAAGAGGGTAATCTTGTTTGGAAGATGAGGGTCTTGGATTTAATTGGTCTTCTGGCCTTAGACAGTTAAATGATTCTGCAGTCAGGCTTCACATTATAGTTTCAGGGTTCCGCAGGAGGATCCCATGGCTTCCCCCCTCCCCCCCTTTAAAGCCATCCCACGAGGAAGCAGAGCCACATGGGCCCTCCACTCCCACCCCTTCTGCTCAGTGTTGAGGATGTTAGTTAATCCCCTCCTAACAAGAAAAGGTATCATCCTCCCCATCCCCTCAATCCCTTCAATGTCCACACTAGGCCTCATCCATGTCTCTGTGGTGCTGTATTCACAATCTACTTGGCTGGGCTTCTGCCACCATTGTTCCCACAAAAGCAGTCTAGTGGGGTCCTTCTTTTAGATGTTTGTGTACTTTGCATCTGCAGCACTGTTGATGCTTATGGCACTTTAGTAAAGCTGCGGGTGATACTTTTGTTCTCCCCTTGTAGCATTAAGTAAAGATCCATGCCATAAAGTGGTTGTGTTCTGGTAGGGCTGCCAGTCCCCAGGAGGGTAAGGCAAAAATAGGAAAACACTGTGTAATTTACAAAGCAAAAATAAATGTAACCAGTCTTATTATGCTTTCAGTTCATTGGAACATCACAAACACAACTTTCAACCGCCTGTATTTTTTCCAGAACCCGTGCTTAGGCAACAGCTCGGAGAACCAAGTGTGCAGATGAGACATGTAAGCTATGTGAGAGCTGTTGCCTAAGCACGGATTCTGGAAAAAATACAGGCGGCCAGTGGAAGTGGCATATGAAACACGGAAGGAACCTTGGCCCTGTGTCGCCGTACCTGTGGGACTGAGGACTGCTACCCTCACTACACTTGAATAAATGGTACACTTGCGTCTACCAAGAAACAGGACATTTTTAGACAGCAAGGTATTGTACCTGTATAGCATTGCGAAATATTGATCTGGAACGACTATGTATGTTGAGCTCAGTGAAGAGCCACTGTGTATTTTGGTTGAAAGTTGTGTTTGTGATGTTCCACTGAACTGAACGCATAATAAGAGTGGTTGCATTTATTCTTGCTTTGTAAATTACACAGTGTTTTCCTATTTTTGCCTTACCAAGCGTTACACTGTGGTTTCCTGTGTGCCCCTAGTCCCCAGGTGGGGGCAGGGGATCCCCTGGTTTGGAGGCTCTCCCCCCACTTCAGAGTAATCAGAAAGTGGGGTGGGGGGAAGGAAATGTCTGCTGGGCACTTCGTTATTCCCTATGGAGATTGATTCCCATAGGATATAATAGATAACTGATCCATGGGTATCTGAGGCTGGGAGGAGCATGGTTTTTTTAGGTAGAGGCACCAAATTTGCATCATGACATCCAATGTCTCTCCTCAAAGTACCCTCCAAGTTTCAAAAGGATTAGACCACGGGGCCCAATTCTATGAGCTCCAAAAGAAGGTGCCCCCATCCTTCATTATTTTAAATGGAGGGAAGGCATTTAAAAGGTTTGCGGTCCCTTTAAATGTGATGGCCAGAACTTCCTTTAGAGTTCAATTGTCACAGTCTTGGTCCTGGCTCCACCCCCAACGTCCCTAGATATTTCTTGAATTGGACTTGGCAACCCTGCATTCAAGACAGGCCAGCATGAGCATCACCATGTAGCCAACTTCTGCTGCTTTTGAGCTGCAGGTTAAAAGGTGCTGCATGAGGGCTGAGGTGCTGTCTTTTCCTTTTCATAGTCGGAGTCTCGAAGGCGCCACTCAACAGACTCCTACCTTGGCAATACAATGCCTTCAACGCCTGGCAATGGCACCCCCTGCTCTCAGGACACCCCGTATTCCAGCGGACGGCAAGACACACCCTCTTCCTATGGCCAGTACACACCGCAGTCATCCCAGGGAACGCCGTACACCCCTCGGGGAGGGACACCATATTCCCAGGATTCTGCCTATTCCAGCAGGTAGGTCATTATAGAGTAGGGGTCATTTGGTCATGTCCTTGACTTAGCTTCCCTTGGGGGCTAGCTAAATGGGAGACAGCACTCATGGAGCTTCTTCTTCTTCCCCAAGGCAAGGGACACCAGCCTACTCTACTTACCAGTCAGAGTCAACATCATACAAATCCCGCCGGCACGAGAACAGTTTTTCAGACTCCTACTCCCGGCGGCATTATTCTTCGTCGTCCTCTTCATCCTCTTCGTCATCCTCCTCCTCCTCTTCTCACTACCGCAGCAACGACCATCACTACCCGCCCTTCAGTCAACAGTTTGAAGGTGGCAGCGCTGCCGCAGTCGGCAACCGGTACCAGCGCCATTCGTCTGCTTTGGAAGGGCGCTCCTCCTCCTCTTCCTCTCACCGTTCCCACCAAAGAGAGGACTCCGGCTTCCAGTCCCGACACAGAGAGCGCTCCCAACGGGACGATCCTTCCCCTTCCTCCACCACCACCACCATTACCACTGCAGCTGCCTCCACCACCACCACCACCTCCTCCTCCTCTTCCTCCTCCTCCTCCTCCTCCTCTTCTTCATCTGCAGTGACAGCATCAGACAGTGCTCAGTTTCAAAACAGTCACACTTTTGCTCAGCAGAGCGCCGAGCATTTCCCAGCCCCAAGTGTGCTCTACCCAACTTACGCAGCCACTCCAGAGCCCTTCTCTTTACCTTCCGAATCCCACCCCGTGGACCAGGATTATCGGCTCCTCCCCACGGCCGAGACTTTTGCTGCCAATTCTTTGCCTCCCACGGAATTTCTCGCTCAGGAACCTAAGGAGAACATCAGCCCTGCAGTGTCGGCAGCTCTGGGGGTTGACGATCGGTCCCACTCTCCTGCAATGCAGACCTCGCCGGCTCGGTCGGGCTCTCCGGCCCCTGAGACGACCAACGAGAGTGTCCCTTTTGCCCAGCACAGCAGCTTGGACTCCCGCATTGAGATGCTGCTGAAGGAGCAGAGGTCCAAGTTCTCTTTTCTAAATTCAGACACAGAAGAGGAGGAGGAGGAGAAGGGAGTGCCCCCCAAGGGGTCAGAGCCGCATGGGCCCTGTACTCCACCCCCACCCCTTCCGGTCAGTTTTGAGGATGTGGTGCCTGCATTGGACATGGGCCCTGGAGCCGAATCCCCCAAAGCAAATGGGCAAGACAGGGTAAGATAATCGAGTTCAGGATTTGCATTTTTTTAAAAAAAATCAAGTATTCTCTACATTAATGGAAAGCCAGTTTGGTGTAGTGGTTAAGTGCATGGATTCTTACCTTTGATTCCCCACTCCTCCACTTGCAACTGCTGGAATGGCCTTGGGTCAGCCGTAGCTCTCAAAGGAATTGTCCTTGAAAGGGCAGCTTCTATGAGAGCTCTCTCAGCCCCACCCACCTCACAGGGTGTCTGTTGAGGGGGAGGAAGGTAAAGGAGATTGTGAGCCGCTCTGAGATTCAGAGTGTAGGGCAGGGTATAAACCCAATATCATCTTCTTAGGGTTACATACATGTAAACTGGATGTCTTAAGTCAAAAAGGCCCTGACCTGAATAGCCCAGGCTAGCATAATCTTGTCAGATCTTAGAAGCTAAGTAGGGTCAGCCCTGGCCAGTATTTGGATAGGAGAGATCTCCAAGGAATACCAGGGTCATGACTCGGAGGCAAGCAATGGCAAACCACCTCTGAATGTCTCTTGCCTTGAAAACCATAAGTCAGCTGTGACTTGATGGCACTTTCTGCCACCAAGACAAAAAAGTGGTTTTTGTTGTTGTTCCTGCAGATTTAAGATTTTTGTGGTTTAAATCTCGGAAATATTGGGTGGAGGGAGTCTGTAGTTCTTGTGGTGTCAAGAAAGCACAAATGAAGGGCTGTGGAAATAGACTGATGGAAGAAATCCCATTTGCTGCCTGACAACAGGAGCTGTCAGTCACCTTGGATATCATTAGATGCTAGTTTCGACTGTTTTAAGGTTTTCTGCTCAGCCAGAAAGGGCTAGGAACAGGGGTGGCCAAACTGCAGCACAGGAACCACCTGTGACTCTTCCACACGTACAGTGCGGCTCTCATAGCCCCCACCTCCCTGTCATCCAGCTTGGAGAAGGCATTTCTATCTTTAAATCACTTCGCCGAGCCAGCCAGCAGCTTGGAAAATGCATTTAAAGTTAAAGTTGCTTTCTTTCCACTTCTCTCTCCCTCCTCCATCTATTTCCTTCCTGCCTTGTGTCTCTCAAAACTTCTGACATTCATGTCTTGCAGCTATCAAACGTCTGATGTTTACTCTATGTGGCTCTTACGTTAAGCAAGTTTGGCTGCCCCTGGCAAGGAACATTGTTGTTTTAAAAGAAATAAATAAAAGCAAGCCTCCTGTAGGCAAGTTCTGTGTGTTGTGACACATATATGGAAACCCCTGACTAAAATGCTGCTGAATTTCATGGTCTATACATAACCCCTGTTTTCTCAAGAGAAATGTAGGCTAAAGAATGTATGACTTTGAAACAGGTGAACATTTCTAATGTAGCTGAGAAAGGGAGGTGATACAACAGTAGAGGACGCAAAGAGGAGAACAGGTGGTGTACACGTGAATCTGCCTTATAGCGAATCAGAAGATTTGTCCGTCGCAGTCAGTATTGTCTGCTCAGACTGCCAGCCGCTCTACAGGGTCTCAGGCGGAGGTCTTTCACCTCACCTACTTCTAGATCCTTCTAACTAGAGGTGCCTGGTATTGGAACCTGGGCTCTTCTGTGTGCCAAACAGATGCTGTACCAGTGAGCCACACCATTTCCTCAGCTGGTGAGGGGGTGGTTTGTGAGGAATGGGAATAGGTGGCTGGGTACTGCAGAAGGAAGTTGCTGGGTAATAGTCAGGGAAACAGGTATCTTTTCAAGAGCTGAAGAGTTGTCTCACTCTGCCATCTGCTGTCTTCCTCTTTCATCCCAAGGCATCTCAGCAATCGTCAGGTGAAGACATGGAAATCTCAGATGATGAAGCAGAGGTGGAGCCCCCAACCCCTGTGGCAGGAGTATCGGAACCACATTTTTCCATGATGCCCTCAGCCCTGGGCCACTTACCACTGGGCGTGTCCTCTTTCACTCCTCACCACCGGCCGGAACCACCACTGCCACCTCCCGCCTACCCTCTGCAGCCTCTCATGTCCGTCTCCCTTCCCCACCTGGCGGGCAAAACCCATTCGCTGTCCACCTATGGCCAGGTTGGGCCGCGACACCCGCACCGCCTGTCGGACTTCCGGGGGCGGGCGGGCGTGGTCGGCGGGGGCCGAGGAGCCCCCCACATCTACGACTTTGTGAACTCCATGGAGCTGATGAACCGCCTGGGCAACCAGTGGGGAGGGATGCCCATGTCCTTCCAGATGCAGACTCAGATGCTGAGCCGCCTGCAGCAGCTCCGTCAGAGCAAAGGGCAGTTCGAGGACCCTTTCTCCTACCACCGGGAGGCAGCTTCTTTCTGCGGCCGGCCTCTTTACGGACATGGCTACCTGATGGACCAGGGGGGCCACCACTTCCAGAGAGACCAGCTGTTCATGCAGCAGCCATCTGCCGTGGGCGCCTCAGAGCAGCAGCATTCCTCGGAGCAGCCCCCTCTGCCACCCCCACAGCGCCTTCTGGATTTCCGGTCGGCTCAGTGGGGGTACCAGGAGGAAGTGGCGCCACCCCCACCTCTTCCCAAGGACCCCCATGCCTCAGTGGTGGACAGTGTCCTGGCTACACTCATGCAGGAGATGAAGAGCATCATGCAGCGGGACCTCAATCGCAAGATGGTGGAGAACGTGGCTTTCAGCACTTTTGACAAGTGGTGGGAACGCAAGGAGGAGAAAGCCAAGGTAACACGGGGGAGGGGAGATATTGAGACCCCCTCAGACCTGAGAGGGATGTGGGGTCCCAGGAAGTTTGAGCCAGAAGCCTCTTTGTATGCTTACCCTCTCACCATGTGCATTGTTTCAGAGCACGCTGCTTTTCTTCCCCAGCCCCATCTCCTTTGTCTGCTGCCACTAATGTCTCTGTGTTGCTTTCCGCAGCCTTTCCAGAGTACTGCTAAGCAGCCAGTCAAAGAGGAGGAGAAGGACAGGACCAAACTGAAAGACCCTGCCCTGCTGTCCCTAGTTGACTGGGCCAAGAGCGGCGGTACAGGTGGTGGCCTAGAGGGGTTTGGCTTTGGGACCGGCTTTCGAGGAGTTCTCAGGCTCCCATCCTTCAAGGTGAGGAGGGCTGCCAGTTTTGGCTTGGGAAGTGCCCTGGAGGCTTGGGAAGGGAGCCCAGCAGAGACTGGATGCCACAGAGTCCACACATTGGAGCTACTGCTTCACCCCAGAGAATTCTCTGTCGTCTGGAGATCAGGTTTAATTTGGCCCCACTTGGAGGTCAGCCAGATCGGGCTGTGAGCCAGCTTAGTTTGGAGTTGTTCACAGGGTCACAGGTTTATTTATCATTATTTTAAAGGGTACATTGTGTTTTTATTATATGTGGTATTCAAGCCAGTTAGTATCACCAAATTACCTAAACAGCAACAGCAACAACAAAAAGTATTGTAAGAATTTAAAATAGGTACAGTCTCTGGAATAATCTAGAACAGCAGAAAGCAGGATCCTAAACTACAATTAATAACAGCAAACAGTGGTTTAAAAAAGTAAGAAAAAGATGTGGAGCTTATAAAATTGTAGCTGATTTAAATTAAAATTGTCCAGCCCTTGGTGTGCTTGTGCAGTATTTTCAGGGAGCCATTAAACGCAGGACAGCATTCAGCAATGTAAACTTGCAGCTGAAGGGGTGCAAGCAGGGCTTTTTTTGTAGCAGGAACTCCTTTGCATATTAGGCCACACCCCCATGGTGTAGCCAATCCTCCCAAGAGCTTACAGGGCACTTAGTACAGGGCCTACTGTAAGCTGCAGGAGGATTGGCTACATCAGGAGTGTGTGGCCTAATATGCAAAGGAGTTTTTGCTAAAGAAAAACCCCTTGGGTGCAAGTACCTTCCACTGCCTCACTTCACTTCATTTGTGGTTAAGGCTTTTTAGGCCTGGTCCAAATGTAAATGGAAAGAACCCCGTGGCGCAGAGCGTTAAAGCTGCAGCACTGCAGTTCTAAACTCTGCTCACGACCTGAGTTCAATCCCAGTGAAAGCTGGGTTTTCAGGTAGCCGGCTCCAGGTTGACTCAGCCTTCCATCCTTCCGAGGTCAGTAAAATGAGTACCCAGCTTGCTGAGCAGAAAGTGTAGATGGCTGGGGAAGGCAATGACAAACCACCCTGTAAAAAAAAAAAAAGTGCCGTGAAAACATGAAAGCAACGTCATCCAGAGTCGGAAACGACTCTGGGGATCTTTCCTTTCCAAATTGTGAAACAAAAAGAGTGGATTACACCATGGAGTAGGCGGTCATCCCTCTGCACGTTCAAGGGCACTGGTGTGAATATTTCCTTGAATAAGCTGCTCTCTCTCCAAATACCTCTCATCCCAGGGAGCTCACAGCTTCTCTGGTTGCAGGTGAAAAGGAAAGAGCCATCTGAAATCTTAGATGACAGTGAAGTGAAGGACCCCCGCCCATCTACGCCCGCCGAAGAGGATGAGGAGGGTAAGTTTCTTCGTCTCCCAAATTTGAGTTTTGTTGTAGGTGTCTCTAATAAACTAATGTAATTTTATTTTCAATTCCACAGATAAGCAGCCCTCGCAGATCCCCAGAGTGTCCAAGAGGGATGATGAGCGGATCAAGGGCCCAGGGAAACGGCGGAAGCTCTTCTGCCTGGACAGCGAAGGGGAGGAGGCATCCGATGACTCGTCTTCTGAGAAGGTGAGTTGTCACAC
Organism: Heteronotia binoei; assembly: GCF_032191835.1. Lineage (NCBI taxonomy): Eukaryota > Metazoa > Chordata > Lepidosauria > Squamata > Gekkonidae > Heteronotia > Heteronotia binoei. The sequence continues at coordinate 21,152,677 of NC_083237.1, forward strand.
TGCGGCGATACTTTCTAGCATTTAAAATGCTGTGGTTCCACCAGAGATTTGCAGCCAGAGTTCTTATATAGATGGTTTCCTTTATATTCTTCTAAAGCTTCCACCCCTGCTGAGTCCAGCCCCAAAACTCACAGCACTCACAATATTTATGGGTAGTTTGAATGCAGAAGGAGTAGTTCTGCCTCCTCTCGAAAGAGTTGCAGTAATACCAGGTAAAGTAGCAGCAAGAGTGATCATCTCTCTGTAAACTCGCCAAAATTAGATTTATAACAAACATTACCCTTCCCTGTCTCAGGGAAGCAAAGCAGCTTACATTTTTCTTCTCCATTTTATACTCACAACGACCCTGTGAGGTAGGTCTGGCTGAGCTGGCCCAAAGAAGGCTTCAGTGGCAAAGTATAGATTCAAACCTGGATCTCCTTGGTCCTAGTCCAGCATCCTAACCACACTGGCCTGATAGTTCAGGGAAGTTGTTAAACTCCTTTGTTGCTTCAGCCCTCCCCATCTGAGCTGACTGCCTCTGCTGGCTTCTTGTGATTAAATTACCCTTTGCTTCCATTGCAAATACAAGAGGTTTGTTTCTGAGGAAACCTATGCCAGGGTGGTACAGTTCCCTTCGTTTTTGTCCTGTCATCCTGAACCCGGTCGCCTATTTTTAATTTCCCAACAAATTATGATTGCCACGGATAGTCCCTGATCAACTCTTCAATGCCTCCTAGTGCCCTAGGAACACTGGACAGTTGGGTTGCCTTTGCTAGCCGTGGTGCCCGACCTTTTTGTCGTTCATAGCATCTACTTGCCAATCTGCCCTTTGCCCCCAACTGTGCTTCTGAGGCAGCACGAGGAAGGGGATCCTTTCCATTAACTGATGGAGCCCAGTAGGTTTTAAATTCATTTTCTTGGGCTGGTCTTCCTGCATACTTCCCGCTATTCTGTGATGCAAAAATTCATGTCCGCCGAACATTTTTTTCAATACACCTTGGTGCGTTGAAAGATCCAGCATTTGAAAAACTGTCTGTGATTGTTGTTCTCAGGAAGAGGAAGAGGAAGAACGGCGAAGAGAAGAGGAGGAAGAAGGTACCAGAGAACGTAGAATGAAGGGTGCGGAAACAGAAGGTATTTCTGCTGGCTGTTCAGTTGATACTGTGTAGTGGATTTGGGTGATACTCAGTCCTGCTCCTGGGGGTGCAGGGAGAAGAACAAGAATGTGCTGTAACCTAACTGTCTCTGACAGTGCTGGCTGGCTGTTCAGGTGCTGTGCTGGGTTTGGCCACACATTGACTAGGTTTGGAAGACTGACTGACCTGATAAAATGCAGGAATCAACTACCCTGCCTGACTCTTTCTGACACCGACCTGGCCTATTTGAAATGACATTTCACCATGTGGATGGGCAGTGATGCTGAGAATCAGACAAACAGGCTGAGTAGGTGTAAAAATAAAAGGCACTCCTGCCATCCCTGCTCATCACCAGTTGTGGGACAGAATATGTTCAGTGTGGCCCGGTGTGAATTTTGTACAAATAATTTCACCCTTGGTATGTTCCACTTACTAATGTCCTGATATTTTAAAGTAGGGATTTGCTTTTTAGGTTCACTGTCCCAGTTAAGGATTTCACCCGACTGAAAAACTATTAATTGCTGTTATTTGTTGGTTAAATATTGCATATAGTTTGCATATGAATAATATGAATAAAACTTATATTTACATGTATTTCTTACATTGGGTACCATCTCAGTAGAGGCATTCCTTCTTCGTAAGAGAATGTCTTGTCTGCGAGGGCACCTTTCATCTGTAATACTTATTTTTCAGTTTATTTTTAAAAAATACATTAACGAATTGGAAGTACATTTTCAGTTTATTAAAAAATTAATGGATAATTAGTTAATCAATGGTGGATCAACGCTTTGCTGCGCTGCAATGGTTTGGATCCACTTCAACGTTCTGCTTCGCATGCAAGTACCTAATGATTGAGGGACATTGGATTATTACATTGCTTTGGAGCGCTTGGGATTTGTTCTTTGAGACTGTTTCTCTCTACCTGTAGGATGGTGAAGTGTTGCAGCATTATGTAATAACCCTATGTGTATGCATTAAGTGTTCACTTTATATATGCTGTATTCTACTTTAAATGTATTGCTTCTAAAGGATTAGTCTTTTTGTCGCGGTCTGATTTTCTGGCTTTCTGCTTTCCACATAGGCAACAGAACTTTAGTAATTCATATATCCACTTTAAAAATCTTCAAAACAAACATTGTTCAGTGTGTTTGAAATCAAGGAAATAAATCCTGCATATAGGATCAGAAGAGGTCAGGGTAGGAGGAAGGTGGCCCCATTGCTCAGACCGACCCTGGGGAAAAAGCCTGGATAAATAGACATTTTTAGTCTGGAATCTGCAAGTAAGAAGAGCAGGCAGAAGGTGAACAGCTGTGGGGGGAAGCCTCCAGAGAACTTCAGTCCTGTTTCAGGTAGCCACCCGCCTCACTTGTGAGGGGACGACATTGGAAGCAGGGCAAAGGTCTTAGTTTCCCAAGAGGTTCACAGGGGAGCTGGCGATCCTTGAAGTCCTCTGGTCCCAACCTGGTTTCAGGCTTTACAGTCATAATAATCAGTGAACTGGCAACTAGTGACACTCTGAAAACCAGTAATACGGTAACAGCTTCCTTCAGCAACCTTGCTAATGTTGTTTGCCCTAACAAGCTTTTGAATGTTTTTCAAAGGCCACGCTGAGTGACTTGCGTTGCAGTAGTATGATGTGGATGGCATGTGGGAGATTTGCTTGGCAGTCATAGCCCAGACTGTCTAAATTCAGCACATAAATATGTAGGGTGAACAAATGTGCAGAATACCTCTTGCACAGTTTTTCTGCTTTGCATAATTCTGGTTTTCCTTAGTCAGTGAAGCCCCACTCTTAATCATTTCTTAGTCAGTGAAGCCCCACTCTTAATCATTCTTCAAATGACTTTTGGGCCTCTTAGGATTTTGTCACATGTTGTACCATGTACTGTCATGCATAACTTTGCAAACCTGAGGACCAGAAACACACCCAATATATATGAAAGCTTGAGGGAGATTCTCAGAGAACAAAATTCTTGAGCCCCGACCATTGAAGAATCTTGCTGTTCAATTTATAGATTTCCCCCCTCTTTTCCAGACGAAGCTGACAGCGATGCTTCCTCCAAGTGTTCTCTTTACGGAGACTCTGATGAGGACAGCGACAGCACTTCTGACTCTGAGAGCAGCTCTTCCTCCTCATCTTCCTCGTCGTCCTCATCTTCCTCCTCTTCATCGGATGAGGAGGAGGCTGAGAGCATGGAGGAAATGGATGAATCAGCCACGGACAGCTGTTCTGCCAAGCCACTGCTGGGCCCAGAAGAAAGAGCACAGCAAGCAACTGATGCTGAGGTGGTCAAGAAGAAACCAGAAGCAGGGGGGGTCCAAGGTGAGATGCGTGGCCATTGCCTCTCCTGCCGAGGAGCCACATAAGCATTGCCAGGGTGGGTGGGAGTGACAGCAACTGGAGATTTAACATAGATCCAGGTGGGCAGCCATGTTGGCCTGAAGCAGCAGAACGAAGTTTGAGTTCAGTGGCACCTTTCAGACCAACGAAGAAGTGTGTGCTTGCACATTAAAGCCTATACCTTGAATCAGGGCCTTTTTTGTAGCAAGAATTCCTTTGCATATTAAGCCACACACCCCTAATGTAGCCAATCCTCTGAGAGCTTACAGGGCCTACTGTAAGCTCTGGGGGTTTGGCCTAATATGCAAATGATTTCCTGCTACAAAAAAACCCTGCCTTGAATAAAATTTTGTTGGTCACATGTTGTACCACGTACTGTCATGCATAACTTTGCAAACCTGAGGACCAGGAACACACCCAATATCTATGAAAGACGCCACTGAATTCAGACTTTGTTCTGGAGATTTAACCGCTGCTAATCTTGGGTTGCATTAGCTACCTCCGGTAACTAAAGGGCTTGTTCCAGCCCCTGTTTAAAACTGGGCTGTCACCCAGTTGAGGGAAACCTTACTCGATTAATGGGAGCTCTTCCTGAGTAAGAGAGTTAGATTCTATTCCAGAACCATCTGAAACTTTCTCCCAGAGTTAGGAACGGTAAGGTGATGTCTGATAAGAAACGCACTGTTTGAAACCCAAAGAAATATACGTTTTTTTGCTAACCTGTCCAAACACATACATTTCTTTGGCTCTTGGGAGAGGGGAGGTAATAGCAGGTATCGTCTGAGAAGACGCTTTCTTTCCTGTGTGAGAAGGGGGATGCCATCAGCAGTTTCTGTCAGTACTCGTACTGAAAATAATTATTTTCAAATGCTTGCTGCCAGTTCATTTGGGAACTCCTTGTCAGCAGTAGAATGGTTTGTACATTGGAGGGCTTGCTTGTCCATGCAGAAGGTTCAGGCATGTCCAGGTGTGGCTCTCAGTAGCCAGTAATGACTCTTCACACAAATAAATCAAACTGCTTTGTGTTAAATCCAGCCAGTGGTCCATCTGGCATAGTGGTGTCCACTGTTCCCTCTAAACTGAGTTAGCATGAGCTAGCTCACAGTTTTTTAGCCTCTGGCTCACCCATTTTTGTCTTAACTCAGGAAGGGTGGCCCCAGAGCAAACTGATAGATGTAGTAGCCAAATCGCTCACTCACAACTTTAATGCCAGGAGCTCACAAAGTAGAATTTTTGCTCGCAAGACTTCCACAGCTTAGAAGGGAACATTGGCGGTGTCTGGTCCAGCCAGGCAGTGGCCTGTTTTTAGCCCTGACCCATGAGATTCTCTGAGATCCCAAATGACTTTCTGTGGTCAGAGCGTGTTCTCTTATCACTGAGGTGCAACCCGTCCTTGCCCCAGTCGATCAGGGAGAGATAGATCAAGCAAGTACAGACTGTGAGGGTTGCTCTCAGCACACTGATAGAAGCTCAAGACCATAACAATCCACTCAGGTCCATACATCTAATACCCAGTTTATCTCACTAACGCAGGTCATATAGCAGAGGAGAAACCTGCTCCTCTGGAGGAGAGCAGACCAGCCCCACCACCAGAGAAGGATGCTGGAACAGTATCTCGGCCAGAAGAGCGACCTTCCTCGCCTATCCCATTGCTGCCACCACCCAAGAAACGCCGGAAAACAGTCTCCTTCTCTACTCCTGGTGAGGACGACTCAACAAAAGGGGTCTTGGAGAAGCTGCCTGACCTGGCTCCTGTTGCTCTTCTGCCTCCACCCCCTCCTCCTCCCCCTGCCCCCACAGAGGAAGCACAACTCCCATTAGTGCCTGTGGAACCCACGCTACCACCCCAAGTGTCCTTAGCCTCAGATATCCCACCTCCAGTTGCCTCCCCCCTGCCTCCCACAACATTCCCCGCCAGGCCGGCGGTCACCCCCAGCCGGAAGCGGGAGCCCCCCAAAGCCAGCCAAAAAACAATCAGCAACCTGCCTGCTGACCATGCCTCCCTGGTGAAATGTTGGTCGGACGAGCTGCCACAGGGTGGTCGGTCCCGGAACCGCTCTCGTTCCCGTAGCTCGGAGGCCCCGCGGGTGCCCCCACCCCCGGAAGAAGACAAACTGCGCATGCGTGAGCGGATGGGCGCTTCCTCCCTCCTCGAGCTGGCAAATCAACCCAACCTAGCCGTGTTGGCGGATGTGGCTCTCAAGATGCCCGTTGGCGCAGGCAGTGAAGACTCCGAGGCAACTGAGACCTCCGATGAGGCCGAGGAGTCTAAGGCCCCGCTGCCTTCTGCACAGTCCATCGAGGTCAGCAGCATTCTTTTGGAGCATAACTATGCCATGGCTGTCCGTGTGGCACCAGTGACTGTTCCCCGCAAGCCGGACGAGGTGCCCTTGCTGGCCTCTGCTGACCCGTTGCGGGTGGATTTGTACAGCGAGCCCCTGGGGGAGGTCTTGGAGGCTCCGGAGGAGGTGGTGGCAGACTCCAGCGAGGTGAAAGCTGAACCGGAGGTCGGTGACCTGGTTGCACTGCCCCCACCACCTTCCCTGCCAGCTGAGAAGCCAAAGGCAGCTCTCCCAGAGCAGCAGCAGCAGGCCAAAAAGCAGCATCCCCACTTGTTCAAGGAAGAGGTCATGAAAGACTTGGGACCCTTGCCTTTTGGGCCCGAGGATCTGTTTCCTTCAGAGAGCGAGGAGGATGAAGAAGAGGAGGAGGAGGAAAGCGCCGACAGCAGTGACGAAGGGGAGATCCGCAGGAGATCCCTCCGCTCCCACTCGCATAAGCGGGTCCCTGCCCAGACCCCTCTTCCGCCTCCTGTCTTCGAGACACGGAGCGAGTTCGAACAAATGACCATCTTGTATGACATCTGGAATTCGGGGCTGGATTTGGAGGACATGAAGTACCTGCGGCTGACCTATGAGCGCCTGCTGCACGAGGACAACAGCACAGACTGGCTGAATGACACCCACTGGGTCCACCACACTAATATCCTTCCTGTGGGGAACATCTGCACTACAAGCTTGCTTGCTTGAATCATTTTTACATTGCTTTAATGATCCTGTGATGCCCTAAAGCAGGGGTCCCCAACCCCCCAGGCCGTGGAACAGTACCGGGCCGTGGCCTGTTAGCAACAGGGCCGTGAGTTGTATAATTATTTCGTTATATATTACAATGTAGTGATAATAATAATAATAAGAAGAAGACATTGGATTTATATCCTGCCCTCCACTCTGAGTCTCAGAGTGGCTCACAAACTCCTTTACCTTCCTCCCCCACAACAGACACCCTGTGAGGTGGATGGGGCTGAGAGAGCTCTTGCAGAAGCTGCCTTTTCAACCACAGCTCCACCATGGAAAAATAGTCTTCCACAAAACCAGTCCCTGGTGCCAAAAAGGTTGGGGACCACCGCCCTAAAGAGTCCTAGGAATTGTAGTTTGGGAGGTTCTAAATATTCTGAGTACAATCTTAGGGCTTCTCTTCCCCCCCCCCCCCCCCAACCTACTATTTCCTAGCAAGAGTGGAGAATTATTAGTTGTACAGGTCTGCCCTTGCACTTCCCATCCTTCCTGAGTATTTTTTTTTTTTTTGGGGGGGGGGAGAAGAAAGGGTCCTGCTAATCCTGCACTTTAAAGAGCCAGTGCCATATTCATCATGCAAAACCCTCGAGTTCTAATAACTAGATGATGATGTGAAAATTGAGTCTTTTACAGAGTCACCAAAGGGGAGGCGTAGAGGCTCCAGGGCACAGCAGTGTTTGGTCATAAGTGGATGGGGGTGGCCGTTATTTGTTGCAGCTGCTCAAGCTCCTAGTGTTTGGCTTTTCACAGTTGTTGGGATTGTGCAAAATTGAATGTGTGTGTGTTTGTGCGTGCATGAACAGCCCAGTTCTGCAGTGATTGGCAGAGTGTGGAACTGCTGTCGTCATCATTCTCAGGGGGCTCCCTCTGAAAATCTCAGGATTTATGGTCTAAATCAAAATGTAGGAGGTATGAAAATAATCTCCTAAGGTACAGTTTTGGAAGGTGGCCATGTTTGTCCGCAGTAGAAAAGCTAGCTTTGAGAGCCGACATGATTTGAGGGGTATAAGGTTCCAAGAGTCAAATCTCCCTTTGTCCAATACCTCTAACATTCAGTAATTTTAAAAAATTCAGGGCCCAGTAAATTGAATAATATTTCAAGTCCCTCTGGTTCTGGAGTGGCTTGGTTAATTTTGAGACCAAGTTGGAGTAATAGAGAGAGGCGCGTTATCCAGTTCCTTCCAGGAGGCAAGAATTCTAGTTCTAGCTGGGCATGTTTAGCCTGGAGAGGAGGAGGCTGAGAGATGATATTACCACCATCTTCAAGTACTTGAAGGGCCGCCATATAGAGGATGGCATGGAATTGTTTTCTGTGGCCCCAGAAGGTAGAACCAGAACCAGTGGGTTGAAATTAAATCAAAAGAGTTTCCGGTCAACATTAGGAAGAACTTCCTACTCCTTCGGGAGGTGGTGGGCTCTCCTTCCTTGGAGGTGTTTAAACAGAGGCTAGATGGCCATCTGATAGCAATGCAGGTCCTGTGAATGTAGGGGAGGTATTTGTGAGTTTCCTGCATTGTGCAGGGGATTGGACTAGATGACCCTGGAGATCCCTTCCAGCTCTATGATTCTATGGTTCTTCTAGGGAAAGGGAATGACACCCTTGGAATCTGACTCTAAACAGGGAAAGGTGCTTTCTTGGCTCAGCTTCAAGAATTACGTTGCACTCGTGCAGGTTCTTGTATTGCCCTCCCCATGGGATGTCCTTTTCTTCTCCTTAACCACCTGCCTCCACTCACAAATATTGCAAACCCCAAGCGGAAACGGAAGTCATCAGACCTGCGGGAGCACCAGACAGGCTGTGCCCGCAGCGAGGGGTATTACCACATCAGCAAGAAGGAGAAGGACAAGTACCTTGACATTTGCCCGGCTACCGTGCAGCAGCTGGAGCCAGCTGACATACAGGTAAAATCCGAAATGTGATTCTCCCTCCCCCAAGCAACGAAGCCTGCTTATTTTGGCTGTGTTTGATGTGTATACCTGGACTAAAAGGAAAATGCAGATTCTCCCCCAAGATAATACCAGTTCTGCTGCATTTGGATTCCTTTTATGAATTTGGCAGATAAGCAAAATCTGCCTGATTCTCTTACTATACCATTTTCATTGTTTTGCATCATTTATTTTACTTCTGCTGATCATTGCTTGGCAGGACACTGAATTTCTGCTCTTGGGTATGGGAAACGTTCTTCAGCAGTTCTTCTAGCCTCTTAAGTTTCCAGCAGGCAGTTCTTACCTGCCTTGAAGTGTATTTCATAACGATAATGCCTAAAAACTTGCATTAATCAGCAAGCTGAAATTTTGGGAAAGCTCAGTTCTGCAGTTCTCTTGCAATTCCCCGGGTATCAGGAAACAACGCAACTTTGGCAAGTGCACTGAAAACCCAGAAAGATTTGCCCAGTAATTGAAACCAGCAATAGCTTTGGATCATTAATATCCCTGGCAAAGTGCTTTTCATTTATTTGTACCCTAGAAGCAGTATGTACATTATATGTTGGATTGCATCACATTATGGGAGGGTCTGTGGCTCAGTGGTAAAGCCTCTGCTTGGCATGCAGAAGGTCCCAGGTTCAATCCCCGATATCTCCAGTTGAAATATCTGGCAGTAGGTGATGTGAAAGGCCTCTTCCTGAGACCCTGGAGAGCTGCTTCCAGTCTGAGTAGACAATGCTGACTTTGATGGACCAAAGATCTGATTCAGTACAAGGCAGTTTCATGTGTTCAAGTGACCAGACTATTACTGAGGAGCTGTTCTGTCTAGGGGGACTCCCCTTTACCCTCCTGTCTGTCTCCTATGAAGGAGAATACTGAGAGGTCAGGAAAAGCTGTGTTGCCAGTATACTTTGCAAGGTCCCACAAGAGTGTCAAAGGAAAGGAAAATCAAGATAGTCTGTCTGCAGCAGCAGACGAGAGCAAGAGTCCAGAAAGAGTCCTTAAACCCCTGCGTGAAAAGGACTCCCTTGAACATATATTTGTTAACTGCTTACACCATAGAGGGATCCATATGGAGACTATAAGTCCATGGTTAGAACGGTTTCCTGGTAGATCAAATAAAATTAAACTTGACTACCTCCTGCCCAACAAGAACCATCAGACAAACAAGACAGGTGGCCAGATTCTGTGCCCAGGTCCTCAAGGAATGTAAAACACAAGGCAGACAGACTTAAGTTTTAACTTTCTGTATAATTTTTGAATGAATTTTATGGATGGTTTATCCTATTTTTTTTTTGTTATAGTCACAGATACCCAATATTATGAATGCTTCTGATGGTTTTATTCCACATGTTGTAGTTAAGTGCTTTGTATGAATTGATTAAGTGTGCTGGTCAATGACTGTAACAATAAACTTGATTTTAATGTCTTTAATGACTAACAAAATTTGCAGCAGGGTGTGAGTCATTGCTCACTTCTTCAGATGCTTTAGATATGCTATCTGAAAAAGTGAGCAGTGAGTCACAAATGTTCCTACCTTGTCACAAATTTCCTTAGTCTTCTAAGGTGCTCCTGAACTCTTGCTCTCTTCTGAAGGAAAGGGAGGGAGGAAACTGGCAAGCTGGTGAATACATTTTAAAAGCTTTCTCCTAATAGGAGGGAGAAATGGCAGAGTTGGCACTGAGTGGTTCTCGAGATACATGTTCATGCAGAGTTCTAGCTGTTTTTACAGATGATGCTAAGAGCTTTTTTAAAAACACTGGTAACGTGTGTAGCAGACAGAATTGTTTATTGAAGAGCTTTTTTTGTAGCAGGAACTTCTTTGCATGTTAGGCCACACCCTCCTGATGTAGCCAATCCTCTTGGAGCTTACAGTAAGCCCTGTAAGAAGAGCCCTGTAACCTCTTGGAGGGTTGGCTACATCAGGGGTGTTTGACCTAATACGCAAAGGAGTTCCTGCTACAAAAAAAGTCCCGGTTTATTGTAATATTGAATGCACATTCTGGTCAAGGTGATCCTACCGTTCAGCGTTATAGGTATGAGGAACGTAGATTCTGTTGCCATTTGTGAAAATGCTTTTTGTTGTAGCAGCATATGCTTACCCTGCTGCATGCAGCCATGATGAAGCTAGATAAACCTATTGCTGGAATTTCAGGGTGGTGTCTTTTTAAGTATGGTCACCAGGCAACGCAGATCACTTGTGGTTTCCCACTGAAGGCCGAAGTTTCCTTTCACTCATTTTTAACCAGCTCCTCCCTCCTTCCCAGGGCACTAACCGCATCCTGTCTGAGCGGCGATCCGAGCAGCGGCGTCTGCTGAGTGCCATTGGTTCTGTTGCCGTCCTTGATAGCGACCTTCTGAAGCTGAACCAACTGAAGGTAGCACACGAGTCCCACCTGCTGATTTGAAGAGAATGAAAAGAGTGGAGCAGAAGATGCTTGCTCTGTATTTGGGGAAGAAGTGGGGTACCTAGGAAAACTAAGGCATCTGGCTCAGCCCAGCATGCATTTAAAAGGTTGAGGCTTCCTAGAACTGGCCCTCAGGGCTACTCAGGCAGGTCTGCTTCCACTGTAGCAATTTATGATTCGTGTGATACCTTAAGGAACGAGAACTCTTGCCATTGGAAGTGAAAGTGGGTCATGGGGAGAGGAGGGTTAGAGATGTTGTAGAGATATCTGAGAAACTGAGTTTCTGTCCCGTTAACTGCTGCAGCCTGTCCACTTATCCTGTGGGTTTGCATGTTTAGCAGACTCCCAAGTTTCCCAAAAGGGCCCCAGATGGTTAAAATGATGTCATTTCTTGTTGATAAAGGAGTAGATTTTTGTGACTAATGACTTTGAACTCAACAAGACGTTAAATTTAGAGACTTGTAGAAACGTTGTTCTTGCTGGCAACAACAGCACATGTGCAGCCCTGGGCTTCCATGCTGCTTGATCGAAACCACAAGGCTTTCACTTTCCCTGCCCCTTGCTCTTGTCTTGACCACCCTTCTCTTCCCTGTAGTTCCGCAAGAAGAAGCTACGGTTTGGCCGGAGTCGGATTCACGAGTGGGGCCTCTTTGCCATGGAGCCAATAGCTGCCGACGAGATGGTCATCGAGTACGTGGGTCAGAATATCCGACAGGTGAGCAGCAGTCAAATGAGGCCAAGGAAAGGGCTGTATTTGTGCCGTCTTGGCGCCTCACGCACGGGTGCCACAATCATGACAAAGACTCTACTTCTGTCATTCAAGACCTGTCCTGAGCTTGCTTTCAACACTTGCTTTTAAAACAAGATTTATTTAGTCACTTGACTTCATTTTCAGTCTGTCTTTCTCATGGAGAACTCGAGGTGGATTACACAATTAAAAGCCAAGCAATGAGGATGCCATATAACATTTAAAACAAAACAAAATTATAAAAACAGTTAAGTGAAACCAGATTGCACAGTTAAAAACACCACAGACACTGAACAGTATTGAATGTAAAATGAAACAATGCCATGAATCGCCTAAAATTTCACAGACATTACTACACCCCTATATTCCTTAGCCAGCTTGCTGGGAGGAAAGTGTAAAAGACTGGGGAAGGCAATGGCAAACCACCCCGTAAAAAAGTCTGCTATGAAAACATTGCGAAAGTCGGAAACCACTGGTGCTTGCACAGGGAACCTTTCCTTTCCTTATATCCCTTACAGATTTAAATTAAGACTGCTGAAGGACTCATAGTATTTTCCACATAGCTCCTAAGAGCCTGTCAGATTTAAAAGAGGGGTGGTGGTCTTTGAGTGTCTTTGAAGAGCATTTTAGGTTGGGTTGGTTTCTAAGGGGAAGCAATTCCATAATCACAAGGCAACGTCAGAGGCCTTCATTGTGCCGTAGATGACAGTGCTCAGAAAGGCCCCCATATTCAGTCATTGAAATTTAGGTTCAGCATGGGAGAGGGGACAGTCTGTGAGCCACATTTATTTCAAACACTTTTAGAAGAAGAAGAATTGCAGATTTATACCCGGCCTTTCTCTCTGAATCAGAGACTCAGAGAGGCTTACAATCTCCTATATCCGCTCCCCCCACAACAGACACCCTGTGAGGTGGGTGGGGCTGAGAGGGCTCTCACCGCAGCTGCCCTTTCAAGGACAACCTCTGCCAGGGCTATGGCTGACCCAAGGCCATTCCAGCAGGTGCAAGTGGAGTCCTCCTTCATCCTCCACTTGGGGGCAGCCTGTGTCAGTAATTCAAATTCGCTGAGGGCCAGTGTGATGTAGCAGCTGGAGCTTTCAGACTAGGAGACCAAAGTTTGAATCCCCACTTGTGCCATGGAAGCTTGCTGAATGGACACAGGGCCAGTCACACACTCCCCACCTAACCTACTGGGTTGTCGTGAGAATAAAATGGAGGAAAGGAGAATGATGGAAGCAACTTGGAATTTGAATGAAGGAACTAAATCCAGAACAGAGCCCGGTGCGAGCTGGGGTGGGACAATGAGTTAAGTTTAAATAATAAGAAGGATGATGATGAAGATGAAAAGCGTATTTTTAAAAAACATCTCTTTGCAGCAGTAGGAAATGTACTGCTCAGCTAGTTTCAGCTCCTAAAGTCCTTCCTACATAAGCAGGGCTTGCAGATACTTCTGCAGTCTTTCAGAGCTCATTCTGCAACTCAAAGGCCACCGTGACCAGGGCCTTGTTCCCTGGATCTTCGGCAGTGATCTAATTCCAGTCAGGATGCTCAGTGCAGATATTACCTGGAGGGACCACAGGGGAAGAGGCAAACGATTCAAAAGCATGTTGAAGGGCTTTAAAGGGTTGGGAGAGCATCTTGCATTTTTGTCCTGAAACGAGACAGTATCCAGCGCAAGGTCTTCCAAGATTGGTAGTGTAAGCTCCTACCACTCCTCCACATTTTCCTGAAGAAGGGCAGCGAGATCTTGCACTTTTATGTATGGTGGGCACAGTAAAAAGGAACACAGTTATGGGCATGGGCAGTGTGATGCAGTGGTCAGAGTGTCAGATTACACCTGGTGAGACCAGCTTCAGATATTCACTCTGCCATTAAGCTTGCTGGGTGACCTTAGGTCTGTCTCTCATTCTGACCTCTTAGAGTTGTGGTCAGAATAAAATGAACTCTTTGGTCAAACAATCTCCTATATCGGTAGAGCATCTGCTTGGTAAGCAGAAGGTCCCAGGTTCAATCCCTGGCATCTCCAAAAAAGGGTCCAGGCAAATAGGTGTGAAAAACCTCAGCTTGAGACCCTGGAGAGCCGCTGCCAGTCTGAGTAGACAATACTGACTTTGATGGACCAAGGGTCTGATTCAGTATAAGGCAGCTTCATATGTTCAAGAAAGCCTGGAATTTGTGACTTTACCTACCAAGAGCACACTTTCCCTTTTGGTACCAGGTTTGCATACCCTGAAAAATATGCAGCCAGTTGACACTAGAGGGTGCTATAGAGATAGTCTAGCAGAAAATCCTTTTCAATTTTGGGTTGGGAGGTCTGAGTTATTCCCAGGAAAATACATTCCAGTCTCTCTTTTTTTTAAAAAACCTTGGAGAAAGCAGGGCATTTTCTGTGAAAGGGGAACTTTCGTCCCTGCTATAATCCATGCTCTTGTGTCATTAGAAAACCCTCAGTTTGTGAAGTGTAGTGGGTGGCTGCAACAGGACCTTCTCTGTTGTGGGGCCTAAAACCCAAAATGCTTTCCACCAGGGGTGTCAAACATGTGACCTGAGGGCTGGATCAGGCCCCCAAGCAACTCACTGTCATCTGCTTCCTTCTCTCTTGCTTCCTTCTGCATCACAGCTTCCTTTGCCAGGTTTGCTCAGTCGCACAGGAGTTACAGAGCAAAGCCTCTGTTCTCTCCATGGGCTGATCAACACATGAAGCAACTTATATACAAAAGCTCACAATGCCCAGCCACTTCATGTTTTCCCCTGGGTCTTAGGTTCAAAGCATTGACCATGAGATTTATGTAATGAATGTCGATTAGTCAAAAGTAGGTTTGCAACTTACAGGCACACATCTGAACAACACCTGAACAGCATACTCAAGATTACTACAGCACAGACATTGTCTCCAGTTTTTGATGCAATAATTCACAGCTAGAGGTGTCAGTTATCAGAGACTGTTAAAATACTGCAAGAGTGCTAATGTTTTAAGCATGGTTTATTTCAAATTTTAAAAGATCTTTAATTGTGTTTGTGTCCTTCATAAAGTTTATATCTCCACTACTTGGCATTACATTTTTTGGCACACCTGGCCCAACAAGGTCTCATTTATGTCAGATCCAGCCCTCATAACAAATGAGTTCAGCACCTCTGCTCTCCACACTTAACATTCGCCTGGTGCCAAATCTGATGAGCCTCTTCTCCAAGCCTGTTCTTGAGCTTAGTGTTTTATCTTATGTTCTTCTCTGTTCTGGTATTCTAACGCTTTCTGCCAGCTCAGTTTGTTTGTCTTTCTTTGTGTTATCTGGTTTACTGATCATAAAGGGGCCATACAGGCCTTCTGGCCCAGCTCCCTGCTCACACCCTGATCAGTGTTCCCTCTATGTTAAGTTAGTGCGAGCTAGCTCACGGTTATTTAGCCTCCAGCTCACACATTTTTGTTTGAGCTCAGAGCAAGCTAATTTATGCAGAAGCTCACAACTTTAGTGCCAGTAGCTTGTGAAGCAGAATTTTTGCTCACAAGACTCCACAGTCTAGAGGGAGCATTGACCCTGATGTGTGCTGCTATTTGGTTTTTAGGAAAATGCTGCTGATTGCTTTTAAGATAATTGCTATGGTTAAGGGGATTTTGCCTGCTGCAGTGATAACAGTGTACTTCTGTGTTTCAGCAGAGTGCAGAACACACATGTTCTAAATAAGTGCTAAATGCAAAGGTCCGTAGCCACAGCTGCCCAGCTGTGTGTCAGTACTGGGGAGCAGCTTGGTTTTTTCCTTGTATTGTAGCCATTGCCTTCCAGAGAATTGGTGCTTTCCACTTCAAGCTGGTCAGTCCCATCCCCTTCCTGCAGCTGTCACGCCCTTCCTAGCTGCTACAGCTCTCTTCATTTCCCTTTTGCAGATGGTGGCCGACATGCGTGAGAAGCGGTACGCCCAGGAGGGCATTGGGAGCAGCTACCTCTTCCGCGTGGACCACGACACAATCATCGACGCCACCAAGTGCGGCAACCTCGCCCGCTTCATCAACCACTGCTGCACGGTGAGTGGAATGTGATAGGCAAAAGAACAGACTCCCATTGCCTGCCTCTTTCCCAGCAGTCATTCCTGTTACCAGGGTGCTTTTTATGTAGAAAAAGCCCAGAGGAACTCATTTGCATATTAAGCCACTCCCCTGATGCTAAGCCACCTGGAACTGTGTTCCTGTGCGTTCCATCTCAAAACAAAGCTATGGCATTTACTAAGTATTTATTTATTTATGTAGTGGTGTCAGAGAACACAACACTTTAGAGTAACATGCAAAACAGCCTGGGTGGGGGAAAACTCCCAGGTCCCTGCCCCAGGGAACATACAACCTAACATTACTCAGTTAAACTCGGCTCACTAACTTGCATAACACTGTAAGTGCCTTTGGAGAGCAAAGAGAGGTCCAGAGATAATGAGCTTGGGAAGGGAGGAGTTTTCACATCCAAGCACCGATCATTGACTGAAGGCAGCCTCCATACATGGAGGCAGTAAATCTCTGAATGCCAGTCCTGTGAGGCATCAGGACACAGCCTCGGTCTCTCTGCCCTGTTTGTTGCCCTTCCACTGCAGCTAGCTGGCCACTGCATAAAGCAGGAGACTGGACCAGATGGTCCCATCCAGCCGGGCTCTTCTTACATTCTTAAAACAGGGATTACAGTCCCTCTTGTCACCTCTTCCTGATTATCAGCGCCTTTCAGCTTCACACAGAATGGTTTTTGGCACCCTTGGCCTTTGCCACACACACCGTGGGAATCCACAAAATGCCCTTGGTTCTCCTGTCTTTCAGAGCAGTTAGCGAAATCAGAAATAATGTTGAGGGCTAGCAATTCATATCATTGCATACTCAAGTATTAAGCACCATGGCCAGCTCACTGGGGTACATTTTTTCCCCTTCTCTCTCTCAGCCCAATTGCTATGCCAAAGTCATCACCATAGAGTCCCAGAAGAAGATCGTCATTTACTCCAAACAGCCCATCAGCGTCAACGAGGAGATCACTTACGACTACAAGTTCCCCATCGAGGAGAACAAGATTCCCTGTCTTTGTGGCACAGAGAATTGCCGGGGCACCCTGAACTGAGACATCTCCCTCCCACCATTCGTATTTGTTTTGTTCACGTCTCCCGCCCCCATTTGCACCCTTGACTGGTTTCTGCTTGACTCCTCCCCTCATCCCGTGGGGGTCGTGCTGGGAAAGCTCATTGCCCTAAGACTTCTCCAGACATATCTAGCTATTGACTAATGGTTCTGATCCATGAGAGTTCCCTTTTCCTTCCTCCCAGCAAATCAGAAATGCTTCTGTCCCTGCCTTCCGGCAGTTCTTTAGGTTCCAAGTTCCTCCCTGGGAAGATAAATCAGACTTAGAGAGAGAAAACTTGTAGATTTTGACTCCAGCAAAAGTCAGCAAGCTACAAACTCCATCCCGCCCCCCAGCTTGAAGAGTCCCGGTGATTATTTGCGGTTAATTCCACAAGATCTCTGTTTATGGACTCAATAGAACCACTACAGTGGAAGCTGAGGAGAAAGACAGTTTGGGGTGTTTCCCTTCAGTGTTCCTTTCCAATTATAATTCTCCAGCACATAGCCTTCAGTAGCAGACCTTCAAAACTGGCCAGCTGTGCATAAGATTTCCCCATTAAACTCTTAGAGGCAGGGTCATGTTTGGGCCCCCCAGGCCAGATATGGGAGCTGGGCCCAGCATCTGGAAACGTTGAGAGGATTTGTGAAAGATAAGGGTGTGTGTGCGTGTGTGTATATATGTATATGTGAGAGTTCTGGCTGAAGCCCCTTCCCAACTCTGCTCTGGAGTTAATAGTGTTGGTTTCCGATTCACAGAAGGCTTGAGATGCTTCACCTCGTATAGCCATTATTCCCATTTCCTCCTTGGAACAGGAAGAAGCAGTGGGCAGATGGCTGCTACACCTCCCTCCCCCCCCCCCTTCTGGCATTCTGTGGTCAGGAAGCACTGGGGTCACCAGCCTAGAGCACATTGAGGCTATACATATGTTACAGAGTCAGAAGCCTCCTTGCTCTTAGGATATAATCGTAACGTCATAACGAAAGTAGCATCTCATTCATACTTCCTAGCACTTGCGGCCACAGAAATGGAGGCCTTGAAAACCCTTGGGGTTGTGTCACTCATGTTGCAGTCTCCCTTTTAGGTTGCCATCATTCCCTCCCATCAGATACGGTCAAGGAGCATAAAGAAACCTACCAAAATAACAACGGGGAGGGGATCTTGAGTTTCTTTCCTTTATACAAGTTATGACTTCCACAAAGTTGACTTGCAGCATAAGCTACAACCTTCCCCATTTCCCCCCATCCCACCTTAATAATTTTTCTTTAGGAGAAGAAAGTTTGTGTATATATCTATTCCAGATGGATTGGCTGTTTCTTGTAGAAACACACAAGTTTATTGGTATGTAAATATTTTTTTTTGTTTTCCTCTTCATACTAAAACAGAAACGAGAGAGCTGTAAATAATGTTGCAAATGTATTTCCTTCTCCTGTTTTTTATTCCTTGTACCCTGTTGCTTCTTTTTTTTTTAAATACAAAGCAGGATTCTTTTTTCCCTGGTGGGAAAAAGTATAAAATCTTCAAGATGGTGGATTTAGACGTCAAAAGAGGTGTATTTCTAAAGGGGAGTCAGATTTGAAAGATGAAACGCTTTGGAACCAGACACATGAAAATACTTTAGTAGCAGTTTTGTTTTGTTTTGTTTGCTGGGTTCTTAATTTCTGTCTTTAAAAAAAGCAATAGAGCTGATCTGGGTCATGACATTGGAGCCCTTGTGCTTGCACTGCCCAGGAATAAGAGAAATCAGATGCCTTCAGATCCCAGTACTCTGAATGTCCTTTCTGTGTTGGACAGAAACCTTGGATGAAGCTACACAATATGCCAACAAGCAAACAGCCCCGTTTGTTGACCTGCAGGGAGGGGAGGGGGAACTTTCTGAATAGCTGCAGAGAGGGGCAAGTATTTCAAGGGGAAGAGAGGCTTAGCCCCCCCCCCTTTTTTTGCTTGAATATGCCCCCGCCCCATCACTACTAACTGGTGAAATGTGTGTTTGCCATAGTGTTGGTTCCACCTGGAATTTTCCTTCAGTCTTACACAGGCTAGTTGGACTTCCTCTCCTGTGGTCTGCACTGCAACCATTTCTCATGCCGTGCTCCCTTTGTGTCTCTTGGGGGCACTGACAGCGTAATTCTGCTCTTCCTGCATTTAAGGCCTTTGGATGCAAAACCAGCCATATAATTACATTTTCCTCTCAGATGTGCATTCCCCCCCCCCCCACACACGGTTTTGATGCAGTTTTAGAGGTACCTGACTGGAAACCATTTCAAAGGGGCATCCATTCTAAGGAGACGGAGTCTCAGCACTTCCTTTGAAAGCCCTGGCCAGTTTTGAGGGATGGCACATCTCAAGAACTGGAAGATTTCTTTCTCTGACCATAAGAGGCTGTAGCAGAGCTTGGAAATACTGGCTGGGGGAGAGATGCTGCACTTACTTTCCAAGAAGCGAAGCACTTGCTGCTCCTTGAAAATCTAAACTAGAAGCCTCAGTCTCACATCTGCCGTCAACTTGTTCTCAAGTCCATGCAACTTTCTTCCCTCGTCGCATGTTTCCACCACTTACTTGCTATGCTCAAAATGTCTTGCAAGATCTAATATTGGAGAGATGAATCCCCTGAGGAAGGAAATCGGGATGTTCGTGCAAAGAAGAATTTGTTTGTGTGCTGTGATATCGCTGTGGAAAAACTGAATCGAATCCGTTTCCTTCCCCTTCCCATCGTGTTTTGTCTCTGCCTCGCCTGTCGAGGGTCATCCAGTTGTGTAACAAAGCAGAAGCCACCAGCCATTTAAAACACACTCCTGCCTGTTGGTTTCCCCCTTTCCTCGCTGTCTGAACTTGCCCTCTTTTGACTGTCATGTTTGAAACGACCATCTCATTCTCTTAATTTTGTAAAGAAGTATTACAAATAACAGATGCTAGTAGACTTTTCTTTTTTTTTAAGACAAGTTTCATTTTTTGGCTTTTGTGAGAAACAACGGCAACAGGTTTTCTCCCTGCAGTATATCCTTTTTCTAGTCCATTCTTCCAGTCAGACTTACCTGTGTGGAAGATAAATGGATCACCCATGGTTAAATCATGAGTGGAAAATGGATGCAGTTGTCCCTTCTGGGCTGCCTTTTTTGCATCCTTCGGGTCCCCACAGAAGCTGGAGAATTAACTGGTTGACTTTAATGGTGGTGTCCTAAACTGAATCATGGCCTCAGTGAAAACCTGACTAAGCCTCTCTCTTCCCAACTTCTAAACAATCCTTTGTTTTTCTACTTTTAACCTTTCTGTTTCAGTAGACCTTTTTAGTGATTCAAATGCTTGGATTCCCCCTTCCCCCCCACACACACACCTCCCTGAATTATTTTCCAAGATTAAGCCCCTTATTTTGACATAAATTCTGCTCATATAAGTGCTCTCCTGCCTCTTAACAAACTAGGAAGTAAGCTCTGTTTGGAGTTGTCATGTGCACCTTCTTCAGGGAGTATTTTCTTTAAATTTTCCCCACATCTCTCTCACGGTTGTTTCAATAGCACTAGTTGTTGCTTTATCATTCTCACCTCAAAACTTCAGAAATTGGAAGCTTCCAGATCCTCTGGCAGAGTGAAATCCATCAACTGCTTTTTAACCACAACTAGCCCATTTATCTCTCTTTCATCAACTTAACTTGCAACTGACCACGTTTAGATACTGAAGAGGTCTAGTGCGTAACTTTAGGAAAAGCTAAAAGCTTGCTGATAATCTGAGGACATCCTTAAATCCACAAAAGGCTGCTTTTTAGGGCAGAACATATCTGTGTGATAGGAGGAAAAGGATTCAGTAGTTTCTCTGAGTTGTGTTCGGCAGTAGGATTTGGAAGGGAAAAAACCTGCCTGAATCTCAACAAATGGGGTGGGCACATGAAACATTTGTCTTTATCAGCTTTAAATTTTCTGCTAAAGTCACAAAGTTTCGAGGGGAGGCAGTATTAGCCTCTTTTATAGTTCTCATTTTGTTGTAGATATCTGGGTACGAATCATTCAACCAAAGGATTCTGGGGGTGCGGTAGTGATGTTTCTTATAAATGAATGGCGGATATCCAGTAGGCACTTGATAGCTTTGCAGCAACGTCCACTCCCAATTAACAGCTTATTTATTAGGGTTTGCAACGTTTTCATTTCCCAAGGAGTAAACTCCCTTGCATTCCTAAGTCTTGCATGGACGATGCTTGATCCTATCTACTGTCCCTTCCCCCTTCCATATGCAAGCTTGCCTTCCTCCAGGTAGCAACTGAAATCTAATTAGCAACTGGATTTCAGTTGCTACCTGAAAGAAGGCAAGCTTGCATATGTTGCTCATTAGGGATCGCTCTAGTTGGCGGGATCATTTTATTCACTGTGCCCTCGATCTTTTTGACTGTTCCCTATGCCCATTTTGAAATGCTTGCATTTTATAGAACGAGTTGGAGCGAAGTTTCCATTTTATTTCCCCTCCGTTCATTTTGAAATATATTAGCGTTGGTGACTCAGAAAAGTTTTCCAATTTAGTGAAGCTAGAAAAGGAAGAAACTACTTTCTTTCCCTCTGCCTGGCTATGCGATCCAGTCACTTCTCCTGCGGCCCATCTCTGCCATGTTCTTCCTGACAAAACAGGAAGCGGGGCGTTTGGCTTTAAAGAAGGAAGCGAAGATCAGAAATCTGAAAACGTTATTCCAGGCGTTCTTAACTTCACCCTCACCCATTTTATTTTATTTTATTCATCTTTCAAAGCTGACTGCCTTTTGAAGTTTGTAGAGCGGAAGGGTTTGAAAATTATCCACCTGCCCCACCCCTTTTCTCGATGTGCATCGACCTATGTAGATACGTGTGTAAAATATAATATACAAAGAAGAAGTCTATGGGGGAGGGTTATGCTCTTCCTTAGCAGCCGTTTGCTGAGAATCTTGTGTTTAACCCAGAGGGTAGAAATGCGCACAACTGACGGAACGATTCTTTTTGTTGTTGTCCCCCTCCCTTTCCCCGCTGCCCAACGGATGGGTCTCTCTAAGCTCGCATACCTACTCTTCTGTCTATATAAATATTATATATATTATATATATATATAATATAAATATATATATAAATATAAATATATTTTCATTTGATCTTATTGGCTTCCTACTTGTAAATATGTTAATAATTTGTGGATTCATTACTTGGTGCCAGATAGCACATTTTTATAAAAGTCATTAAACTTTTATTGTACAAAAATCATGGCTTTTGGAGTCTTTGTTCTTGCTGCTCAGGGCTGAGCCAGTCCACCACACCAAACCCCCGCAGAATGTATGTCTTGAGGATGGGACCTCGCTTGTGTGTTCCAGAGCAGCGATGTCATGTTGAAACAGGCTGGGAAGCTGGGACAGGCTGGGAACAGCCCTACTCTTCTTTGTGAACAGCCACTCACCTAGTTGCAAATACAAAACAATCACCGGAGTAAGACAACACTTTAGAAAGATAACGAAGTATCTACATTACAAGAAGTCAAAGTTAAACAAATAATATATAAATTACACGCAGCTATAAAGAGTCAGTCCACAAATGATAGCTTCCGTTCCTCAGGTTTCTGTCTCTTAAAAGGCCAACGGTCCCACTTTAAATTCCAATCTCTAGTTTCTGTAGATCAGAAAGTTCATCTTGTTTTGAGTCATAAAGACTTCAATAGCGTTGAGAAGAGACAGAATGCTCACGGCAAAATAAATCAAAAAGAGGAGAGAACTCGCCACATCTAGAACTTGCTGGCGGTTTCGAAGACTTCCTCTGCTCTCTTATAAGTATGCAATATTTCCACGGAGCCCCAGTGTAAACATCAGTTGAACGAACCAAGCATCACATCTTTTCTTCACTGCAACAGGCTCTCCCAGTTGCACCTGACAAATACAGATTGGCTAGGCAGGAATACTTCACTTCAGCCGGCTTGTTCTCTTCCAACCTGCAAATGGCTAACCTAGATAGTTATGTGGACTGATGGCGTCGCTCTTGAAGATACGGATCCCACCATTCCTCCCCAGGACTTTGGGATGATGTCCATAGGATTTCCTTGAAATGGGTTGGGCTGAGAGAGGAGGACTGGCCCAGGAGCCTCCAGTGGGCCTCACGAGCAGGCACTCGGATGTCTCTGAGCCAAAAGCCAGCACTCTGGCCGCTGTGCCAAGCAAGTAACTGAATGACTGTTACAAACTGGCTCTACGTTGCCAGTTTATTTGCAGTGCTCGTCTGGCTGCACTTGGTGCACTTGACTGCGCTAAGAGAAATATGCCATTCCATCTGAATTTGGCACTAAGCCAACTAAAGACTGACATTAGGAGGGGGTCAGAAACTTTTAATGATGCTCTGGCAATTTGTCTTTAATCATTTTTATTACAAATATACAAGTAAAAGCAAAAGGTTTCAGGAGTATGTGCTTGATTTTGCATCATTCTGTTTGTTAGGAACCTGAAACTTTTTTCTCAGAACAGAAAAGGGGGAAGGTGCGGAGACAGGAGTTCAAAGAGTATGGCCCTTTCAGCAGCCATTTTGAATGACTCCATTAGAGACCTCCTGGCTGCCCCAGGAACGAAAGCTTTCCTTAGCCCTTAAGACACTGAAACCAACCGCTCGTCTCCCTGGCCTTCCAGCAGCAGAGTGGGCTTTTCATAGGTAAGTGAATAGAAATTTCTTTGTTCACCTGCTTATGAACCTCTTTCTAGGGAAACTTTTGGCCTTTCCACAACATGTATGGCTGGCAGGAATTGGATAATTGAACATTGTTGTTCAGCCCATTTCTCCCTTGATGTTTTGCAGACATCCTGTTTTTATAGTACTTATACTTGTCGACCAAACTGATTTTAAGCCACTTGCATTTTTAAAAATATATATATTTAATTCTTCAACTATCCCTGCCTTTCATTAGGGATCTTCCAACAGCAGCAATCCTTTCCATTTCAGATCCTCCATAACAGTGCCACCCAATTTAAAACGATGGGCTGGATCTAACACGTCCCTTCTGCAGTGGCCTCCCTCAAGGGAGAACGACACACTCTCCTGTTCCTCTGCTGGAGGAAGTCTCTTTCTGGTGGATGAAGACTCAGGAGAAGGGACACAGCAGATCCAGTCCATGGGGTAGGTGTTTTTAAGAAGCCTTTCATCCATTCATACCTCCATACACACAAGAGAGCCAGTTTGGTGTAGTGGTTAAGTGCGTAAACTCTTATCTCGGAGAACCAGGTTTGATTCCCCACTCCTCCACGTACACCTGTTGATGTGACCTTGGGTCAGCCACAAGTTCTCTCAAGGTTGTTCTGCTCAAGAGCAGTTCTGGGATAGGTCTCTCAGCCCCGCCTTCCTCACAGGGTGTCTGTTGTGGGAAGAGGAAGGAAAATGAGATTTGTAAGCTGCTCTGAGACTCCTTTGGCTAGCGAAGGGCGGGGTATAAATCCAATCTATTCTTAATAAGGGTAAATCAAATCATCAGGAAATCCTGAGCTGGAAGGAAAAAATAATATGGAGGTGGAGAGAAAAATGCAGCATGTGTATGTGTATATATGTAAAAACAGGGCTTTTTTTGTAGCAGGAACTCCTTTGCATATTAGGCCTCACACCCCTTGATGTAGCCAATCCTCCAAGAGCTTACAGTAGGCCTTGTAAGAAGAGCCCTGTAAGCTCCAGGAGGATTGGCTACATAAGGGGGATGTGGCCTAATATGTAAAGGAGTTCCTGCTATTTAAAAAGCCACACACACAATATCTGCTTTTACCTGTTTAGCCACTATTCCAATCCAGTTCTTTCAGTCCTTCCTATCAGTTAGTTGGGCTGTACCTTAAAGCTCTGAAATCCCATTCCTTACACATTTTGACAGCAAATAAAAATGTATATCTAATTTATTTATACCCTGCCTTTCTCCCTAGCGGGGACTGAAGCAGCCTATAATGTTCTCCTCAATTCTCACAACAGCCCTGTGAGGTAAGTTAGGCTGTCTGTGTGTGTGTGTGTGTGTGTGTGTGTGGCCCAAGTTCACCCAAATTTCCATGGCAAAGTGGGGGATTCAAACCTGGGTCTCCCAGATCCAGATGTTTTGCTGAAGTAATTGGTTCTAACTGCAAAGTTCCCTTTCCCCAGAATTTAGTAATTCTGATGTCAGTAAGTATGAGCAGGTATCCCACCCTTAACTAAAACATTCTGTGTTGGCTCAGTGCATTCTATAATGAGTGTTCCTGTTCAATATCAGAACCAGGAGACAAATGATAGGTTGGAGAAGGGGGATTATTGGAGCTTTCTCTTCCTGGAATGTACACAATGCCTTTCTTTTGTTCTGCTGTTGCTTCTTGTCCAACGGGAGCTTGAAGCAATGTTTCAAGTCCACCCAAATCTCCATGGCAATGTTCCCCTAACACAAATGGGGGTTCAGAATATACTCCACATTGGCCAAAATCCCTCCCTCCTTTGAAAATGTTTAGAAAACAATCACAGCAGGGACCAACTGGGAGAGGCCCCTCGACCTCCTGTTAGTTCAGGAAGCAACTTAATCTTACTGCTTTAACTGCCACCTGCCTTAGTCTGATCAGGAACAGACAGTGAACTGGCCAAGCGTTATGGAATCTTAAAGGGGGGGGGGGGGAGTGTACCTTCTTTTATCACAGAGTTTTCGGATTGCTGGAGTTGTGGGGGGAAATAACTATTCCCTTTGATCTGAGCCAATGCCGGTTGTTGGATAAAAGTCGGCTTTATTGTCTTTGTAACAGAGGAGGAGGTTTGCTGGCAACTGCCTTGCAAGGGAACAATTTAGGGCAATGGAATGTTTGCTTGGTAGCGTTAGCGACTGAGAATCGTGTAATGGCAAGGCAGGAGAGGAGACATTCTTCACGCTCAGGAGCCTGGATCAAGATCAAGGGTTGAGTTGATGAGCACAATCGTATGCCTGGGTTAAAAAGTTAATGGAGTGGATCTGCTTTGGTTCAGCATTTGCGGAAGTCTGTTGCCATTCCACCCGAAGGTTGGATGCACTGGGAGTTGGATGCTTTGCTGAAGGAACTGGTGCTGGAATGTGCCATCAAGTCACAGCTGATTTAAGGGGACCATGTAGGGTTTTCAAGGCATTCAGAGGTGGTTTGCCATCGCCTGCCTCTGCGTTGCAACCCTGCTATTCCTTGGAGGTCTCCCATCCAAATACCCATCACAGAATCATAGAGTTGGAAAGAACGTCCCGCCGACGCTGCTTCACTTCTGAGGTCTGATGAGATTTAGCTAGCCTGGGCTACCCAGGTCATGGCTGAAGTAATTATGACACTTTTTAAAATGCAATATGAGGGCCATAGCTGGAATTTTAAGATTGGTGGGGCCTACAGACATGGCTTTTGTTTGCGGGGAGCCGGGGTGGCAAGCCAATTTTTACCCACTGTGAAAAAGAGTTCCCCCAACCAATGTTCTCTCTAAGCTGCTGAATCTTGTGAGCAAAAATTCTACTTCGTGAGCTACTGGCATTAAAGCTGTGAGCTACTGCATAAATGATTGTGCTCTGGGGTCATCCTTCCTAAGTGAAGACAAAAATGTGTGAGCTGGAGGCTAAAAATCTGTGAGCTAGCTCACGCTAACTCAGCTTAGAGGGAACAACGTGAGCGAACTCCTCAGACAAAGGATAAAAACATCTCTCTGTTTCCTCCCTGGCCTTGAAGGAGCTCTTCCCCACCTCTTGTTCCCTCAATGGCCTGGCTGCTCCTTCCGGTGAGTAGCTCCACTTCTTGCCGGATGCCACCACAGCAAAAGAGAGCAGCAGCATCTTCCACCCAGTCATGGTGGGCTTTGTTTGCAGACAGGATGTGGTGCCGCAGCTCTGGAGGGGCCCTGCTGGGCATGGAAAAGGAGGAGGAGGGGACCCCTGTGTCTGAGGACGGCTGGGAACAGAGCAGCGGTGAGTGGTGGTGAGCAGAAGTGGCAGACTGGAGGCCCTCCAATGGAGGGGAGGTTGAATGGAGTGGCCTGGCCCTTCCAGGTCCCACTGTAGCTAAGGGCCTGTGTAGTATAATAACTGCTCTTCGGTTAGGCATCATTTTGAACAAAAGATTTCAATAGTGGTGGATGAGGGGGAAGCAAGATCCACAGTGACTTTCAAAGGCATATTTCAGGATAAACTGAAGGCTAAATGATAAAAAGTGGTATGGTGAAAGCAGCAGTTGTGATTCCTTTTGAAAATAAGAAAATTAGATTCTCGTATTTTAACCTGCAAGAGCCCCATGGCGCAGAGTGGTAGAGCTGCAGTACTGCAGTCGGAGCCCTCTGCTCATGACCTGAGTTCGATCCCAGCGGAAGCTGATTCAGGTAGCCGGCTCAAGGTTGAACTCAGTCTTCCATCCTTCCGAGGTTGGTAAAATGAGTACCCAGCTTGCTGGGGGGGGGGGGAGTGTAGATGACTGCGGAAGGCAATGGCAAACCACCCCATAAAAAGTCTGGCACTCCAGAGTAAAAAATGACTGGTGCTTGCACAGGGGACCTTTACCTTTCCTTTTTTTAAATTTTAACCTGCATTCCTTCTTCCAAAGAGTTTGTGGAAGTTCCCTTCCTTATTCTTATCCTCACAAAATGTGTTTGTAATCCGCCCTGAGCCCGTCATGGGAAAGGGCGGAATATAAATCCACTAAGATAAATAATAAATAAATAAATTTCAAGATGATCAGGATCAGAACTGTGCTCGTCAGGCTCCACCCCTGAAGGGCCAGCCATCGCTAGGCTCTTCCCCTGATAGGCCAGATGCTCTGCCCATCACCAGATCCTGTGAGACTCCACTCCTTCCCTGGCCCAGCTTCACCCTCTGCCCCTCTGAAATCTGCCAAGGAGAGGAACTTGCAGCAGGTGGAGCGGAGGAGAGAGAAGCATTCTGGGGAGAGCAGAGGAGGGAAGGTGTGAGGTTTAGGACACGGATCCCCTCTTTACAGCTGCAAAGCGTCTATTTTAACCTTTCAAGAAAGGAAACGGAATTGCACAGGCCAAGTTTTAAAGCCGGGTGGAGTGTAATGACATCAGCCAGCCACTAGGAGGGGCAATGTGTATATATGGTTCCATTCCGCAGGCACCAACCAGCTTTGTAGTTCTTACTTGGCAATCTTCAGAAACGCTTCTCGGTGATTTAAGGCAGGACGCCGACTGCCAGATTTCCACTTACATTTGCGCTAGAGCCAAGAACCAGAGCCAGTCATTTCACTACCACATTCCTGGATGATAGATGGAAAATAAACCAATGGGCGCGAACAGCCTTTAAAAACCTACTTGTGGAGGATTTGGGGGTGGGGGTGTTGCAGCTGCCCTGCCGCAGGGATTTGGGCAGCCACACCCATGGAAAGCTTACCCAGCTCTGGCTCCTGTCCCCTTTCTCATTTGGCCCTTAGCTCCCAAAAGGGGGGCAACCATGCCAGTTTGGTGTAGTGGTTAAGTGCACGGATTCTTATCAGGGAGAACCGGGTTTGATTCCCCATTCCTCCACTTGCGCCTGCTGGAATGGCCTTGGGTCAGCCGTAGCTATTGCAGTTGTCCTTGAAAGGGCAGCTGCTGTGAGAGTCCTCTCAGCCCCCCCCCCCACCTCACAGGGTGTCTGTTGTAGGGTGGGGGGAGGTAAAGGAGATTGTAAGTCACTCCGAGACTCTGATTCAGAGAGAACAGCGGCTGGGCGGGATACAAATCCAATATCTTCTTCTACCTGAAGTGAGGTGCCCAGACTGTGCTTTCCAGAGGAGGGAAGCGGGGTATTTAATTGACTGCATCGACTGTTACCGGGTGGTTTTAAAAGGGCAGAAGGTTCGATGAAGAAATAAGGGAAGAGGTCTTCCCAATGACCATTGGACATGGCAGCTAAATAGAACGTCTGGGTTCCAAGGCAGGGTACCTGTGAACGGAGAGGGCCACTTACCTTTTGGACTCCTGAGAGGCCTGCTGGAGGAGCAACAGAATGCTCAGCTAAATGGACCCTTGTTCTGATCTAGCAGGACAATTCTTATGATTAAAAACGGGGGTGGGGGGAGAAGAATCATAGAATCGGAAGGGACCTCCAGGGTCATCTAGTCCAACCCCCTGCACCATGCAGGAAACTCACAAATACCTCTCCCTAAATTCACAGGATCCTCTCCCTAAATTCACAGTAATTGAATTGTATTTTAAAATTGTTTGCTTACATTGTATTTTATTCAAATCATGGTATTCCATGCCTGTGAGCCGCCCTGAGCCCACCTTTGGCGGGGGAGGGCGGGATATAAAAATAAATTTACTTTACTTTACTCTCACAAGAAGAGAGACTAAAAGAGCAGAGAAGTGTGTGTGTGTGGGGGTGATTTTGCTTCTCTGTGCACAACAAAAAGCTTCACTGCTAGGTGCTGCATGTGAAATTGAGCAGGCCCTGCTGTTTTCCTGCTCCACCCACAACTCGAGAAAAGGAACAGGACCCGCTGAACTAGAACTCAGAACTATAAATTCAGGCCAATAGCTGTGGTGGTTGGAAGCAGCAGAACAAAGTTGGGGCACAGTGGCACTTTTAGGGCCAACAAATTTTTAATCAACGTATAAACGGATGCCTTCAATCAAGCTTTGTTGGTCTTAAAAGGTGCCACCGGACTCAAACTTTGTTCCAAGCTAGAAGCCCATTGGAGATGCAGCTGGCCTGGTGGGGTGCCTAGAGCAGGGGTGTCAAACATGTGGCCTAGGGACCAAATCAGGCTCCCAAAGGGCTCCTATCAGCTGCCCCCTCAAGCAACTGGCTGTCATCTGCTTCCTTCGCCCTCTCTCTTGCTTCCTTCTGCATCTCAGCTTGCTTTGCTAGGCTTGCTCAATCGCACAGGAGCTACAGAGCAAAGTCTCTGTTTTCTCCATTGGCTGAGGCTCCTCCCCTGGGGAGGAAGGGTGGGAGGGAGAACTTGCTTTGCCAGGATCTCTCAATCGCACAGCAGAGCTACTAACACAAGCCTCTCTTTCTACTATTGGCTGAGCTGAGGCTCCTCCCCCTCCTGGATCCCATGAAAGAAAGTACCTTTAAGACCAATGAGTACTGTTTTAAGCATGTTTTATTTTAAGGGTTTTTAAAAAAAATCTTTAATTGTGTTTGTGCCCTTTATAACGTTTATAACTCCACTACCTGGCATTACATTTTATGACACACATGGCCTGGCCATCCAAGGTCTCATTTATGTTAGATCCAGCCCTCGTAACAAATGAGTTTGACACCCCTGCATTAGAACAAGCACTTTGTCTGAATCTTTGTTGTTAGCAGGGCTTCTAAGGAGGCTCCCTCCACCCAGGTTATAAGTATCTAAAGAAATCACTATGGAACCCCCCTTCGTGCGAAGACAAATCAACAGTCACCAGCTCAGCCTATGGGCACCACCTCCCTCCCCTGTCGCAACTGCTGCTGCCACACAGCTCAAAGTCCCACTGGGAGAGTGTTTGCAAAAGACCTTGACCTGAAACTCCGGAGAGGTGCTCCGCTTTCCAACAGGTAGTCCTGACACTGTGATCTGGCAGCTTCACTTCACGTGCTTCCAAGTTCAGGGCCGCTGGGAGGGTGGGATCGTGTGGGCTGAAACTGGGCCTGCCACGCTGTTGCCAGCTGTACAAGGGTCAAGCATCGGAGTGCTGCTGAGGGAACATACCCCAAATGGCAGCAGGCCAAGGTGGTGAGAGCGAGCTGAGAAGCCCTCAACAATTAATATTTAGTCTTGCGCCTCCCATTATGAAATGAGTTGTGGAGAGTGCTGTTAGTTCAGTGCTGGTTCAGCCAAACAGGATCCAAGGTTATCGGACAACCGGGAGGTTTTTGCTTCTAGAGAGCCAGTTTGGTGCAGACTCTTATCTGGGAGAACCGGGTTTGATTCCCACTCCTCCATTTGCAGCTGCTGGAATGGCCTTGGGTCAGCCATAGCTCTTGCACAGTTGTCCTTGAAAGGGCAGCTTCTGTGAGAGCTCTCTCAGCCCCACCCACCTCACAGGGTGCCTGTTGTGGGGGAAGGAGATAAAGGAGATGGTAGCAGCTCTGAGACTGATTCAGAGAGAAGGGCAGGGTATAAATGTACAGTCTTCTTCTAATAATAATCATCTCTTTTTTTCTCAGCCTTCCTTTAAATGTGAGGGTTGCAAGTCAAAGGCCTTCCCCAGGCCATGAGACTTCGCATGCAAGGCAGAGCAAAGCAGCCAGGTGTATTTTAGTTAGCTCAAAGATCAACCACATTTTGCCTTCGCTTGTCTGTCTTCCTAGGAACTCAGTGGGGACTGTGAATGTTGTTCTCTCTGCCTCTGTTTGATTTTGCAACAAAACTGTGAACTTCAGAACTAAGTAATTATTTGAACTCAGGCCTCCCAAATCTTAGTCTGATGCAATACCTACTGCTCTACATGTATCTCAGTTGAAGCAAAGTGAAACCAGGAATCTCTTTGCCTGGTCTTTGGGTGTCACTGACTCAAAGCAGCCCAAATCAGTCCTTAATCTGAGCCACAGACAGGTGGATGGGAAGACTGTGGTAGCTCTGGGACTACTTTGAATCGATTAAATCATTAAATGGCTATTATGAGGGTGTCGTCTCTGAGCACATACTGACTACATCGCCATTTCTCCTCCTTTGGGCAAAAGGGCCTGGCTCTCAAATAAGTTTCTGCCTTATCATTGTGCCCTTTTAAAAATTAATCTGTCTGCTCCCACGCCTCTCTCAGAGAGTCCAAGATTCTTCTTAGCTCTGAACGAAGCCAAGGAGATTACAAGTTAATTTTTAGAAGGGCACAACGGTGAGGCAGAGACTTGTTTCACCCCCAGCCCTTACGCAAACTTCCCCAGGAGAGACCGAGAGATCCTCTTCCTTCCCTACCCCCTCTTATGCATCACTCCTACCCAGGCCCATAGCTGCAGGGGGCCCCCGGGGGCTAGGCCCCTCCACCCAACCCCCCTTTCCAACTATATGCCACGAAGGAGGGCAGGGGCTGACGGAGCGGTGGGGAGATTGGGGCCGCCAAAGCAGTGGCAGCAGAGAGTGGGAGTCGCCAGAGCGGGGGGCCTCTCCATCTAAAATTTTCTGGCTACAGCCCTACTCCCACCCATCCCAAGGAGTAGAGTAGGTTGCCAGCTGCCTGGAGAAAGATGCCTTTTAACAGAGGCTTACTGGCAGGGCCGGACTACCCACTAGACAAAATAGGCAATCACCTAATTTTACAGTTACTTGGGGGAGCCAAAGCTCTCAAAAGAGGGTTCGGAGGGGGAAACCAAAGCTCCTGGAAGGGAGCATACCAATCCACTGTGCTGCTCTCCTTAAAGGGACAGCGTGACCCAACCAGGATCTCTAGATCTACTATGTCCTGGTGGTAAAATTTAAACAAAAAAGGTTTCTTTAGCACTGTCTCTGCCAGGAGGGCTCGAGTGCAAAGAGGAAGAACTAGCAACACGTTTACCTTGACCTTGGGTTTTGAGTTTCTCCTAGTTTTTACGCTTATTTTTAAAACAGTAGGGGCAAGGAATGGCCAATTCCTATAGCCTACGGTACCTGAGTCTTAGCAGAATTAGTTTACACCTGAGGAGACTCGCCCACGTGGCGCACATTCTCTTGAACAATAAAATTACACTTGAGGAGACCTGCCCACGTGGCATGCATTCTCCTGAACAATACAAATAAAATTACACTTGACGAGACCCACCCAGTATTCTCCTGAACAATAAAATTATACTTGAGACCTGCCCATGTGGCACACATCCTCCTAAACAAAAAAGAATTACACTTGAGGAGATCCTCCCACATGGCACATATTCTCCTGAACAATATGTGTGTGAGTGTGTATATGTAAAGGACTACGAAGAACTATGGAACAAAAAGAAGATAAGGGGAAGGGTCCCTATCCGTTCCTAAACTTGACCTGTCCTTGAGTCTCACTCATGATAGATGCATTTAGTAGGCCTCAGGAATGGCCAGGGTTTCACGCGGTCTTCCCCTCGCCCTCTACCAGACAACTCAGCCCACAAGATAGAAATGCTCTCTAGAGCCACCCACATGGAGAACTTCACTCATACATAAGTTTTAAGAAGCTTTAGGTCAAATCATGGCGTTTGAAACCTTTCTTCTACATGCTAAAAACATGCCTGTGGACATGTGTTCAGATGTGTAGGGATGCCCGTGTTCGAACACCATAATCTGTAAGCTAAATTGCTGGGGGTCTCCTCTTTTAGATGGGGGAATTAGCAGAGGATGACCCTGGTAGAGTTTAGGAGGGATTTTTTACCAGTTTATGGAGGTGCAGTTTCAGAAAGAAGATTCCAAAATAAATTTTAAGATGTTGTTTGCTTGGAAAAATATATAAAAATACAATCATACACTCAAGCAATCAAACATAAACAAGAGGCTAGGAAATAAGGGGTGAGGAATAGAGATTTTTAGGAATCATTGCAGAGGTGATATTTTTAGGAATTATTCCAGGTGTGGTTCATGGATCCAGGAAGCAGAAGACATGAATACGGAAAGTGGCCCTAACAGCGTTTGGGGGTGCAAGTCTGTGGTAGGGTAAGACAAGACACACTGAACTGGCCCTAATATAACCAGATTTGTGTCCTCAAGTGGTGATGTCAGGTGACTTGTGACAGGTATGTCAGATGACCTGTGATACTGCATAACACCTTGTACATGTGACTCCTGATGTCACAGAAAGGCCAGAAAGGGGGAGGCTCCCAGGGGCTTGACAGGATTAGTGAGTCATGATGGGTTTACCTAAGGTAAACTACCTTAAAGGAAATAACTGGTCAGTTTAGAGCCACATTGTAATCTACTGTACCACCATAGCTAACACGATAGGGATGGTCTGCAAGACAGGATTAAGTCTTTGGTGAGGATCTTTCTCCTAGGCTGCTGCTTTGTGTCCAGGATCTCCTCAGCGGCTGGCAGGAACAGTCTTTTTGTTACGTGCAGGCGTGGTAGCACGCTCTTCTGTCCAGCTGCGAGCTACTCCGTTTGCATCTGCCTTGACACACCAGGAGTATGTGCTGCTCTTGCTCTGCCCTCATGGCTGCTGTACAGAAACAAGATGGATGCCGGATCCCTTCCATCATGGCTTCTGGTTAAGGCTGCTCTTGGATGCTGTCTTCATTGGACAGGATTGCAGTGGTGTTCTGCAAGGCTTGGCAGCTTCTTGGGGGAAGCCTGATCTGGAATCCTTCTATGCAGGGGGGAGGCACAGTCACAGCAATGGCAGGGACATTCTGGAAGTTTCCCTTGGCTTGAGTGCTTCCTGCTTGGTCCCATGCAGAGTAAAATGTCCATATGGAATCTGGCACAAATGCCAAATGCTTAAGATCAAACAGGATCCACTGCCTATAGGCAGTAGGCAAGTGGGTATTTGTTATTAATGTCCATATTGGGTTAGTTCTTATACCCAATGTTTCCTGCTTATCACTGAGTGTTCATAGAAGCAGTTTGTCTGTGTTCGCACAGTATAGGTCCATACTGTAAGTTCATAACAATAAGAGTCCTGTGTCTCTGACACTAGGCCAGAGTAAACTCAGTCCATAAATGGTGAAAAGGGGAGTTTAGGGAGTCTGGCACCAGGGCCAAGGTGAACATTAAAGATGAAAGAGGGGGCTCATGCTTACAATACTGTTTACCTCCCTGCCAGGAAAAAGCTTTTGAACATGGAGCCTCAATTAAATGGGACATAAGAACGTAAGAGAAGCCATGTTGGATCAGGCCAATGGCCCATCCAGTCCAACACTCTGTATCACACAGTGGCCAATATATATGTATACACACACACTGTGGCTAATAGCCACTGATGGACCTCTGCTCCATATTTTTATCCAATCCCCTCTTGAAGCTGGCTATGCTTGTAGCTGCCGCCACCTCCCGTGGCAGTGAATTCCACATGTTAATCACCCTTTGGATGAAGAAGTACTTCCTTTTATTCATTTTAACCTGACGGCTCAGCAATTTCATTGAATGCCCACAAGTTCTTGTATTGCGAGAAAGAGAGAAAAGGACTTGTGAAAGGGAGAAAGGGACAGTGAGCAATCCTAATTATAAGAGTTGCTTCACTTTCGGAAAGCGTTTTGCTAGCAACAGATCAGAAGGTGATGTCCTTGCTTATCAAAAGGCTTGCTCCTTATGTAAAGCTGGATTTCTACAAGAGAACCACAGAGCAACAAGTGGGAGAGAACAGATGAGGAATGAAAATTTCTGAAGATGTCGTTAGCATGAAACGCGTCTGCAACTCGTTACTCGTCTTGTTGTATACTGTTTCATAACAGAAGGATGAGCCCTGTTGAAAATGGTGCCGTAACATTATTTTAAGGGTTGGAATTGCTGTTTCTCTGTGTTAATTATAACTGCGGAATTCAGATGTCATTTTACCAAATAAAATATAGTAGTCTATATATCACAGTGATCGTTCCTTGGATTTAGTATGCAATTTACAGTATGATCCTATTTGTTTTTCTAGAATGTAAATAAAACAACAGTTATTTTAAAAGATATCAAAAACACAATTTGAAATCATTATTTTATTCATTGCCTTTATCAGCTTCCATGACCAAAGGTCTTAAGCTCAACCAGGATGTATCAATTATCAAAACATACATGGATATACAACATTACTCACAATATTCACAGAATTCAAAGGTTAATTTTGAAATGATTAGGGCTGCCAATAACTTAAAAAAAATCTAATTTAGTCAACCCCCATCTTCAGCTGCCTCCTAAAGATTAAAAGGGAGAGGGGCTAGGTGTCCCCTACACCGAAAATACTTACCTTACAGGACAGGACTCCTGAGGTAATTTGCACTAGGCCATTCATTGGATCAATACTCACTAACATGGCCCAATTAGCCTTATAGGAGGTTAGTATATGGCAGTAATATGCTTAGAATAACTTCTGTATCACATAAATGCTTTTTATATGAATGGGAGGAGTGTGGTAAATTCCAGCAAGCTGTGTTGGCTGTAAAAACTTTGCAGTTCTAGAGGATGGTAAGAGAGTCACTCCAGAATGTATTCTGGGGGGCGGGATCTAAGATTTCTCCCCCCCCCCCGGTGACTTTTTGGCACCCTTTAAAAGGTGCCCCCAACTTGGACAGCCAAGGCTAGGCAGATCTCAGAAGCTAAGCAAGCCCTAGTAAACATCTGAATGAGAGACCAGCGAAGTAGTCGAGGGTCACGACACAGAGACAAGCCATGGCAATGAATACAGAACAAAGAGCCCAGCGGCACCTTTAAAACCAAACAAGTGTTATTCAAGGTACACGCTTTTTTGTGCACGCACACTTCAGATACATTGAAATGGAAGTTGCCAGTCCCTACATATAGGCAGAGGATGAGCACCAATTAGCACACAGCATAATAGTTGTTTGACAGATTCAAGGCCCAAAGTGGAACAAGCTTAGTTTATATGGTCATGATTTGTCTGGGTTTAATTCCGAGGCCAGGGGACAATTGGAAGGAAATAAATGGCATCTGTCAAACCACTTAATGTTGCATGGTCATTTGCTGCTTACTCTCTACCTGTTTGTATGCTCTACCATTTCAATTTATCTAAAGAAGTGTGCATGCATATGAAAGCCTTTACCTTGAATCAAACTTTGTTGGTAGTTGTTGCCACTGGACCTGAATGTTGTTCTGCTGCTTCAGACACACCTGAAACCACATCTGAACTCTCTCTCTGAAAACCAGCAACTTGGTTGCGACTTGAGGGCGTTTAATTCCACCACACAAAAGGGTACCAGTTACAATGTCTGGCATTTGTGCAGTGCTTTCATACATCTTCACACAACCCATCCACGTAAGCTTTACAACAGCCCTGTAAATAGATTCAGGTGGGGATTAGAAGAAACGGGGCCTGCAAAGGAAAGTTAATAAATACCTGGAATGAAACTGTGTTGGTCTTCAAGGTGCCACTGACTGGACTCAATAGCCCTGCAAAGTGGCCTCTTCTTATTCTTCCCCCATTTGCTCGCCCAAAAGCTGCCTCAGAAACGTGATGTTGAGAAGCAGGGCTTTTTTTGAACAGGAACGCAGTTCCGGATGGCTTGGCATCGGGGGTGTGGCCTAATATGCAAATAAGTCCATGCTGGGCTTTTCCTACAAAAAAAGCCCTGCGCTAAACAATGGTGACTTCAGGGTGTGTGTCCTAATATGCAAACGAGTTCCTGCTTGGCTTTTTCTACCCCAAAAGCCTGAGAAGCGAGGGGGCACCGTCAGCCTTCCGGATCAAAGCTCCTTCTGCATCCCTTCCTGGCAGATCAGTTCCCCGGCCGTAGCTGGACCCCGGCGACGCTTGGCCGGTTGGATTCCCGCCTGGCGCGTGCGCAGTTCTAGAAGGGCCACCGGGCGAGTTCCCCGCCAGGCCAGCTGCCGTTTGCAAAACCAGCGGGCGCTAGGACCCGAGGGAACGGGGAGAGGGATGGGCGGGGAGAGACTTTGCAAGCGGCAAAGCCACGCAGCGCCCGGCGGGGGGTCCCGAGCCTCGTGGCCAGCAGACGGCGCTTCCCTCCCGGCGCCTCCTCGACTGCGATCCCGCGCATAAGCTCGCGCTGGTGCTTGGCCGGCCGCCGCCGCCTCGCCGTCTGCTCCTTCCTGGAGACGAGGGTGCCCCGGCGCATGTCCAGAGTGCTGCCGCTTCGGCAGCCGGGCGGTCTTCTGGTCAAAGAGCCGGGGGTCCCATCTCCTCCCCGCCCCTTTCTCTGGCGCCTTCGCACTGCACTCCAGAATGCATCCTGCAACTGGCTCTTTGCGAGGCTTACGCTGTAAAAATCCCCGTGCAAAGCGCGTGGTGGAGGGTCGTGCGAAGGCGACCGCAAGAGAAGCCGGCTGTGGCCCAGGACGGCTTCCCTCTCCCGCTCCCTCCGCCTCGGCCCGCCCCGGGGCCGCCCCTGAGCTGGGGAGGCGGGGCGGGGCTGGGCTGCGCTGGGGGAGCCGCTGCCGCCCTCCTCCCCCCTCTGGGGCTGGGCTCTCGGTGGCCACCAGCTCGGCTGCACGAGTGCAAAGTTTAAAAGCTCTCCCCTGCCTGCTTCTCTGCAGGACGCATCCTCCACCGGTTGAACTGTGGACTGCTGAAGGCGGAGAAGGCGTGGTTCGAGAAAGAAGCCGGCGTGGGAAGGTGAGTGGAGTCGGTGGGAGTGCAGTGGAGTGAAATGGGGAATGAAGCTGTGCCCCCCCCCCAAAAAAACACCTCCGGTTTGGGCGATTGCAGGATTGTTGCGCTACAGCAGTGGCTTTGGGGCGATCTAGTGTCATCTGTCTGCTAGAGGGCAAGCTCTGGCGGTGTGGGAGTGCAGCCTGAATGCAGCAGAAGCTTGAGTTAGGACCAGAGAGTCCTGGGTTCAGATTCCCTGCTTTTCTGGCTGGATGACTTTATGCGCCTGGACATCCAGCACTCAGCTTAGCCTACCTCGCAAGGAGGTTGTGAGGGTGAAATGGAGAGGAGATGTCTGCAACCCTGGGGTTCCTCGAAAGAAGCCTGAGATGCCAGAACAACAGGGCGGATGGTGCCAGGGGGCTCAGGAAGAATTGCTTGTCTGTCTGGAAGTGTTGGCCCTGGAGAACTGCTTGTCCCTGCTCAGTGCTTGGCCACTGAAACCTTAAAGGGGGGGGGGGGTGTTCTTTGCCAGGGAAGAGAGGTTGTAGGGAGGGGGGGCAGGGGAGGGCGACAGCCGCGCCATCTGACAGGGTTGTGAGCAGTGCTCCCTCTAAGCTGCAGAGTCTTGTGAGCAAAAGTTCTACTTTGTGAGCTGCTGCATGAATTATTGTGCTCTGGGCCTATCTTTCCTGAGCTAAGACAAGAATGTGTGAGCTGGAGGCTAAAAATCTGTGAGCCAACTCACGCTAAGTCCGCTTAGAGGGAACACTGATGGTGAGGACTAAGGGCTGAAAGCGTTTTGTTTCGGAGGGAAGGGCAGGTGTCTGTGTGGGCTTTGCAGGGGAATGCGCCTGTCTCTGTTCTTTCCAAGATAATCTACTTTGGGGAATGTTTGAGGGGAAAATAGTTGCGAGAAGACGTCCTTGGCTGGCTGAAGTGCCTGGCTTTCTCTGCCTGGCTGGCAGCTCCAGCTGGAAGAAACAGGCCACCCGTCCTTGAGTGGGGGAGGAGGACTCATTCGGGCTCAGGTGCTCCTTTTGACCTACATTTCAGCACTTTTTTCTCTGCTGCTGCCGCAGCATCAATCCCAGAGGTGGGGTGGAGCGATGCCAGAGTCACGAGGAAAATGCCCAGCTTGGCTTTTCTTTAACTGTCAGCTCTGTAAGCGTTTCTTGGTGTCAGTTTGCAGAACTGCAAATCAGCAGTGGAAGCTCTTCCCATCTCCGGCCCCCTTCCAGTATGCAGGTAGAATGATGGGAGGAGCTGTCTGCTGAAGGTGTGCCTGTTCTCTGCAGGAACCCGTCCAGGAGGAAGGCTTTTCAAACCCTGACACTGTCGAGGGCAGGCATCAGGGAAGCACAAAGGCCTTTGGCTCCAAAGGTATCCTGTGGGGACTTCTCATGTGCTAGAGATGCCAGCCTCCAGGTGGGACCTTGGGATCCCTTCCCTGGAATTATGGCTCCTCTCCAGACTAAGGAGATCAGTTCCCCTGGAGAAAATAGATGCTTTGCAGCAGAGGTGGCCAAACTTGC
Organism: Heteronotia binoei; assembly: GCF_032191835.1. Lineage (NCBI taxonomy): Eukaryota > Metazoa > Chordata > Lepidosauria > Squamata > Gekkonidae > Heteronotia > Heteronotia binoei. The sequence continues at coordinate 21,191,943 of NC_083237.1, forward strand.
TTAACGAAAGAGCCACATCGAATAAATGTCAGACGTTTGAGGGGAAGGAGGAGGGAAGAGGGGAAAGAAAGCAACTTTAATGCCTTCTCCAAGCCACCGGCTAGCTTAGCTTGGAAAAGTGATTTACTGGCCAACGGGGAGGTGAGGCCTCGCTTTAACCTGTTCTTCCAAGCCTTGCAACCAGTGTTCCCTCTAAGCTGCGGAGTCTTGTGAGCAAAAATTCTACTTCATGAACTGCTGGCATTAAGGTGGCATAAATTAGTTTGCTCAGAGGCCATTTTTCCTGATCTGTGACAAAAATGTGTGAGCTGGAGGCTAAAAAACTATGAGCTAGCTCACACTAACTCAGCTTAGAGGGAACAGTGCTTGCGACCCACCTAGAAGAGAACAGTGACCGATTTTGGCGGTCCCTCTCGACCCACAATTGGAGGTAAGCAAATCCTTCACATACCCCAATCCCACGCCGTCCCTCTGCTCTCAGAGGCAGCCCATCCATGCAAACATTGCATCATGGAGGCATCTGCCTTCTTCATTTCCCCGAGGGCCTCCTGTGCCCCCTCCCTTCATCCCTTTAAGACATTTGTACGTCAAAGCAAGCAGCAGCAGGTGGAATCTCTTGGTGCCTCAGGATCAAGTTTCAGCAGCCACGGCAGTGCTTTCACACACGCTGAATAAGAACATAAGAGAAGCCATGTTAGATCAGGCCAATGGCCCATCCAGTCCAACACTCTGTGTCACACAGTGGCAAAAATTTTTTATATATACACACACACACACACACACACACACACACACTGTGGCTAATAGCCACTGATGGACCTCTCCTCCATATTTTTATCTAACCCCCTCTTGAAGGTGGTTATGCTTGTGGCCGCCACCACCTCCTGTGGCAGTGAATTCCACATGTTAATCACCCTTTGAGTGAAGAAGTACTTCCTTTTAGCCGTATAATAATGCACTTCAGTGCATGTTTGTAAGTGGATTTTGCCCTTCCATACAGTCAGATCGAGCTGCAAAGTGCATTGAAAGTGCATTACCCACAGTGTGTGTGAAAGTGCCAGCCGGGCCTCTTTCATCCACAGTCCTGCCAGGCCTCTATGCAGCCTGGGAGCTGGCAGGACTCTTCAGAGCAGCCGTCAGACAAGCCCTTCTCCACACATGTTCAGAGAGACGGAGCAAAGGCTGGCTTTCGGTGGTGGCAGATAGATATCTCTGTGTGTTTTACCCATAATCTCTGGGGAAATAGCCTGGTTAAAATTTCCTTCCTCGGCGATCCAAATCTGGCCCCAGAGCTCAGCACCTGGCACGCCTCCCTGGTATCAATGTCGAGGGTGTGAGCTAAAACTGCCAGGCACGTTTCATACCCTGTGACTAATCGGGCTGCGAGCTGGCCTTTTGTCCCTTCCCAGCGCACATTCTGGTCTTTTGTTCTGGCTGGCTCTGCTCCGTGCACCTGATCCCGTTGGATCAACAAAGTCAAACCCTTTTACTGCAGTGACGGCAACCTCAGCTGCTTCTGCTCTGGCCGGGATAACAGCTGGCTTCTCTTGTGTCAGTTCCTCAGGAAGCCTGTGGGTCAGTTTCATGGCCATCTGCTATCCCTTGTCCCTCGACTGGGATGGTGGGGGGTGGAAATCAGGGAGCCTTTTTCCTTCCTGCTAAAAGCCAGTGTGTCGGAAACCGGCAGTTAATGGGTTTGCTGTTGTGCCTACACTCCCCCTGTTTTCTGCTGCTTGAAACCGAGTTGCATAACCCCCTTGTGGGATGACGGCCAATGCCAAGAGAAGCGCAATACCTCTTTATAGGGCTTTTTTGTTGTGGGAACTCCTTTGCATATTAGGCCACACCTTCCTGTTGTAGCCAATCCTCCTGGAGCTTACAGTAAGCCCCATGCTAAGAGCCCTGTAAGCTCTTGGAGGATTGGCTACATCAGGGGGCCTAATATGCAAAGGAGTTCTTGTTACCAAAAAAAAGCCCTGATAAGGACCCAGCCAAACCCTGAGCACAAGCTTTTGAGTTCCTTACAACTCTTCATCAGACTGGGTGCTGCACAAAACCACGGCAGGAGTAAGGAGGAAAGGTGTTTCAAGCTGGATTGGAGAACCATCCACCCCAACAGCATCTGCCGTTTGTAGCATTTCTCAAAGGGAGACTTAAATTGGTGTTAGGTGCAGGGTTCAGATTTGGATTTCAAGATGCCCCCTCCCCGAGGCTATAGGAACGGAGAAGCAACAGAAAAACGAGTGGTTGGCCACTGCTGTCACCCCACCCACCAAAGCACTGTCCCAAGTGTGCCGTTCCTTGTAAGGCTGGAAGTGGCAGGAAAAATGTGATCATCCTCTGTTCATTAAACCAGGAATAATTTGTGAATGCTGCGTTAGGTGATCATTCAAGACAGAAGAACGTAAGAGAAACCATGTTGGATCAGACCTGTGGCCCATCCAGTCCAACACTCTGTATCACACGGTGGCCAAAAAACCCAGGTGCCATCAGGAGGTCCACCAGTGGGGCCAGGACACTAGAAGCCCCCCCACTGTTGCTCCCCCCCAAGCAATTGAATACAAAATTGTATATCACGCGTTTGTGGTTGGAGGGCAGCTTCCTCCCCCTGCCCCACATGTATCGTGTTGGTAGGATTCGGGCTTTTTTGTAGCAGGAACTCCTTTGCTTATTAGGCCACACCTCCTGATGCAGCCAATTCTTCTGGAGCTTACAGGGCTGTTAGTACAGGGCCTACTATAAGCTCCAGGAGGACTAGCTGCATCAGGAAGGTGTGGCCCAATATGTAAAGGAGTTCCTACTACAAAAAAAGCCCTGGGTAGGAGATCTTCTTTCTCATCAAACCTCGGAAGCTGAGTGGGGTGAGCACTGGCTAGTTCTTGGATAGGAGACCACCAAGGGTTGCTGTGCAGAGGCAGGCTCCTCTGAAACGTCTTTCGCCAGTTTGGTGTAGTGGTTAAGTGTGCGGGCTCTTATCTGGGAGTCCCAGGTTGGATTCCCTACTCCGCCACATGCACCTGCTGATGTGACCTTGGGTCATGTACAAGTTCTCGCAGAGCTGTTCCTCTCAAGAGCAGTTTCTGTCAGAGCTCTCTCAGCCCCACCTACCTCACAGGGTGTCTGTTGTGGGGAGGGGAAGGGAAAGGAGATTGGAAGCTGCTCTGAGACTCCTTCAAGTAGTAAAGGATGGGGTATAAATCCAATCTCCCCCTCCTCCTCTTCTTGTTCTTCCTCCCTTGAAACTCCTGCGGAGGTTACCTTAAACCAGCCGTGACTTGATGGCACTTTCCACCACCAATAAGATATTCCATTGCTGCTGAGTTTAGTTCTCCCTCTCTTTCCATAGATAGGAATATAATGTTTTTCTCATATGGAGTTGAGGGAGCATCTCATTTTGCAAAAAAAAAAAAATCTTTTTTTTTTCTGGCACAGTTGTTATGGAGCTTAAGCAGGCAACATCGTTTCAGGTTTGGTGTCTAATTATGGCAAACAGTTTGGCCAACAGAAACAGAGGCAGTGGAATGTTTGTGTTTTAACAATTTATTAATAACACATGGTTACAATATTTAATTAACTTTTTCTTATACTAAACCATATGATATTTCACCCCCCCTCCCTCCAATGTTGACTTCCCCAAAGTTATAAATTTCCAGTTAATTCTAAAGGTACCACTAATCTATCAAAATGTAATACTTTTGATTAATACTAAAAAATTGTCCAATGTCTTTTTACATTCCACTCTTTCTCCATATATCCTTTGAATTTCTTCCACTCCTTTTTGAATAAGTCTAAGTCATAGTCTCCTAAAGTTTTAGTTAATTTGTCCATCTCACTCCACAATAAGACTTTCACAATCCAGTCCCATTTCCAGAGGCAGTGGAATGTTAAGGCTCCTTAACGGTGGCGCAGGATCTTTCCTCAATGGGGATGAATTCTGCCATCTGTGTTTTATTGTTTTATTGCTGATAGGTGTTTGTATTGTAATTTAATTGCTGACAGGTTTTTTTTAATATTGTCAGTCACCCGGAGCCCACGCGCAGGACAAGGCAGAGTATAAAATAAATCAATAAACTGTGTTCGGGTTGCCGTTGAAACTTGCAGGGTGTGGGGGGAAGCTGACTTTGTAGATCTGTGGGAAGCAGCATGGATTCAAGAACAAGCTGTGTCCCCGTTTAAAGGAGATGGGCAACAACAGGTGTGATGAATTCCGCTTCTCTCTTGGCTGGGCGTGACATGCAAATGGCAGGCTTCTCACTAGCAGGTTCTTGTTCTTCTAATTAGTATGGGTGGCCGTCTTGGTTTCAAGGCTCATTTTGTAGAAAAAGAGGTGCCGGAGCTCATTAGCTCAACTCATTTTCATATGCCACACACCCCTGACATCACTGGCAGGTGTACTAAATTATATCAGCTCAGCATCTATCTTAAAATGCTTCTTGAGTTATGATTTTCATAATAAAACCTTACTCCCATTCAGTGTTCCCTCTAAGCTGCGGAGTCTGGTGAGCAAAAATTCTACTTAAACAGAGGCTAGATGGCCATCTGACAGCAATGAAGATCCTATGAATTTAGGGGGAGGTATTTGTGAGTTTCTTGCATTGTGCAGGGGGTTGGACAAGATGATCCTGGAGGTCCCTTCCAACTCTATGATTCCATGATTCTACTTTGTGAGCTACTGGCATTAAAGTTGTGAGCTACTGCATACATTAGTGTGCTCTGGGATCATCCTTCCTGAGCCAAGACAAAAAAATGTGAGCTGAAGGCTAAAAATCTGTGAGCTAGCTCACGCTAACTCAGCTTAGGAGGAACACTGCTCCCATTGTACAGTGGCATGATGATGATTTCCATCTGTCTGCTTTATGCATTTTGGTTATTATAATATAGTGGGTTCAAAGCATCGAGGACACAAGACAACAGTGATAACAGCTCTTTATTAGAGGCAGCATGGTAAAAGGCTGCTCCCAACAAGACTGAGAAACGGGCCTATGGGCCAAACATATATACAACTGCTGGTTCCCACGCAAGCACGTTATTGGGTCATTCAAATAGGCAGGGGTGGCTGTGATTGGAGCAGGGCGGCAGGGATTTGGATCCTACTGCCCAATGTACCCAAGTCCCCAAGCTCTTCTCATGGCTCCAATGAGCCAGGCAGGAAACATACTAAAATCTAATACATAACAGTTATTTCCCCCTTTTTTGGTGGGGAAAATAGAAAGTTTGTCAAATCTTAGAGGTCAGCAAAATTCTCACGGGGTTTGAACAATGGAGCCCAAAAGCAAGTTTTTCTTTTTTTGAGGGAGGTGGGGTTAAGAAAGAAAGAGCACAATAAAATTTAGAGGTCCCGGAACTCCGTTCCTTTGAGCTCCTGCCCAAAATGAGGCCTGTTTGGTTTCATTAAATGAAACTTGCTCCCCTCTGTACTTGTTGCCATTTTCACTGTGGCCCAGATCCAAGCTGAGCCTTGCGCTTTGACTCTGCTTACTCCAGTGGCTCTTCTGACCAGCAGCCTGCTGGACGCTTCCCTGGATGAGCTCAAGGGCCAGCCCACCCCAGCCCCACGTCCTGGTAGACTGGAAGGATCTCTGGCCTCCACCTACACTCGGGTGCTCCTTTTCCTTTCCGGGAGCTAGCCATGAATGCTGAAGCCAGCTCTGCTTCTGGGGGCTATTGGGGCTCACCCTCGTACAGCGTGTGACGTACGCTGCCTGCCGTTCCAGCACTGGCAGTTCCTCCTTGCTGGGGTGGCAGCCGCTCAAGGTAAAACGCAGCGATAATGTCAATAAAGTTGCTCACAGCCTTGATCTCTTGGCCAAGCAACCCGCTGGAAAAGGCAGCCTGTTCTTTGCTGCCACGCCTCTCTCCCAGGGCCCAGGAGATTAACTCTTCTCGTGTGCTTTCAGCAGGGGTGGTGAAACTTGCTTAATTTAAGAGCCACAGAGAATAAACATCAGATGTGAGGGAGGGAGGGAAGCAAGGAAGGAAGGAAAATGCTCCAAGGAAGGAGAGAGAGTTGGAAAGAAAGCAGCGTTGACTTTAAATGCATTCTCCAAGCCGGCTGATTGGACATTGGGGACTTTGAGAGCTACACGATATGTGTGGAAGAGCCACATGTGGCTCCTGAGACACAGTTCGGCCACCCTTGCGCTGCAGTTTGCTTTTTGCTTGATGCTGAGCCCTTGGTGTGTTCCAAACTTGTCTGGGATTTAGCATCTCTTTCTTCCCCTAGCAGGACTTGGCTTTCAGTGCTGGGGCACAGTGTGCAAATTGAGCAGGCGCTGTGCTTCACAAAGGGGATAGAGCAGGGGGACTCCTCTCTGTGTGTGCTCTGCAGTGCTAGCATTCTTTCCTTGCCTTCTGGAGCTGAGCCGTTGGCTGAAGGATGCTTTCCCCTTCCTGTCCCCTGGACCAAAAGCCCTGTGGGCTTTGCTCAAGTGTCCTGCTGTCTCACGCCTCCCTCCAGCACCCCTGGGGACTCCCACTCTCTTCCTAGAGCAAGACTCAAGTCCAGTTGCGTCCTGCAGTCCACAAAGATTTCCAAGGTGGAGGGCTTTTGAGAGTCAGAGCTTCCTTTGTTAGATGCTTTGTATCTGATGAAGAGTGTTGAGTCTTGGACGTTTATACCCTGAAAATCTTGTGGGTCTGTAAGGTGCTCATGGACTGGCATTTTGCTCTTCTCCTGCAGACTAACACAACTACCCACCTAGCGCTTTCTTCCCAGAGTTTCTAAAATCCAAGAAGATGATATTGGATTTATACCCTGCCCTTCAATCTGAATCTCAGAGTTTTGGAGCAGCTCACAATCTCCTTTCCTCCCCCACAACAGACACCCTATGGGGTAGGTGGGGCTGAGAGAGCTCACCCAGAAGCTGCCCTTTCAAAGACAGCTCTGTGAGAGCTATGACTAACCCAGGGCCATTCTAGCAGCTGCAAGTGGAGGAATGGGGAATCAAACCTGGTTCTCCCAGGTAAGAGACTGCACACTTAACCACTACAGCAAACTGGCTCTCACATCTGTCAGATTCCCAGATCAGATTCTCACATCTCTCACCTTTTTTGGTTTCTGCCAATTGTTCAGAAGTGA